>NT_176510.1:803205-820437 GCF_000188095.3 Bombus impatiens
CCCCTGCGGCTACCTCCGTCCCTTCGTCGAAGAAACTCGTTATCGGTAGACTCGCGCATTTTAGTCCACGCCGCTAACCGCGGACGATCAATTAACAATCGGGCAAAAGTGAAAGTGTCATACGTTCGCGTATAGATTTTCTTCTCTCTTCTTTCGTTCTCTTTGCCGAGGTTACGTCTCCGTTTAATTCGATTTAATAAAGGAGGAACAAGATCTCGAGGAATGGCACGCGAGCTGTGTAAATTTACTAATACACTTTGCGCGCTTCGTGGCACGGTTGCGTAAATTTCGATGAAATTTCTGAAGTTCTGGCAACGAGGAGCGGCCCCTGTTGGCCGGGCTCGGCTGCCAAATTGTCATCTGGCAGTGCACCGACGAAATAATCGCGCGAGAGGGACGGAATATTCAGCCGATCGACAGAAGAGCATCTATTACGCGTCTATTTATAATGCTCGTTTATATCTCGCGAGTACGAGAAGGAGAAAAGTGGAGAACGTTGAGAATTCCTGTCTACTATTTAACACACGGATCGTTTAATAACCGTCGATTTAGCACCGACGATTCAACTTGTAGCTGCGTGATAAATAGATGGATCGAATCAATTAACAAGTTAAAGGAAACGCGTACAATTTCCGCCGGTTCGCGAATGAAATGTATATTAGATGAATAACATCCAACGTGTTTGTTGCACATCGTGTTTTATGGCAATTAAAGTGTGGCAATTTTCTTGTATACCTTTCTTCTTACTCAGTTCTTTCTTCGTTCTTCTTGCAGGCGTGTTCTTCTTCCAATACTTGGAATAGTTTTCTCGTTAAAAAGTTCTTATTCAGGCAAAGTTGTAACATTTACGAATGGCTGGAAAAAGTACTCGCACACCATGTACTTATCGTAATATTTACGGTGAAAATTGTTGAATCAAGTTCAAGTATATTAAGTTCTGTGTCCTACTCGATGGCATGTTTCTACGACTAAAAAAATTTTATGCTATAAAAATGAAATAGAGATCGTGTTAAAAAATACGGTAGAACCTGACGAAAAAAACGCTTCGTTGGAAAATTAAGGTGTATGCAAATAGGTAGCATTCTTAGCCAGCGTGTATCTCTCGTAGTGTGAAATATTAATTAAAGTAAAGCTCGTTAGGATATTCCGACGAATGCCACGAGTAAATTTGCTGATACTTATGACTGACAGTGTACGCGTAAATTGATTCGAGGCAAGCGTCATTCATTGTAAAACGGTAGCCGCAAACGCGAATATCTCTCCGGTTGCTCGGCGTTCTCGCATACCAGGGAGATACCGGGATATCGAAAAGTTGCTCGTTCCTCTTGCGTGTGTGTGTGTGTATGTGTGGGAAAGAGAGACGGAATAAAGGCATTGGAAGGGGGAGGTTGCTCGAACTCGTCAAGAATGTGGTCGATTTTTAGCACCTGACGCACGGAGCTCGTTTCCGATCGACTTAGCGTGTGCACGCTCGCGCTACACAGTTCTCGATTCCCGCCATCAAATGTCCCGTGGATCCACGCGAACCGTTTTACGCATCGATTTTACCACGACGTCGCCGCTTCAAACGGACGCTAATGTCAACGATGATGGATTCACCGGCCGTTCGAGCATCCACCGAAATAGACTTCTGATAAATATTTCGTTGCGATTCTGATGCGTTCCCGTTGAAACGCTCTGTCAAACGTCGGTCCTCGGTAATAAATGCTCCGATTCGGTCGATAGCTGTGCTAGATTCTTGGGATAAGACTATTCGGTGGGATAAGGTGACTTATTTTTGTCGTAAAAACTTTTATTACATTCGCGGACACGTGGAAGGACCGAATCTTGAGATAAAATTACGATCAGGCGAATATTGAAAATAATTCGGGACCATGAAATTTAACGTTAGAAATAAACAACTCTTGTTATCGCGTTATCGGCTTGCCTCAAAAATAGGTGGTTAAGGAAGTAATTTTCACCTAGATCGATGCTACGGATTTCCAATGCTGTTAAACAAGCCATTTCACTAATGTCCGCTTCGCTTCGATGCTCCAGTTGAAGTTTCTGTTGAAAATACCGGATTAATTCACCGCAATTCACGGCATATTATTTAGCTGGATAATTGTTCTGCTACCGGACCCGGAACGAATAACCACGCGGTGATAACAACATTCTGACGATAGTAGAAGCTCGATCGGAACGGGTATGTATACTCTTGTACCGGAGGCATTTCAAGCTACCGGGAATTTCTTCTGCATCTACAACATCTATCAGACGATTAACTCGTATACTGCTTCTTTAATGTTAGATCAGTGTCTATGGATATTTCATTTAACGTTTCATCGATATTTCAAGTTGTTCATGCCTGAAGTTTCATTTTGGCCAGATCTTATCGTCCATGAAATTTTACCGTACAGTCAGTTATTCAGTACATTAACGAAGAGAATACTTGATCACATGAAACCAACATCGAATCGTAATATATCGAATTGCCTTGATTGAACGTATGATGTTTCACACATGTACTTTCATCGTCATTATTATAGCCATTAAGCTAAAATAGTATATTCTCTTTAAACTCTGGAATGGGTGACACGTCTAATTCGTTCCAGAAATATCTCTTGCAAATTAACTATTCGTACAAATCTCACAAACTCTCTCTCTCTCTCTCTCTCTCTCTCTCTCTCTGTACCCAGAATTATTTTTCTTATTACTCGATTTTACAATTTACAATTACGTTTCTCGAATTCCGTGACTAAGAATGTTTCTAAGAAAAAAAAAAAAAAAGAAGAAGAAAGAAAATAATATAATTCATGCGTGTGACGTCGATGCAACCTGTTGCTCGATGTTACAGCATAAGTACACGGGGTCACATAGAGTCGTTGGTTTCCCGGGTGAAACCGGAAATCGACACGGGTGGAAATTTATCGTAAGAGCAGTGGACCAAAGCACCAGTGTTAGTCCAGGCTATTCACCAGTGCGCCCCATGGGGCATCGTACGTATGTTATCGGTGTTATTTCGTGTGCAACACGTGGAACACGAAAAATCCACCGGGAGATATTGCACCAGGAGCGTGTACGCAGCCTTGTGACTCCTATAGGTACTCTAAACGCGTTGTACTTCGCCACCTGTGTTCTCCAGCCGGCGTGGTTTATCCACGAGCATGAAGCATTCCAGGGACCTTGAAACGGATCGTTCGATCGTACGAACGTTGATGGTAGTTTGTCCGAGTACTTTGATTAATTATTAGTCGTCAAGGCCTTCCACCGTTGAGCCCTGTTGTGTAGCTCTTATCGCAAGTATCCATATTTTTTTTAGCAGGACTCTTTCTTTTTCGCGTTATGAATATCTTCGAGTTTTACGGTTCTCTGTGATTCTCTTCTCTGCGTGTTTTTATCGAAAGCAGCGGATAGATTTTTGTTACTTTTGATATGAAGCTTACAAATTACTGATCGCGCTATTATTATATATTATGTTATAGCTTCTGTCAAAGCTATCGATAAATATTCTTTCGATAGAATTTTTATTTTCGATAGGCATCGTTGGAATTGGGAATTTAATAGAGTTTAGTTTTATTCTACTCGTAGATCATTCGCAAGCGTGTCAAAACTATCGATCATTTATTATCGAATGCGAGAATTTCTTTGAATTCCGTTAGCCAGTTCAATTTCACAGTACGAACTGTACCGTATTAAGAAAACGAGGCCAATTTTTGTGTAAGTCGATAGAAACCCTTTTCAGAGGATCGTCGAAAGCAGATGCGGCGAAGCTCGCGTGTCTAGAGTCCCTTAAGGACGACTCGATTTTGCGAAAAGTTAATTAAAAGTCGAGGATCGGCGCGCAGTTTCGGTACTCATCAACAATTCGCTACCCCAATCGTTCTTGCTTGGCTGCCAGGTAATTACGGCCCCTGCCGAAAGGGTATTTCGAAGATGTCCGCGATTTCTTCTTAGAAATCGAACCCAGAGTCTTAGTGGTTCGTAGAATTGGTTTAAGTAACGAGAATAAAACCAAAGTCGAATCACGAGTCTCTCACCCGTAAATGAAACAACAATAAGTCGAGTCTTTGATTTCTTAAGACTCTTTCGATGCTAAACGACGAGGTCTTTATACGTCATCGATTGTCAGATTGTCAAATCGCCGTCAATTGCTGCGTACGAATTTTTAAAAATGTCACCTGCTCTAGAAAGTTTTCTCGTACAGGAATTTATCGAAATGAATGACCAAAGTATTTTGAAATTTGTTACAAAAAAATCGAAATGACAGGTATACGGAAAAACACATAATACAAGGGAGGAGGAAAGTTTATTGGAAAATATTCTTTTACTTTTCACTTTTAGTTTATAAAATTTTCATAGAAAATTAGGAACTGGTCGTTTTAACTGCCACGGCAATTCTAGTGTTAATTTCGAATTAATTACAAGATAAGTAGGGGCAAGATGGTGGTTTCTAATTTTTGCTAGCAGATAATGTATGTTATAACAACAACGAGCGGGTGATGGTTCTTTAATCATAGAGGCCTTGCTTTTCCGCGAAAAAAATAGATTATACCACGTGCAACAATGTGAACGTGTAGCCTCCGAGATCTCGAAGAGCAGAAAAAAAAGGGAATCAGCCGATGAGTTATGCCGCTGGTTCGCAATTACGTTTTTCCTACGAATAACAGCAACCTTGATCTTGTTCTCGAGATACGCTCTCGGTAATCTAATATGGTGGATCTTAATGCGTATAATCTGGGTGGCGTGCTCGATACAGTTACGCGCAATTTAGTGGTGCAATAATCCCTGTCGGTTTGTAACCTCAACCAGACTCTAGGGGACATCATCGAGCCTGCTAAATTGAAAATTTTCACGCGTCTCTAGGTCGAAAATATCTTTTCACGAAATCCAAAAACTCGTTCATATCTCTCATGAAAGTGCCAGAAAGTGACCATCTTCCAGCGTTGTGTATTAAAATCGCATAGAGGAAAGTTCATACGCGAGTTTAACGTCCCTTTCTTTGGTGGTGTCTATCGATGGAAATTGAACCATGCGTTAACACAGAGATTGAACATCTTTTATACCGTTGTTTGTCTACAAATGTACATGGAAACCGAGATTTAAATGTTCAAACTTCAGGAGCGCGTAGAGGATGGATGAACTGAGAAAAGTGTCCCTTGGAGATTTGCTCGCTCTTGCTATATTTTAGAAAAAATCGCGAGAAAGATAGTCAAGTAGTTTTCGTTTATTTATTTACACCTATTTGTTATTTTACGAAGATTATGTTCAAAATGCAGCAACGCAGGCAGCACATCTAACATTGACCGCTCTAATTGCAACTAGATATTATTTTGGTGATATTTTGTAAATAAATAAGAGCAACTAAGTAATTAAAAAAAGAACGAAAAATCGTTTGTTCCTTTTTTCGCTATTTTCTCCAAAACGGAGTCAAAGCCAGCAAACCTCTAAGGGCCGTTTTTTGCTCAGTTTATTGTTCACTTATACACGCTCACAAAGTTCTTTGACATTTTAATCGGGGACACCCTGTATATTTAAAACAGTGATCATTTAGAGTTTAATCAGAAAGTTGCGCGAAGCTAATATGAAAATTCGGAGGATCTTGGAGTTGGTCGGACGAGTGAGAATCTCTGTTAGCTGGAGTCGAAGATGGGAAATAGTTTGAGGTGAAATCTCGCGAGTTCTTGGATTTTCAGAGAAAATCCGCCGTGGAAGGCAGCGTAGCTAGGCGCGAGGCGTTTGTACGCGGGCAGAGGCACTCGTGGAACAGGTTCGAGGTTGCTGAGGAACTGGCCGAGCAACGAGCAGGAAAAACAAGAGGCACAATCGGATTGTAGCCGATTGCCCGGGGGCAGGAATAACGGTACCAGCGCGATGTTTGCCATCAACTGAACATCCAACTTTTCCATTCGTTCGCGTCCACCCTAGAAAAGTCGCGTTCAATGAGCCATAAATTGAGCCTTGATTTCTGGCACCCACTACCGTTTCTTCCGGTCTCTCTCTCTCTCTCTCTCTCTCTCTCTCTCTCCCCCTCCCTCCCTCTCTCTGCGCCGTTCATCTGCATTCAATGGCACCGCGATCCGCGAACACCCTGCATCAGGAAGCTTCCGGAATTTTTTGATTTCTTTCGCCTTCCAAGGACGACTATTAAGCGAAACTCGTAGCCTGTACATGTTGAAGATCGTTGATCCTTTGAATAGAAATTTGTTGAAAATTTAAGTATTTCGAGATTGAATTCTGATATTACTGGAAGGGTGAAGCTCTCAGTCCCGAATCTTTCAGTTGATTCTCCTTGACACTCTATTCTTTAAAACAGTCAATGTTCGTCTACTTAAAATATCAAATACCAACGTACAGGAATATCGTGGCACGAACCACACGAATTAATTAACAGAGATTCGATTTCAAGGATAATCGAATACTTTCGCCTTTGAGAGGAAAGGAATTCAATTTGTTCGGTGGGTCGATAGCAACACGCACCACTGAGGTTTGCATCTGGATTCTAGAGTATCTTGAGACAGAATCAATTTGAGGCGACTGAGAAACAAGAGTAAATCGTGTCTTAGTCGTGAAACAATTCGTTCGATCGGCGTTTCCGGGGAAAATTGTTTCTCTCGGGGGAGAAATCGCGTTATGCCCTTGGCAAACAAAAGAAAAAGCAAGAGATTCGCGTGGAAGGTTCGTCGATTTCACGGAGATGGAATAAAAGAGTCCGAGCAGAAGTCGACTCTCGACGTTGGATTTATTGAATTTACGGAAGCTGGCCGAGCGGCTACATCTCCGGCCGCTGCTCTCTATCCAGCCTGCACATAAATTCAATCAATTAGCCGGCTTTTAACGTGGGCAACCTCGAATCATCCTTGTTAGCTCTCGCAGCCAGACCTCCTGAATCTTATTCCGACGAGATTTGTGTCCTCGATGCGACACGATCTCTTTCGATCTCTCTTCCTGCCGATTTATACCGCGCAACTGTGGAAATTCGTCTCGCGGTGTAGCAAAGTAACGCGCAACGGATTTATGAAATTATTCCTCGCGTCTCTCGCTATCTTCGATCTCTAGTTTCTTTCGAAATCGAATCGTGCAATCTGTAGACGATACCGTTCTGCGTCTCTGCTTCTACTTTAATTAACGTCGAATTCTATGCGAAATAAGACGAGAAATTGAAAAGTAATTAGCAAATAGAAACGTGGATACCATCCGTCGATCCGATTACCATCAAATTCATCGAAGAGGACAGATATTCCACGTTGAAGAAAGACAATGCTAAATTGAAATTAACGCGTTCACTGCTACTGACGCACATATTATTGCGTCAATTTAACTAATGTACTTGATTAATGCCGTTGACGTAACTATCTCATTCTAGTTTTCTCATGTTTGGACCAAGTACTTAAAAAGCCACACAAACCGCTGTATCGAAGCAAACGTTATTAATCGAGACAAGCACTTCTTCGACAAATAACAACTCCATGCGACTCCAAAGCTGAATAGTCGATGATATTTCGTAACGACGAATTAATTTGTGAATCTGTGTCGTAAATACCTGGAAATAACCGGAGGATCGTTTTACGATAAAATGCCAGCTTGTATCGGATTAATCGACGGCAGATCGAAACCACGCCATTTTTCTCTTGCTGCGCAACGAATTTGCACGACGCAGACTGTCAGCCACGATCGTACGAGGTCATGGCTGCCGGTCGACATCAGTGGTAGCGTTACAAAGATGCGAGCCATGGTGGAGGATCGGTGTTTCTCTCTCTGCTTCGCATCACGGTTCTTTCTTCTTCTCTTTCCGTCTCAGTGACCTGCAACTCCCCGATCTCTCCTCTCTTGCCGGCTCTCGCGCCGGTGAATTGATGCGTGGGTGCAGGTTGGACGCAGATAACGCGGGAGGAGTTTAGTTTGTCCAATCCTCGATGATCCTGTGTTCCTCTCACCTCTCCTCCGTTCTCTTCTCTTTTCTTCTTGTCTCTCTTCTCCGCTCTTTTCCCTTCTCCGCGCTTATCTTCCTTATTCATCCTCCTCTTTCTCCCTCTTCCCCGTTCTTCGCGTTTCTTTGCTCCTACTTCGTTGCTCGCAATTTTTCTGTTTCTTCGACGGTTAAACCGTTTTAATGGATCGTACGAGTTTGGTCGTACGCGAATGTCGCGAAAATCGAATTCTTTCTGTATTTCGTCGACGTATCGCTGGAAAGAACGTTCATCGATCTTGTTCCGCGACGTTGCTAGATTCGACGCAGGCAAATAAACTTTTCTCGCGAATTTTCGTAGTAGCTACCGCCGTGCAGAGCGATGCACGCGTAGTGACAAAATAATATTCGTTTTCAGGACCTTTCTATATGATAATTCAATACGTAACGATATTAGCGAATTAGCAAGCGGTGAATTGTCGATTAGAGACTCCTGTTGCACGAACAGATTCTACGATTTTAACTGACTCGTAATTCATTATCAAATTTACTTAGGGAACTACGATAGTTTCCTTACTAAACTTTGCCAAAACTTTTCTAGGAGAATTTGTTAGTCCTGGCAACTCGTAACTTGTAACTTGAAAAATGATTATGTTATCTATATATAATAGTTCGATCGAACAAGAATGTCCAAAAATAGAATATATCCCCATAGAATTCAAGCGTAGTACCATCGAAACAGATGAAAAAAGTCGCGCCGATCTGCTAAATATTTTCGTAAAATATTTTCGTTCTTCCGTCGGTTTTCTCTCGAAATCGTTTTCTCTTAAAGAATCGCGAGCAAAACCGGTCGAAGCAACGTTTCGCGAAACGTAAGGGAGCGTGCGCGATTATCATCCAACGTATACAGGTATTTTTACGAGGAGCTCGATATCTCGATAGCGATTATCGAGATAGCCTAAGCGTCGATCGGTGTCTCCGCGTTTGCTCATGACGATTGCGTCCCTATCTACTCCGATCTTACCGACCACTGCGACATATAATGAGCCACGTTGTCACTTATAAAGTCTTGGTTGTAGAATCAGCAGGTTGCATGGGACCCCTCTTCGAGATTACGCGGCGACACTCTACACGAAGAATTGCACCTGTCGCAGATGTAAACAGTTCGCACGATTCGAAAACAGAGCAAGTTTCCCTTGTTTGCTTCTGTTTTGCAGATTAGAAACACCGTTTTGGCGTGATAATTCGACCGAGCAACCTACTATGCCCGTTCATGGAAACAGCTGTACGATAAAACTCGGTGTAACGTCGTGGATTTTGGAAGAGATTTTTCTTCTTTTGTCTTTCTTCGTCTCTCCCTTTCTTCCTGTTTTATGCTTCGACTGTACGAGGTTCGACGCGTAGAGAACGGAACTGTCTTTACGCAGCTCAGAAACCAAGCACGGGGCAAGAAGAGACAGAAAAGCGATCGAAGAAGATGTATCGATTGGCGATAACGCTACAAGATTCAGCTCGGTCGCTTCGTTCGGCACGAGCGAATGAATTTTTCGAATACGCGTGTTCTTGCGCTCGGTTGGAAAATGTCGGGCTGCGCGAACAAAAGGACAACGCGTTGCTGCGAAATAGCTTTCGGCTAATAAAAACATCACTGCGCTTGAGCATCTACCCTGCTCGCTGGTTCTGGCTCTTTGCGATTTCTACCTCTTCCCAAGGATCAAGTCAGTGTTCAAAGGAACTCATTTTCTGTCGGTAGAGGCTGTGAAAGCAAAAACGACCGAGATTCTCAACGACTTTACAGAACATGACCTGTAGAATCGCTTTGATCGTTGGCAGCTTCGTATGTGACTGTGTGCCAAGTCAAGATCTACTTCGAACGCGATCGTTGCTAATTTTCCGAATTTGTTTAATAGGAACAGGCACAGTCTCGTCTTTTCGTGTAGTAATTCGTTGGAAGGAAGGATAGTTTCTACATGGAATCTTTAACATATCTATTTTTACCTTGTTTGTCATACTTTATAAAAATAATATTCAGTTGATTAATTGAATTTATATACTTTGTGTACGCGATAACGCAGAAATAAAATTTCATCACTCGTAAAAAAACATAGACCATTGCAGCATCTGCTTTCGTTTGAATATCCTAGTTTTATAGATGATATATAGATCAACTTCCACGCATAGAATAAAGAATTCTTAGTTGCACATTCATAGTACATAGAATACGTACGTATTTCTGTCACGCGGTTATGAGCAACCATAGCAGCAGAAGGGACAGGTATTCTTTATTAAACTTTCTGGAGTTGTCATCCAGAGAGGATCAGGGTTGAATAATGTAAATCGTTCCGCAGCGAAGAACGCCGAACGAGCTGCCGCGGCTCGTTTCATCCAACGGAGCATGTAAGAGGAAAATGTATGAAAAACAATTAGTACAAGATAGCCTCGATCGTGTTCATCGAGCCGACACGGAATAAGGAGCCGGTGATATCATTCTTGAAGATTCGTTGCCGCTTTCCGCTCGAAACATTTTCCTATTTTAATAGAAACTTGCCCCTGCAATTGGCGGTGCAAGTATTAAGAACAAGTCACCTTTGGGCGCTTCTTACGATTTCGAATATTAATCTACGAAGAATTAAGAGATTTCTTAAAAGAAACGTTAATCCTCCGTAGACGAATTATTAATTCATTTTCTTTTTCTAAAAAATTTTCAACGCTTCGATTATCTCTATTACTCGTCCTAGACTATTCGATACTGTCGTTCGTTCGATCAAATGTTCGAAATTCTGTTCGACAATGATAACTATCGTTTGAAAGAAAAATTAAAGGACTAGGCGAGAGCCAAGTTTCTTACAAACTTTGTATTTGAAATCAAAGACGATTCTACGTTAACCACGGATCATTACGGAGCATCTAAACGTTCTTTAATTAGTCACATAGCAACGACTAGGATCGAAAAAGTAATTACCCTTCATCTTGCAATAATTATCGTGTCTTGCAAATAATGCGCGTTCCCGCGAGACCTATCGCGATCGAGCGTATAGTCGTCCGCGCTAAAATTGCGCACAGTTAATCCCGGTCGTATTGGGAACAAAGCGACGAGCTGGCCGTGCAACGAAGCATAACCCAAAGGGGGCGGGAGGCAGACGAACGTCTGCCGAAATGTGCCGTTCGAATGGCGGCCATGATGTTAATGTGCGGCAACAAGACAATTGCGTTCCCGTGTTCGTTGGAAAGTGCGTTCTTTTCTCCCCCGTGGATTCCTTCGTTGTTCCTGCCAGATAACAGTGCCAGGCTAATGTTAATGGCGGAACAGGTGGCCGCCGAGGCGTGACACGGTGACGTCATTGGTCCTCTCGTGCCACCGACAACACGTCGCCGATACGAAACACTCGCCCCGTAACAAAGGCTCCTTTCGTTATTGCTAGGAATATTTTTTTCGGATAACGTTGCTTCGAAACGAGATTCGATTCTACTTTCGAAATTGCGCACCACCGTCGCTGATACCAGATAAAATAAAAATATCTTCCGAGAAGAGAAGAAAATCTTTCTTCTGAAATTTTCTAGCATTGGCATTAATATTAGGTAAAGTTCAAATATCCTTTAAACCGATTATTATTTGCTGTAAACCGGTTCTTAGTATCTATTAAAAAATTACGTATGATTCTGCGTACATAGAGAAAGAAACGTTAATCTTTGTACGCGATCTAAGTATCAGCTATCCGAGTATTCGTTTTATCGAAGTTTCGCGATGATGGAAAGTTAGAATTACGAGAAGGGAAAGAGCAAAGGGGGAAGTACGTTAACTCGGGCGAATTTAATTTACGAGCCAACCGTTGGCGCAATCGTTACAACACGTCTTCGCTAGCTACCGTCCCTTATTAAACAGCCAGGGTGTGTGGGAAATTGGAAACGCTAGGGTTGCCTGGGTGACCGGTACGGGCCAGTGTTACAGGTGTTCGACAGACGCACGTGAGAATGTGTCACAGGTGCGCTGCCCTTACGCTCGCCTAACTATGGACAGAGCTCCCTTTACTATTGTATCGTAAATGGTGATTATCTTTTATGCGAAGGGTAGTCTAGAAAGTCAAGCGTTTTAGCTTGTTGCAACACTGTCATGCAGGCGTTGCATCCTTTCACCTTGAAACTTTTAATAGTGTGGCCTGCGAGATACTCTGCCAAGTCGTACTAAATATAGTACTGTAAGTTTTATTTCTTATATTTCCTACGAGCGTGAGCGAGCCCGAGTGTTTCTAATTTCCAAAAGTTATCAGGTTCGCGATCCTCGTATCTTTCAACGAACAACGGCGAACGTAAATCCGAAATAAATGGATAATAATGGCGAATAACGACCACGAGGATGGAGTTTTCGTCGGCCTTCGCCGCTTGGAGGTCAGCCACGTTCTCTCGATCGAAGAGAAGAACGCTACCGGTAATAAAATGGTCCACGGCAGTCTCGACACGCGAGCCATTAATTAATCCATTAGGCGAAGTTCAGTCGGCCAGCCATCTCCTGTTTCGAGTGTAAACTCCTCCCTCTCTTTCCCTCGCCTGTATTTTTTTCGTGGCTAAAAGCCAGACACACGTTATACACAAGATACGAGAGAGAGATAATTAATCCCCGGCGAAATAAGAAACGAATATTGCGTTGCGAATTCCATTTTATTGTCGGTACACTCTTCTCGCCGCGCTATTCTTTATTTTCGCGAGCCGCCACGAACTCGAACCCAAACTCGAACTCCAACTTGTACCACGGCTACCATGCACGCGTTTCTTCGCGATCCAGCCTCTCGCTCGGTTCTTCCTTTATATTTTTAACCCCGCCAACGTTTATGCCTCCTGTAAACATCGAACCCACCCGGCTGTAGACCTTCGACGTTGCCTTAACCCTTTCTGCCTTTCAGAGCGGCGCTAATGCACCTCCGGTAACCGTTTCGTGACGCGAAAATAACCTGAAACCTGTCGATATCCCGTGAAACCATGGAAAACTCTATACGCAAACAGCGTGTAATCGGTGAAATTCTCGCGATTTTCAACGTAGAAGGTAGAAATATAACTTTAATTGCTGGCTTTGATTCTGATATTTTTAACGCGCTTTCAACGCTAGAACCGTTGTCGAGGGTTGCGGTGTAAAATTTGCGCCAAAGAACTGAAAATAGCAGGTGTATGGAAGAACGTCCGACGGACGAGGCAAAGTAAGGTTTTGTGCATGTACAGTGAAACGTCATTTATGCAACGCTGTTTGTTAAGACGAAATTTTGTTCAGTGACTCTTATGAGCTTTAGTCGCACGACTCGTCCCATGATACGTATAGATTAGTGGAGAGTTTCACTGCACCGTCGAAGATGTATCTTCGCAAATCTCCGAGACTGTACTCCGAAGAATTCGAAAACTGATCGCTTTGATCCCACCACGCGTGCCATACTTCGACTACATATTAATATAACACGATGATCGTTTCTCGAGAACGAATTATTCCACGCCAGTAACGCAACGTTGTTTCTCGAATAGAGGAAAAACCCGAGGAGATTCTCTAATTTGCCTACAATAGGGTCATCAACGAACACGTTCACGGAATCGCGTCACCGTCGATATCACGGAATAACAACGTTCTTTTGCATGTCTCTGAACACGCAATTCCTCGTCCTTTCGTTCCTGTAATCCTGGAAGAATAATCCTGGAACAATGATTCTGGAAGAATATACCGAACGATCGTAAAACGTGTGCTTGTTTCGTCACGTCGAGGAACGTTTCGTCGATAGGAACCGAGCGCGGGAAACTGGATTGGCGAAACGAGACTGTGCAGGTGAGTGATGAGAACCCTTTTGTAGCAGTTTGAGGAGCGACAGAGGGCTGGTCTCTGTCGGCCGTCCAGACAAAACCGGCGTGGGAGCGAATGCACGCAGGCTCCCACGGGCGTGCATTGTGCGTGATACGCATCTATACGTCATTTACCTACCTACCTACCTACCTACCTACCTATGCCACTCTGCCAACGTTCTCCCGTTCTCTTCGTCTATGGGGTCACCGATAGTCTCATGCTCGCAACACTTTTCTCCACTTTTAACCCCTTTTTTACGCTTCTCCACTTTCCATGATCCTCGTTTTTATTTTTTATTTTTTTTTTTTATCTTCATAGGACGACGCACACTTTGATCAATTCGATACTAGATCTTTGACAGATGTTCTGTAGCGTAGGGAGGAACCGGCTTCGAGATTCTTCGATCGATCGAAACATTTCAAATTTCCTCTATCCGTCGGTTTTCCATCGTTTCACTTTGTTACTATAATCGTTCGCGTAACTCTGCATTCGCGTTGGTTGTTCGCCAGTCGAATCGTCAGCAGATGCTTCGTTTCCAGGAAGCGGAGAAGCGAACCAAATTTGATCCATTCGATTTTAGAATGTCAACGCGAATGTGATGACGTACGATGCGATTAATTTCTAAACTAACGATAAAGAAGAACTTCATTCTTTTACGTTCAGCGTAGTAGCCGAGTCGTTGAGAGGCCACAGCGACCACGCTAATCAACCGTGTAAATTGAGAAATAAAGGAACACGATGTAACGAACATTGTTTTTTAAGCCAAATTTGCCATTTACTGTTATGTCATTTCCTCGCGATAAATAGCCTCGTGCAAGCAAATCATCCGTTTTTTTACAATTGAACGTTAATTATGTTATGTGCGTAATGAAATGGAGAAATTGACAAAAAGCGGAGTCGATCGCTTTGGCTTTCGAGAGCCAAGGCTAATAATGGACGCGATTCTCTTCACTCTGTTTCATGGTTTTCTTTTTGTTGCTTTTGTGGCGGCGACCCTTTGATTTTCGCGTAAGACTGGATTGATTTCTGGCAAGGACAAAGGAAGAGAATCTGGTTCTTCGATAGAACCAGCTAATAATCGAGGTGATTTTCGGTGCGTCCTGCGCCCTCTGTAACGAGTCGGTAGTCGGTAGAAAGGATAGGCCGAGGGGCAATTAATTAAATCGAGGCAAATAAGCCTTTAGAAGGTTGATCGCCGTCAGGCATCGAAGACAGTCGGTCCTGGGATCGACGGAGGCGCTAATCGTCGCCCGAAGCTATCATTAGTCGTTGCTTTCACCCCACTCGTGTTCGCCGCTCGTTTATTGCCATTATTCGCATGCGGGAGACACTCTTCTGTTCCTTCTTCGCATGCCTCCCGTCAAATGCCTACACGTCTGCACCTTTGTACGTCGATTTCGATCCCTTCTCACGAATCTTGCCTTTAAATTCTCCAAAAATTCTTCCCATAAAAAAGTTCAAAGAATCTTAGATTGCCTACGTGTTCGGTGACAGTTGGGCTTTCCACAGGTCGAGCCGATCGACTTTACTCTTCGTCAGTTTTTCAATTTCATTTACGTAAGTATTTGTAGCGTCACATGAACTAGAGGACAGTTCAAATCATGTTGTCGTTTTCCCTCTGAGTAGCAATATCGTTAGGATACACATAATGTAATAATAAATAAATTCCGGGCAAAACAATGTCGCCGCTACGTGCAAGCGTCAAAGACGAATTTTAATTTTCCGGCTTTTCCCCGACTGATATAAATAAACGGACGCGATCGTAAGGATTTCAGTATCTACCAAGTATCTATCAGTTACCAACGAGTTATCAACGATTGTTTTATTTATTTTAGCGAAACTGTTAGTACGAGCGATTATTGTCTGTGTTAATTTATTTATCATTTTAAATATACTTGATGGTTTTCAACAATGAACAATCTCGTCTTATAAACGTCACGATCAACCATCCTCTACATATTTGTCGACGTCCAACTCTCGAGAAACAAATGAATTCGCTTCATATATATTATGAGAAAATGAAACAAATAACAACTTTAAACAATCAATATACAGGGTGTAATAGAACGTATGATGTTCGCTTTGGGGGCTGATTATACACCGAGAAACAACGAGAAGAGTTTACACAAACATATTATTCGTCCGTCTTCGTTTATGAGATATTTTTTGTTTCGATTCTGTATTATCTAATTATCTTTGGCTAAAGATGACCTCCTTGCGTCTCAAGGTAAGCTTGTAGACATTTAGTCACGAATCCGGTTAACACTTTGACCGATTCCTAGTGTTTCATGGATTTCTCGAAAAGCTTGTTCTGCTCTGCATCTAAGTGTTCCAATATTATCAATGGATGTCGTTTACAAAATTCGTTATATTTCATAAAGACATACATTTTCGTTATCTTTGAGGTCTACAATCAGCTGTCGTAACAGGTTCCACATGTTCTGTTACAACTGAGGTGTATTGTTGTCCATGATGATTGTAAATGCTGGCTGTAGATGTCGCTGCTGGGGTACTGCTATTTTTCTTCTAATTTAAATGCGTGGAAGAAAAATAGGACCTATGGACGCCGGGATTCGAACCCGGGTCCCGAACACGTTCGTAACCTAAGGCGCTAACTACTGCGCTACCGTCGTCCGGTAGAAGTTAGCGTCGAGTGCCGCCACACAACCAACACTTATCGACAAACCGCATTTTCGTCAAGAACCTTGAAATATCGACGATATTATCGACTGTCCAAGGACATCCTATAGTAGGTCTAAAATACAGTAATTTGTAAAGTCATAATCCTTCCCTATTCGTCAATTACTCTTGGTTCGTAGCTGGAGCAAGGATGAATTAAGAGAGGCAAAATGAAAGCATAAACGTGAATACGCAGGATGCTGGGTGGTAACGGTCAGTGAAACCGACTCGAGAAACACGACGAACCGGCATCCACCAGTCTAACCAAGCTCGAACGTCAATGAAAGCTAAGGTCGATCCTTTCATATTCACGCTCCATTAATGATCTCGTTGCTCGTTGCTCGATCGTGACACGGTTTCGCGAATGAATCGCTGCTGGATTTTCGTGCGTCACCGCCTACGTACTATCTCACGCTTTCCACCACCAACGATTTTCCACGGCGCGTAGGGAAAGGCCACCGGTAGCCGGGGATAGCGACGTTAATCGACCGTTCGTTAGTCGTATTTTCAGCTGTATCTGAATCCTATCTAAGAATTCCGGTTTTTACGCGAGTTGGTATCGCGAGCGAGCGCTCAATTGCCCTCGCGTTGCGCAAACGCGTGATTTCATTGAGCGAACGGCCGCACGCTGGCCCGTTTCCCTTTTCACGCTGGCGATCCAATTCACCGTGCAAGCGCGAGCTCTATTAGCTTTTTAATTCGCGGCGCGCGTTTGTTTCCGGCGGCGTGCGTGGAAAAAACAGGCCGCTCCGGGCTGCACCGGTGCGCGCAGACCATTCAAGAGTTTGCGCGTACAAGTCGCGGGGCTTCGTTGAGAAAATAAGAGAGCAGGCGGCGTGGCGGGGCAGCC
>NT_176510.1:821327-829394 GCF_000188095.3 Bombus impatiens
GGGGCAGCCGTTGAGTCGCGAGACGCTGTGAATGATCGATGGCGCCGGAAGTTGGCCGCTCGATCGCCGGGGAACCGATTAAGGCCGATTTTCCTGTCGGTTGCTACTGGTTCCGCTAAGAAGTCGTTAGAATGGACGTTCGTTTCGATGGGAAAATTGACCTTGTTTTTTTCCTCTTGCAATTGCTTAGAAGAATATGTAACTCGATCAGAGGTCGCGCTCTCTATAAATCGGAAAGCAGTGAAAGACGATGATACTACGAATATTATTTTTCCAAACCTGTCTTAGAATTCGTCGTTCGTTCTTTTCGACGTGGAATACGCCTGGCGTGCCTAGACGATAAAATCTGAAAATATATAAAAAGTGGAACATAGATTATACGGATAGATGTAGGTTGTTATATGAATAGTTGATAGAGTCCAGGTTAACTCACGATCGTCGTGTCCAGTTTGTACGCGTTTTCTTTATGTGTAAATTTGGTGTTTTGTGTAAGGTCAGTGTTTAAAACTGGAAGTCATCGCAAAGTCTCAAGGCAAGCGGAAATAAAAGATATATGTACATATAAATACACATATACATATATATATATAATGCGTATAAAAAGTGAATTCGATCAATACGCCTTCCGAGGTTCGGTACCGTATTTTTCGTTTTCGTTATATTTCCAAACGATTGCTAGTTTTCGTAAAATTCTTTATCAATCTACGCTATCTTAAAACTCGATAGCCTGTCTCAATTATCCCAAAGGAAGATACGAAAGGATCAAAGCGCCAAGAGGAACGAGAATGCAAACAAAGTGCAGTCGATCGAGCATCGAGCTCGATTGTTAATTAAACCACGCTAGGAATCTCTCCCTCTCTTTCTCTCTTTCTCTCTTTGATGAGGTGGATGAGCAAAGTATGGCGTCGCCTCTGGTGGAAAGGGAGGAAGACAATGCCAGATAACGCTATGTACGGCACATTGTGCACGCGTTTCGGCATGTTACCGAGCGATCGCTGGTCGAGGTTGCGCAGGAACGCGCAACGACGACGACCTCTTTTACCTGTGCCTCGTGTGCTCTTGTTCCCCTGGCCGTTCCAAGTTCACGCATCGCCGGCCACCGGCGATTTTTCACCAACTCCGACCGTGATCCAAGATAAAAATACCACGTTCGTATCGACCCATGCGAATTCATCCGTCTCCTCTTCGGCTCCTGGTTCTCGCGTGGTTACTGTAGTTTGCAGCTTGTATCGTACAACGCGGTCGCTATTTTCCAGTCAGCGCACAGTGGTCTGCAGGCGAAATTTTTTAGTGTCTCGGTGGATCAAAGAAGATAATTTAACGTAGTTGAAAACATAATAATAATGATAATGATAAAAATGATTTATTAGTTCGCAAATTCCTCGATGTTTCCGAAGTTTCGTCATTTTTATAAAGTTGTTCGGATCACTTCCTAAATAGGCTAATAACGCATTATCGTTCTTTCCACTGTTAGATTTTATTGCGATAAATATACATTGTTCTTATCCCATCCGTGAATCGGTATTTATGACGACTACAATGATCAATCCTCTATTTTTTCCATTTATTTTCAACATATTAAGGTTCGTTAATAACAGCAGCTATAATAATAACAATTAGAATAAATTGAAATAAATTTTGTATCTCGACTATGGCCTCAATTTGTATCGGTCTGATTTACATGTTTTATGAACCAACCAGCACTGTAATAGCAATGCGATTGTTTTATCAGATATAATCATACGGTATGGTGAACGGTGTATGGGATTTTGGGTGGGATCGCGCGATCCTTGGGACTCGGGGCAGTGGTAAGGTTGATCGTTTCTCGGATAACCATTCTTCTTATATGAGAATCGTTCGAGAGCGATAAAACGAAACCTTTTGTTGCGGCCATATCGCGCTTATTGTACGGATAGCTTTCAGACAGACTCGGTATGTAGTCCATTCATGTGATCATGAACGATGATGCTACATTTCCGAGGAACATACGTGTATGTATTTAGATTCACGTGGCAACGAGGGAGAACGCGCGAATCTTCTAATTACATTTCATAGACCATTTCCATCAACTTCATGCTTTAATTAAACACAATCCTCCTATGATGTAATCATAAATACAGTAATTGTGTAATACTATAAATATCCTGGTAAAAACAGTTGATATGTGTCGAACAGAAATTTTAGTTGTTAGAGTAATAAGTATCTCGTTTACCTTAAAATAAAAAAAAAAGAGTAAAAAGAAAACAAACACGGAAAATGATCAATTATCTTTTAATTTATTTCTATAATTAGCGTTTTAACGTAACTATGTAATACAGTTCCGTTTCAATCGAGTCTCTGGAATAGTCGATTTCTCGACCAGTCGAGCAGAGTCTCCGACTCTTTGGAGTCGGCTCGGTTCGACTCGTCGCTACACCGGGAGCACCGAAGCGTACTTCCACCTCTCGCTGCTGCCCTCTTCGCGCAGGTCGTGGCTGACCTCTGTGCCTCGAAAACGATCCAACGTCGTTCCACTTGCTCGCGATACGCCGACGTAACCCGACGAACACGATGACGAAACGCGTTCGCGCTTCTCGACACCGCCGAAATTAGACTCTGCCCCTGTCGTCCCGCTCCTTTTGCCTTTTTCTCTACCTCTCTAGCCCCGCTTTTTCTTTGAACTCATCCAGGAAAGACGTAAGAACGCACGACGATGGAACGCTGGTAGAAAATTGGCTGGAAGTGGAGCAAAAGTCTCCTCTTTGATCTTCCCGACGTTTTATTTCCAAGTATTCGAATCTTAACGTATTCGCTGCTGTTAAAATATGGCTACATCGTCTTTGGCATTGCACATCCTTTTTGTCGCAGATGTCCTTGTTTTAAGTACTTATCGCTGTTCCAACTCACTGCTTTCGAATACATTGCGTACTTCGCAGTCGCGACAAATAATTGGGTTCACTATCGTACGATTCTCCTGTAGATACGATATTATGTCCATTGCAATTGAATTTGCGCAATTATATATATAAATCTGCACATTGTACGTTATGTAATTCATATATAGATTTATGCACTGTGTACACGTAGTCTCTGCATCAATTTTTTGACTAGCAGTCGCTGTTTCAACTCACTGCGTTTTGTAACTTGCAGAGGTATTCTATGGATACGTGCGAAAAATAAAAATACGACAATTGTATCAGCGTTATTACTCGAATGATCGCATAGACGGAGTATTCGGACTTTACGAAGTATTATACTTTTAACCCAAAAAACGTTCAACCTTTTCTGTGAACGAAAGAATCGATAAATTTAGTAAATGACCCTAAAGGAAGTTCGTTTCTAATGAATATTTTTTTCCTCTGTTTCAGGTAAGTCAAACGTCTATAATTCTGGTGGAGCCTAAACATGGACGTCTCCGTGTTTTTTTCTACGACTCAACAGATTATTGGTAGGTTCGAACACGGCAGATTTACAAAGAATCGGAGTACCGTGATTTTTTATTCGAGCAAAGAGACAGAGACGCGCTTTATAAACACGAAGAACACAATGGTACCGCGAGGTTCTCGCTACGTACAAGGTTTGGTTGGGTACGTTTGAGGTGTGCTCATGTAGATAAGCTCCGATAATGACCGGACGTGTGCTCACCCAGCCAGAACTCTGCGAACTCCCTCCGTACGTCCTCCTCCTTCACCACCTCCTCCTTGTCCTCCACCTCTTGCTCCACCTTGTTGTGTTCTCTGTGACCACGTTTCTTCTTCTTTGCCATAGTCTTCTTCGGGGTCCTTCGGTATACTTACGAGGGGACACACACGTGTCAGCTTCGTGCACGCCACCTCCAGTGCCCGTACCCGTGAACACGAGCCTTCTGATTCCTGTTTCATGGAAATAGACCGAAGTGCTCGCTCCACCGACTTTAACAACGATTTTTTTTTTTACCTTTCATGGAAATTATTCCGGGTTTCGTGTAATGATTATTCCGATTTTCTTTTTTACAAGGAGACATGACGACCCTATGTTTCGATTTAAGTTTCCGATTTTTATATCGTTCGACGATTAGATTCATATTTTAAGGCAGCAAATTCAAAGGCAAGCTACCTCTGTATCGAATTTTAATTTTAACGCTTTGTCGTCCGTAGTAAATTTGCTAGAAGCTTTAACCAGTAGCCGGCGTTGTTTTTTTCTTTTTTTAATTTTTTTAAATTTTAAGTCGATTTGCGCGTGACACCAATGTAGCGTCACCGGACACTAGGATTTGACCTGCATTTGACGACACGTCGGAGTCATCGGACGTGAAAGTGTTAATTATAGCTTTCATTCCAGATTATCAGATTGCTGGTTACTGAACAGATATTCCGAGCAATATTTCAATATTTTCCTTTAAACATAGTATTAAAGCAAATCAATCGCGCTAGTATCTTCTAAGTGTTCAATATGATAAGAAAAACGCATATTATGTGTACGAACGTATAATCCAAATCGTTCAGTGAAACTCAAAATATTCGCCGTAATATGTTCTTTCTATACCTTTAAGTCATCTAAATATCAGTTAAAAGATGAATTCCGTCACTGTAAAGTGCCATATCTTTTCCTCCAAAAGACAAATCCGGTCATCGAGCCATTTTTTTTTGTATCTGATAAGTAATTGAAATTGCGTATCCGATAAGATGTGTTGTATCGATCGGAACAGGTCGTAATTCGAAAGAGTAGCGTCCAGCGAATACGCTGGCTGCTGCAAGAACTGCTGACTGTCCCAAACAAGACTTATTATTGTGTCTTTCGTCGTAGAAGCAGTGCGTGGCCTAGCATTGTCACGTAATAATTTCACAGAACGTTCTCCTTTGTCAGTGCTCTGACGACTGGATGTTATCTAAAGACGCGACATTTTTCCATGATGGAATTCATCCTAATTGCCTAATAGATGGCTTAAAGTTATAGAAAGCAACGCCAGATGCTTTCATCGAACAACTTGTGATTTTATTTTTAAATAAACATTAAGTTTCGCTAAAAAATTTCGTTTATTTTTGTACGCGAAGAATTTAATTTCAAAAGCAAATAACAAAACTATTTCGTAAAGATTACTCTCCTATAAAAAACGAACGACTTCTCGAGTAACATACAATGTTCCTCTCCATAGCCCTCGCCTCACGGATTAATAATTTCGGCCTATTCTTTAATCTCTTCAAGTTCTCCAATCTTTGACTGTTTATGGAGAAATAGGTTTCTCAGATTTGTATGATCGATCGATCCGCTGTAGGAGTTGGCAAACGTCTCTTAGAAATGGCAAGCGAGACAATAACGACACTCGAGATTAGAAAGTCTCCGTTTACTTGAACAACATTATTATACCGTGTGCAACGGTATCGGTGTGTACAGTGTACACGGCATAAACGCGTTAAATCTTATCGCGTAAACCTGCCCGGAAGCTCAATTTCTGGGTTTCCTTGGTTAAGAATTCGCGACTGACTTAATGGTTATTTCATTTCTATTCATGAGCAGGACGTTGTGCTAGAAACAAGCTAGTTTCCAAGCACCTCCTATGAATGGGACCACGCGGTGGACGAGGATCGATGCACTATCTCCTGTAGCATTTCATTCAATCCTTCACGCGACTATTATAGAACCAGCATCTACAGAGTGTCGCAAAAGCGGCGTGTTTAAAATAATACCGTGGCAATCGTTACTATCGTACACCGTAAAATTCTTTCCACGTTTGGAATACTTTTTCCAACGACGAAACTTCTTTCGCATTTTCCGCGAGATTGAGAAAAAAAAAGACTCTGAAATTCTTTGTAATTCTTCGAGGCTTGAAAATAGTTCTCGTTGTTGTTATACAGTCCAGAATTCTCCTAACGCGCGTTCTTCGTGCGTAGAAAAACGAAATTACGTTCACTCCGCAAAATTAAATATTAAATACGCAAGCTACAACACTTCAACCTGGCCAAATAGAATTCTTCTATGTATCGTTCTTTGTCTTCCTTTCCAATTACCCTAAAATTTCGTCCATTCTTTCAGGACGTCCCACGCTAAACCATATAATATAACAGAGTATAACAATGATATAAATACGACAAATTATAAATATACAATTGTTGAAGTAATTACTTCATGAAAACTCCACACCTTTTCTTTTGTATATCCGTGACCTGGAGACCGCTGTTACGAAGAGAATAGAATTTGGTGGATAGGTTGAAAATAAACAGAGGTCCATATTATTGTGCCCTTGAATATAAATTTTGTTTTGAGTTACATAGTCTGGAAACAAAAGAGCTATAAGTAGATTTTTATTGCTGTTTCTTCTAGCCTTCAGTTAGAGATACACACCAAGGTTAACCTTTTGGTAATGTCCTTTGCTATAATTACACGAACGTGCTCCCTATCATAACTACTTGCTATTGTATTGTAACAATGTAAGAGTGACGATCTGGATAAGCATACACTATACATGTACTTATACTTATTTCAATATATTTTTCTATTGCAAATTCATCCACTTGTTCCTCTATCAATCAACCTCAACAATAACCCTGGGATTCTAGCAGTGGAAAGAAGTAAAAGGAAGCATAAAAGAT
The DNA here is from genome assembly GCF_000188095.3 of Bombus impatiens. Taxonomy (NCBI): domain Eukaryota; kingdom Metazoa; phylum Arthropoda; class Insecta; order Hymenoptera; family Apidae; genus Bombus; species Bombus impatiens. Next base: position 827,876 of record NT_176510.1, read on the forward strand.
ATTTTACTAGGCGTGGGAATATCAGTAGCCATTGGTAACGACGTTTCTCCGTCTGTACATTATTTTTGGACAATCCTGTATCTGGCAGAAATCTAGTCGATATTGAAAATGAAGTGAACCGTTGCTCGCGTAGATAGTATCTTGGGATAAGCAGAGGGCCAGAGGCTTAATTCGCCCGCTGGTAGATCGACACAAAGCAATCTATTGAGTAGTCGCAGTTAGCGAGTACGCCATTGAATAATTCTTCCGGCGTGGCGGCGCGGTACGCCGAGGCTCTACGCGCGCCGGAAACGATCTGTTACCGCGCGACACGAAAGGCACGCTCTCCTGCTCAGGTGTGAGATCGTAATGTCGAGCTTGGTGGATCGCGAAAACCAGCTTCCACTGCTTCGTTTGCCCGCCTCCATCGTCGTTCGCTCATCGACTAATAGCGTGTCTTTGATAAATTTCGTTCTTGTTCAATTTAGTTCTATTCGGCATTCCTTCCATCAATAGCCATCGATAGTATCTTTTATTCGCCTGTTCGTTAGAAACTATGAAAAATAGCATCTTACGTAGACGTTAACAATTGCGATCGTCTCTTACGTCGTACATGCAACTTAACGTATATCCAACCTAAGTTTATTTCCAAAAATGAAAGATACGTTAAAGTGGAAGATCTTAACCAAAGCTATAGTCATCTACGCTCAACGATGCCAATGAAGAATGAAATATTCTATTGTTAAAATGTAAAATATATACGTACACACACATGTACATATGTACGTTTAAATATCAATAACGTAGAATGTAAAACGATGGTTGAAAAAGAGTTCCAAAATTGGCGGTGAAGTTGGGTGGCTAACGAAAAAGAAAGAGTGTTGTCTGTTCGGTATAGTGGGCAAGAGGAAAATATGACAAACACGTAGAAGCGATAGCGCCGGAAACGGGCAGTTGTCTAACAATAATGTACTGGAGTACGAAGCGAGTTAGTGAATGAACGGGACAGACCGGCCAGGCAAGGCACGATCGCCTATCGTCTACACGGCCGACACGCTGCATACGAATGCTTCGTTCTCGCTAACTGTGCTTCTGCTTCTTGGAACATCATTTCGGGACGCGGAGAACACCTCCGCGGGAATTAATTCTGCCGAGCTGGCGCCGTCTCGTTGCCCCTTACCCGCCTCTATCCGCGAGTACTCTTCTTCGCGAGTAACTCTAGCCGCTAATTAGATCCAGTTTATTTTCTCCTTTGATTCGACCTTACGGCCGTTTGCATAAAAATCTCCAGCGATTCTGTCTAACGCGATGGTTAAAATAATACATCCACGGAGTATATACGAGAAAATTATTTATATCAGGAAGCAGCCTGGCAGTCACCGAATAACTAACTTTTCATAGTTTATTTGAACAGCCGTTTTATAAAAAAAAAAAAAAAAAAAAAAAAAAAAAAAAAAAAAAAAAAAAAAAAAAAAAAAAATAAATAATATATATTTATATATAATAAATAAAATATAATATAAAATATATTTATAAATAA
>NT_176510.1:829610-843398 GCF_000188095.3 Bombus impatiens
TTTTTAAAAAAAAAAAAAAAAAAAAAAAAAACACAAAGTTCACGTACGTGTAATTTTGTTAGAAGTTCATCCATGCTGCTTTGTTGCGATACAATTTGGAAGTATGGTTCGTGGGATGGACGAAGTTTGGGAATTTGAAAAAGAAATTCCACGAGATAACGATGACTTCGGAAAGATATCGACGGCAGAGAGTCAAAGGTAGAGTTTTCCTGACTATCGTTCCTCCATAAATTTGGGATATTTATTTTTTTCTTCAAGTTTACATACGTATGGTAAATTAGGTGCAACGGAGTATACCCGAAAGCATATTCCACGAATCTCCCCAAAAAGCTTGCACCGAGCTGTCGCCGCCTCTCGTGCAGACCAGACCTCAGAGGTCCGTCATATGTTTGAAGACCGATAGCAAACAATCTAAAGTTAGAAGTGTATGTTCGCTGCACGAGCCGTAGGAAGGCGAAGAGAGTAAGAGAAAGATCGTAGGAGAGCAACGACGAGATTTTAAGCAATGTTTCCGACCACGACAGTAGACGCACGCGTGTGTCACTTGTTGCATTCTGATTTCGATACACGCACCAAAATAACTCTTCCCCGTGTTGGCTCTCACCCCTCTGGACGTCCCTTATCCCCTTTGCGTGCGTGCTACCGTCAGCTCGTTCCCCCTACCTTCTCTTTTACTCTACCATTACGTTTCTCTCTCTTCGTCGTTCATTCACTGCCTCCGTCCTTCTTTACCGCAATATTGCCCTCTCTTTTTCTACATCGTTACCTCCTCGTCTCGCTATACCTGTTCCTTTTGTAGTCATTCATTAGTGCTCCGTCTTCTTCTATCTTTCGCCCCTTTGTCGTCTCTCCCCGCCATAATCCCTGCTGGCCGCTGTATTACTCATTCTTGGACATACTCCCACCGTCTCGAAGCGAGTATTCGCGTCTCAGTCGCACCAACACGGTCGGCTTTTGTCGAAACGTTTTCTTCGTGTGACGGTTGCGCCGAGCCGCCAACAACGTCTCTCTCCGAGTGTCGGTTACATTATATTTCGGAGGCGTACAAGTTTCCCTTTTTCTTCTTGTTTCCTTGTTTCTTTTTTATTCGTCGTATGTCGTTTGCCAGGTTTTTTCCTTACGGGAAGCGGGATCGGACGGGGATCGGTAATTGGTCGTGTTGTACACGATCGTAATTCGTGTATCAAGCACGCGCGCCATGGACTAGGGATTAGTAGGAGTAATAGCCGACGTTGGCTTCCTATTATTTTCCGGTTTTATGGTCCTTGTACGACTACGATGTGTGTCTTTTCGATGTTTAGGGCAATTGAAGGCAAGGGACTTGGAGTTTATATTCGATAACTGGAATTTGCAAACTTGTTGATATTTCGCAAATCCAAGAAATCCTCCATTCTCGCAACTTGTTTCTCGATCGTACGTTTAGTGTTCATAAATGCGAAATTATTTGCTGTTGAACGCTTAGCGACGTCGCACCGCTTACGCCTACCGTAGCTGTCTCCATAAGGTGATAAATAAAATTTCACTAAATCCATCCATCCATCGCAAGATCGATATATTTAATCGTGGAATCTCTAAGATCCTCCTCAGGTCGGATTTTATATCTTTTCTATCTTAACTCTTACTTGTAACCTTAGCTTCTTCTTCCTAATGGTTACTTATTATTTTTTCGTTATTTCTGTTACTTATTTCTTCTCGTTTTTTACCAAAGAGATCTTTCGTTCCCGCGAAGCTAATAACGGATAAAGAAACGTCATAAAAAATTCTGCCAATCTGTAAAGCCTTCTACGTCCTATTTTCTACATATACAAAATCCTTCTGTACAAATTTCCAAGAATGAAAAAAAAAAAAAGAAATAAGAAAAATAGAAGAGGAAGGAAACAGAGAAGAGGAAAAGGATTATAAGGGCAGAGGAGCAATTAATATCAATTAATATCGAGCTCTTTGATCTGCAGCTCGTTTAACGTACTGCCCGTCGTAAATCGTTTCTTTTTCTCTTATTTCGCGTCTCGACCTCTGCTCCAAATTGCTCTTTCTCTCTGTGCTCGTGCGGTGTGCCGGCCTTTTAACGTATATCCTCTGTGCGCTGCTCTTTCTTTCTGGCTGCTGCTTTTCTTCGGGCTGGCCGGTGCCTCGTGACGAGCATTCGGCCGTTTCCGGTTCCCCGGCCTCCACCAGGGGCTTCCCCTTTCGAACTTCCGCTCGTGTCTTACTACGCTTACTACGTGCCCTCCCCTGCCACACACGCGCCTCTCTCATCTCCTATCCTCGTCCTTTTGCCGCTCGTTTGGCTTTCTCGTTTCTTTTTCTTACCCACGTCCTCCTCTTTGATCGACTTGGACGGTGCTGAAATTAAAACGAGACACCGTGGCGCTTCGAATTCTCCGCTCTGCTGGTTAATTTTCTAGAAATGTAGTTGGAGATTCAACGAATGGTACCTGACAGGTACATTTTTGTTGATTACTTGATTTTAAATAGTCACTTTAATAGTCACTCGGTGATTAAAAGGGCAAAGACACCTGAAAGTGGAAAGAACCTGTTGGATCTAAAGATATGGTGGACGAAGGCAAGTAATATACGAATATCTCTTAATATGTTAATACTTTTAAACTTACGAAGATGATAGAGAAATATCTCAGAACGATCGTAGAGGATGATAGGTTTTGATAGGGTTTGCGAAATCACGCGAAAGGATAATTTTTACAACACGGATACCGATAATAACGTAGATACTGAATTAGAAAATTGTACTCTTTTAATTTTCGTTTAAACTCTGTTCTCCACACCGTTTCTTCGTCGCATTTCTATCTCTTCGAACGTCTTCTTCTTTTTTCTTTTCATCTGATACATTCGATTCGAAATGAAACCTGTCTTGAAATCGTTCGTTTAGATCGTAATTTACGCAATCGGTATAATTGAAGATCGTAAGTGTGTCTGTTTTTTAATTAACAGACGTTGATAAATCATATACATTCGCGTATTTTGATTGTTTCTTCCATGAACGGTTGCGTAGATCGGCCGGAAAATTCAGCGTTCGATAAGAAGCCGATCGATCACATTTCCTTTTTCGCCGATACGATCGTTAAGCAAGGGTTGTGTAACGGTTAATTGCACGAAAGTCGCGGGGTCGATTAGGAAATTGTTGCCGCGGCGATCGTTCGTAAAAACGAGAAAGAAAGAGGAAAAAGAGGAAAGAAAGAGGGGAATAATAAAAGGAGAGACGGTTTGCCGCGCGATTGTTCGGTCGTGAGATCTCGCTTTTCGATAAGAGTGACGAGAGAGAGGCAGACGATGGGATAGAGACGAGGAAAGAAATCTGCGAGCGTCCTGCGTCGCGCACAAAACGTTTAATCATATGTCTCAGCGAATGCACACTGATAAAGTCGATCAATCATGGTTCGTCGAATCCAATCGGCCGTAATTAATCGATAGAGACGTTGTTTAATTGGTCGTGGCATTTCTGTCTGTCTTTCTTTCGCTTCTTCTTACCTGGACCGTGTCGCTTTTCATACCGCGAAATCATCGTCGTCCACTCTTTATTTCCGTGTTCTCGATTTCGTCTTTGCGAAATCGGCGAGCATTATCCTGTTGCGTCATATCGGCGAAAGAAATTTAGAAAGAAATAAAAAGCGTCGATATTTACGTTGCATCGACTCTGTACGAAGATAATATCTTTGTAACAAGCCCAAGGCTTGTCCTCTTTTAGATTACCAAGAATACGTCAATACTTTTGACCAAATCAATATTTCGTCTTTTTTTAAAGACAATTTGATGAATTTTCATTTTCGAAAGTTTCTGAATTTTCACCGCGTTACACGACTATCCTTTATTTTTTCAGCAAATGATTAATTGCGATAAATTGGATCGATTCGTCTAATGCGATCTTAGCTGCACGTTATAGTTGTAACGTTAAGTTGCGGAACTTTTGCATCAGCTTGTACAAAACGAAACACTATTAGTATTCGGAAAGTAGCGTTCCACCGATAAGAGCGCAATTCCCAAAAGGTACAAGCTTATCAGTTATCGAGTACACGCAGCGAGGCACACACCTGTCTCAAGGTAGCCTTGCGCGTGGGAGTTAAGCTGAGAACTTGTTTCGAGGATAATCTGCTTCTGTACATTATTCATCGCGGCTGTATCTGCTCGAAGACGGCATTACGTCTCGCCAGCCGGAGACCGCTTCATTATAGAGCCGGGCTGCCTCGATTGCTATTCCTCCGTACCAACTTTTAAGTGTCGCCTTGTTGAGGTTACGGTTGCACGAACGACCACTACAAGTTTCCCTACGCGATGTAACCATTCTTAAGAGATTCGCCAGATTTACGAGGTTTTATCGAGAATTCTCTTAAGCCTCAGAAACGTGAGTCAGTGGGCGATAGAATTTATGAATGTAGAACAGTAGGTGATCTCATACTTTTGAGCAACAGCGTACGTGCTTGAAGACTGTGTATTAATTCCAACCAGGTCATTCACAAATTTCTATCAAATCACCGCACATACGTCGTTATTCTTATCAGTTTCGTTAGAAGTCAAACGGAAGTCACATTTTTCTCGTTACTGTGCAATCGAATTAACCGAATTATTTTATACTTCGAACATTCCATTGCGAATCAGCTTGCAGGAGAAGCAAGCTTGCTTTTCCTACTGATATCGCATCTGTCAAGGCTACGATTCAGAATCTGGAAACAAATGGAACACGAAGTTCCTAAAAGAAATTACATGTGTCAATCGGCTGCCTGGAGAATTACGGAATCTGCTCATAAACCTGACAACGTTTAATTCGACCACGATACGGTGTGAAGCGTTCACGAAATTCGTTCGAGATCGGCAACTGGAAGTCGATGGAGAGGAGATAATGGGGAAATCGGTTTGCCAAATGCTCGCACCGAGTCGCAGACGAGCGCAGAGAAGCGGCAGAGTGAACGCTTGCGTTCAGGGAGACCGGAAACTGTCGCCTCTTCCCTCCCTCCATTCTCGTTCTTTTTCTTTCTCTGTCAGTTTCGCTGGCTCGACGATGTCCGCGTCCTCCCTTTCCTCTTGTTCCGTCTCGTTTGCACGGACGTACGGGACGGTGGACTTTCACGCAACGATCTCTGCGTTCCGATATTGCGTTGCGGCAATAATCGGCCGTTGCGAGAGAAAACTCGTGTTGTTGGGACAATCGTTTGCCGGCGGTGCGGCGCGGTGGCCTCGCATAATCAGCGCTGAAAGTTTTGGCGAGAAAGCCGGCGGTTATTTAACGCGTTGCTACACGCCTCCTCCCGAGTCTACGATCTTAATGGTATTATGCAATCGAACGTTTCTGCTTCACTCGCTATTCCGAGGTTCCAGTCACAATATTTCTGCTCGTACATCGATCAAAATGATTAAGCGATCGTTAGTGTGAATGGTTCTATTGCATCAAACGAGAGAACTGAAGCGAAGATGTTTTACAGAATTGATAAATTGACGCGTTACTTTGTTTGATATTATAGATACGATTATAAGTGTACGTGTACGATGTTTCGTAATATACGTGCCAATTTCTTTGGTTTCTGAAAATAATTTCACTCAAACGTTGATTATATGCTCTGCGTCGATAATTAAGAAATTTACAGGAAAAGGAACTTCCAAACTTGGAATCTAATTCTTCGGAGCACCTTATTCCATTTCGCGCTGGATTTTCAATCGGAACACCTGTATCTGCCTCGATCGAAGTAAATAGCACAGGATCTGAGGTTGAATCTCCGTACAGACGCATCTGGTTGGCCGGTTAGAGCGCTACTCTATCACGATCCCATCCATTTACGCGCAATCTCCATTGTCAGACGCGAGAAGCCGCGGCAGCCACGGAGGAAAGAGTTATGGGCCGTTTTCCTAGGTGATAGAAGGTGGAGCGCACCACCTTCTCCTGTTGCAGCCACGTGAACGAGCCCCGCGGTGCGACGTCACTTCCTTTACTCGGCTTCTCCTTCCATTTTTCTTTCTCTCACTGCCAGCGGGAGGAGGAGGATCGGCAGGGATCGGGCTCACCTGCCCCGCTACGGTCACTCGACTTCCGCTAACCCCAAGCGCGCGAGCGCATGGCCCACGGCCACGTAACCGTGACTTCTTCTTCTTTCGCTTCTTCTTTCCTTATTCTCTCCTTCTTTCTTCCCACCTTTTCTCGTTAATGCTTCCGCTCTCCTTTTTTGTCCGTGATCTCACGGACTCGGTTAAATTGACATTCGTTTTATCAAAGATCGTTGATCGTTCATTAACTTGTTAATTTCGGAGGTTAACGAGGTAGTAACGTTTCAAGACAACATTTGACAAGAGCATCGAGTTCTTATGATCTCTTTAAAATCGGTATATTTTTATCATTATCGTCATCGTAGATGGAATTATCGATAGAATTAGTTTAAACCTATTTCTTTAATTTTAATCGATAATGGAAAAGTCTTGTGTTTATCGAGTCGTTCGGATTGGATTAGGAAGCCCCGTTTTTCTCTACGTGTCGTTTCGTTTTAATTCAGGGCGGATAAATGAGAATATATTTACGTTTGCAGGCATTAAAATCGATTTAACTAAAATTAATTTCGTTCGATAAGCATTAACTTGCTGATTATGGATATTTTCGACTCGGTTACTCTTAAAACGAACCCTGATCCCGTGGAATGGAAAATTATGCAACGATCGAGCGATGCACTCGCGTGGTCATCTCCACAGTTCGTTAAATTTCTATGCTAATTAATACGAGAAACCACGGTTCGTCCGAAAACGTACACTCCCTCCTCTTCGTTTTTACGATCTGAACCACGTTACGCGTCCGCTCTAATGTATTCCAACCCGAGTTTATGCCTTCGCCCGGCATTCGAACGGTCGTTAAGATTCCCCCTATTAATTAATATATGAAACTCGATGCGGGTCGAGAGGTGTTCGCTTTCGATCTCTTCCATGTTCACACCTGCGTACTTCGCCTGGAACCGCTTCGCGAAACTACCGGTTTCATCCCATAAACGTTAATCTTGCACGAAGATTGTCGTATTCTTATTTAAGCCTTATTGCCCTTTCAATTATTCGTTCGATAAACCGCGAAATAACGGACACGCGCCACTTACATCGAGGACGAAGAGGAAGTTTTCTTACTCCAGCAACTCTTTCCCATGCTGTTCATCTCGCAAGTATCAAAATTTACCTCATAGTTATGTATCGCTTTGCAAAGTCACGAAGGACCAAAGAAACGACTCTACAATGTCCGAAAGATAGTGAAACGATCTCTATTTATCGCATCTCATCGTAAGAACTACCTCGCGTCCATATATCTCGTAAATAAAATCTCGTTGGGAAAGGGGAGGAAAAAGTAGCGGCGAGGAGGAATAGGGATAAAAATGCGGAGTAAATGAGCGAAAAAGATAGGTATAAAGGCAAAGTCGAAGGAAGTGACGTGTTACGGATAGGCTATCCTACGGTTCTCCTAAGGAGCAGTTTCCAGCGGCGAGGAAAGGAACACGGCCTGCTGCTGTCTGTATCTCCCTTCCTCGGTCTCTCTTTCGTGCCTTATAAGTTTATGCGTTCTCACGCTCTCCATCCCACCTCTACGTTTAAACTATACCTTCTGCGCGCGGTCGCGCGCCTCTTTGAAACACTCTGCCTTCGTCTCCTTCCTTTTTTCGTTGCTCTAGAATGCCAACGTCTACCGTGCTCCTTAATAAGTTCGCAGCAAGCGTACAGTACGAATGGAACTTTTCTTAGTTTACGAGGAAACGCTGCAAGGATACGAATTGATAATCTCATTAAGCGAAGATTTAATTCTCTGGTCGTTGGTAAAGATCGCGCGAAATATCAATTAATTGGTGGAATAGTAGTCTGTGAATAAATATGGATATCGCGAATAGCATATGATACGACGTATGTATTTATTAGCTCTTGCCTTTCATCTTCGACAGACTTTCGATTTTAGACACGACTCCTTGCAAATTATATGTAACTGAGTTCCTTATTTCCTTACTCGAATCTTATTCCATTATATAAAATTCTTGTTTGCTTTCTTTCTGTCGTTATTAATTGTCGCTACGGAAACTTTGCCCGAGTAATTTAATCAATCGTATACTCTTAGCAATCTTCTAACATCATATTATACGATACGAAAGACTTCAACATCAGGTTCGTTCGAATTGGTATTTCCTTAAAAAAAAAAAAAAAGAAAAAATAGCTCGTTCAGTTGCAGACGTTGTAGCCGACTTCGTAACTCAAATTACGTATCAATACAGTATACAAATATCATATAAAACATTCATGGCGAAGTGCGTTGTACGAAGAGGGTTCGTACCCTAGAAAACTCTGTCGGAATAACTGTTCGAAGGCGCAGGAGGCTTCCGATCGCGATCGAGCGGGCTCCACGCGCTTACACGCGTTCATTGTATATCGGGTTGCCTCGCAACGCGCATCAGCTCTTCCTAGTTATAATAAACGGCGTAAAAAACCCGAGCAAAAACCTGCCTAGCCTTCGGCAAGTGTACACCATGGAACAGCTTCTGCTCTCTATCACCGAGTCCATCCTCTGCCTCTCGTTTCTTCCCCTCCGAACTTACATATCGTTCCCCTTTCTCCACTTCTCGTTTTCTCTCTTCTTCTCTCTCTCCATAGAACTCACCGTAGGTGTTGTTGTTGTTGTTGCTGTTGCCGTCTGTCGGATAGGCTACTTCCTTCCTCTTGCGGTCATCCCGCTCTCGTTCCTTCTTTCTCTCTCTCTCTCTCTCTTCTGCTTCGACCACTCGTGAATCCCAACCTTTCACTCTACCGCTGTTACCTTCTTTATGCTTCTTTATCATTCTGCGTGTCATTTCTTCCCTGAAACCGCGCATACGCTTATAGCCTCCTCATGGCCGACTCTCGTCTCATTATTCTGGAAGATGCTGGCTGCTCTCGTTGCTTTTTCGTTCCACCGCCTCCTTCTGTGTTCCTGTGTCCGTCTCTCTCTACCTTCCGCTTTATTAATATCCACCGCTGGCTGATCGACGGTTACGATTTTCTCGCGCTGCCTTCCGGGTTCTCGGCCATGCAGCCGCGCACGGATTATAGACCCGCGACCGAGAGCGGATTTGTGAATGGGACGAACCAGGTCGGCCTCTCTTCGGATACTCTGCTCGATCAGATAATCGTTTAACTCGACGATCTTTCTCTTTTCGGTTCGATGTTCCGAAGGAGATAGGTTCGCGTGTAGAATGACTCCGGTGGTCAAAAGAAGGTACGATGGACGACTGAGCGGAGTGTAAAAATCTTCGATGAATAGCAAAACGGAAGGAACTCCGGTGGCAGTACGAGCCAACGAGGTAAATTCATTCCCACGGTTTATAGCAAACACGAAACCAGTCGAGGCAAATAAAAGTCATCGAAACGAGCTGTCACACGATTTTATCTGCTATTTAATAATACTGTATTACTTACAATTAGCTTCCCTCTTAAAAAGAAAGAGAACCGGCCTTGCTCTGTTCCTCGAATAGCGCGCAACTTCGATCGATCCGAGCAACGCGAATCTAAAAATCTTGAAATTAAATGAAAGACCTGATTTTTTTTCCTCTCTCGTTCCATTCACCCTCGCTCGAGCCTGTGACGAATATATTCGCCTGCGGTCCGGTTGTTTATCGGTTGCCGCACCTGTTGTCCGTGATTAGAGGCAAGATCCGGACTCTACAAAGTCGGCGGAACGTTTCCCAGCTAATTTATCGAAACGAATGCCGCGCAACCGGTTGGCAAAGAAGGTTGACCGCTGGGAGGAGGGTCTCGCGCGTATACTCTAAACTCTAAGTTAAACGGAGTAAAACGCGCCTGAATGGATAAAAATTTCCGATATCGTTTCGTAATTCTACGATAGGACGCTTGACATCTTTCGTTTTTTCATTAAGCGATACGAACAGATTCGATCTGTCGATTTGAATATTGCGTTACGTTACATCGGTAAGATTCAATTTTAGATTAGAATATTTTTTTGGACGATTAGAACATTCTGGAAATCATTTATTCCTCCGGTATGTCGGATGTCATACGAAAATTGATGAAAATTTTCCATGTACGCGTTCGTGTTAAGCTATTAATCGCTTATCTATGCGAACATACGACATATCGCGTGTATGTTTTATCCAACTTGTGCGTCGAAAATTTTCATTCATTTAGAAGCGTGATACGTGATCGAATCGGAGGATGGTATTTTTTCTTAGACAAACTCCTCTGGTTTCCGAACCACGCGTCTTAATGTTTGCACAAGCCTCGAACGTGATTGACACTGATTTATATTGCGCTTTATTATGCACGGTTGCTAGTGGTAATACCAGCTGGCTGCCTAATCTCTCCCTGCGAAGCGTCTCTGCAACGGATTCATAAATCATGCAGCAATCGTGGCTCTGTTCGAGTCCACTCCATTTCTAATAGCTTTCTAATTATTCTGTGTCACCCTTGATTGCCAATTAGCAATAAACCACGCTCTACTTACCCTGGATAACTAGCGTTCCGTTCGATCTTATCTCTGTCTCATTTTCTTGAAAAGTTCTTCGAAATAATCGAACCCACTATCTTGTAATAGCCCTGCAAGTATGGCGTTACGTCAATTTTAATCAAACTTTGTAGATTTATTTATTTATTTACGTATTCGCATACCTATATGGAAAGAAAAATCCTTTGGGATAACGGGAGCGTTGACAAGTGATCTCTTAAAAGAGATGCGTACTTGGTGCACGATTTAAGCTTTTCCGAGGCGAGAAGCCTTTAGTCGATAGGAAACGATACTGTACTACGATATTTCGAACGTGACAGTATGGACTAATACGGAGTCAAATTACTGAGTCAAATTGCAGACGAGATCGAAGCAAAGAAACGGTACGGCATACGCAAAGTATCGTGGAAAAATGTCGATATTCCGAATACGAGACCTCTTGGCTTTAAGCGTCTTAGCCGTGATAAGTGGAATGTGAGAAAAGAGGCCGACGGTAAAATAAATATCCAAGTCGCAATTGTTTAATTTATAGTCTATACTCACAGTCTCTACAGCAATATTTTTATTGGCCGTCGTTTAGGTACATTTATAGGGTGAAATGTTAAGGGTAAATAAATATTTCCTGAAATATTTTGGGAAATGTTTCGAGGTAGTGAGATTGCGTGGATGAAATCCTGGATCAAATGCGATTCGATCCTATCGCAACAAACTTTTCGCGTACTTTCAATATCGATTATTACGATTATTCCTCGAAATGTAATAACGTTTCAAGGATATCAAGCTACTTTTAAAACAGTGACTCACCACGTTTCGGAAATGATCGGTTCACCGTACCAATCATCTTCGGATCATTACTAAAAAATCAGCCTTTCCTTCTAAGACGAGGAGAAGAAAAAGAAGAAGAAGAAGAGGAGGAGGAGGAGGAGGAGGAGGAGGAGGACGAAAAGGATGAAAAAAGAAGGTAGAGCGATTCCATTCAAGATCTACTCGCGTCAGGGCACGGAAGTCGCCTCGTAATACTCGGCAGCCCGGTTTTCAGTGGAATAATCGACGCGAATACGTAGCATTCGGTGGAAGGCGAGACGTAATTACGCCGTACGCTCGAACGCAAACACTATTTAACAACGTCGGTAATTTCTGCTTGTCCCTCCGCCTTTCCCGCGCCACACGCTCTCAGCTCGAGGATGTTGCCTCGCGGTGATTAATGTGAAACTTCTTGCTCGCGGACAAGGCTAAAAATTTCTTACGGGACGCATTTCCGGCAGTACGAGACCATTCATAAACTCGCCACTCGATATCCAGCGGACACGATGGAGAAAACTTTTACTCGTAGCGAAGCTAATCGCGCTGAAAGCCAACTTTATTTCGCAGCGTAGAAGCAACTTTGGGTAGCTTTTTTTGCCGAGTCAGGTGACTACGTTGCGTCGTATCGGGCAAGTGATGGTAATATCAATTGTCATGGTATTCGAGCCGAAGCAAATTGATGTAATGAAAAGATGAAAGATATCATAAATTTGCAAATTTTTTATCGACAGTAAAGAAACTCGTGTATGTCGAAGAATGAGATTCGTCGCGTCATTGATCAATAGCGACATAGTGTAAGCAGTATATTATATATATTCCTTTAGAAATCGACGCGAGAATCGAACGATAATTAACATCATCTTTAACGTTGTATCTTTTAATACGAAAGAGCGTGGCAGTCGCGCTAGAAGCATGGAATATTCCAGAATCTTGTACAGCTGAAACATGCCTCGAACGAGGTTCCAGATGCTTCGTAGGACAGTAGTTTAAAACAAACGTCCGAATTAATTAAACGATTGCAGAGACTGGCTTTTCCTTTTATCGACGTTTAGTATAGTATAGCTAATCGTAATTGTAATTTGTTCGACAATGCGTAACGTACAGTATACCGCGAAATAATTTCTATATGGATGTCCCAACTGTCTGGACAAAAAGAGAACGTTAAAAAACGAATACTGGGTAAAAATTAGGCAAGAAAGAAACGAGGAGCATCGTCGGACTCCATTCACAAAAGCGAAGCGTAGCACGCGAAACCTCCTCGAGGATTCATTCATCGGGCATTCCTCCCCCGCACGTGTTGCCGGGGAAAACCGCCCCCGGTGTTGGAGGGACGCGTCAGAAAATCTTGGCGCGAGCGAGATCGTCGGCCCGTGAATAGTATTCTTTTGCGGTCGTCGCGACGTCAGCGGCAGCGAGAGGCAGAAGGAAAAGCGTAGCTGGTTGGTGGGGGCAGTTTCAGCCGGGCAGACTACACGGTTGAAACGTGTGGCTGAGGCATGAATGAACGAGCCGACCGAATGAAGGAATGGTCTGGTCTATGTCTGCGTCTATCCATGAGGGGCCTCGTACACTCTCTCGCGCGATCATCTTTAACCTATGGAGCAACGAGGACAAATATATATAACCCGCGCTTGTTAGAGAGGAAAGATGAACGCGAGAAAAAAAAGAAGAGAGATATATGTAGATGCGTACGCCTAGAAGAAGACGAAACGATAGGAGCGTAAGAGAGGAGGATGGAAGTATTGGAGAAAAAGAGATTCAAAGGGTGACGAAGGTACGTAGGAAGAGGAAGAAGGATGGAGTAGCGTGTAATTGACGAAGATGGCGAAGGTAGTATAAAGAAGGAAAGAAAAAGGTTGGGAGTGGGAGAATCGTGGTGGTAGGAACGAGACGGGAAGCGGGTGGTCGTGTGCGCCGACGCCAGTGTGAGTTTGCCGCGTCGCGTCGACGGGAGAGTATTCATTCATAAAACTAAGCGAGGAGTGAGGCTAAGCCAGCGTGCACCAGGATTGGTGGGGACCCGACACCGGGAGAGACCGTCTCTCCTCTCTCTTTTTCTCTTCTTCGCGCGCTCGTTTCTCTCTATCGGCCGATCGTCTCTTGTTTGTCTCTACCGATCGTGTGTTTCCTCGGTATATCGTTACCTTGGCGTTTTACTCGTGAATCCTCGTGTTTGCTTTTCTTTGTCGCTTGTGACCCGTTTCTTCGGACAAATTCGCTTTTCTCAGTAAGTTTTCCGATTTACGTCGTTCGTTTTAATACGCGCCGCTTCCAAAGTTTTGCAAATTTCCAAAAACCCGGTTCGCACGATCTGCTGCTGCTGTCTGTATAGACGCAACGGGAGCGATCGTATCCAATTTGCTATACGTATATCCATTTTCTCTGTCCTTTTCCCCTCTCGAAGTCATATTTGGCTCGGTACACGCAGACCCGCAACGATCTCCGTTATCTCGTCAGCCAGCCAACGAGCGAATCTACGCGATTCAACGGGCCGAAGGACAAGGAATAACCCACGGTGCTTGTCCACCTCCGCCGTC
>NT_176510.1:843675-883845 GCF_000188095.3 Bombus impatiens
CCGCCGTCGGCTCCGCCGCCACGTCCCCCACGGCCCGTTGCCTCGAATAAACTCTCTCGATCCCCTCTCTGCCCTCACGACCGTGTCTCTTCGCCTCTTCTGTTCTTCCCTCCACCATACGCGATTCTATCCTCCTCCTTTTCCTCCTTCTCCTCATTCTCCTCCACCTCTTCTTCCATGTCCTCTTCGTCCAGCTGGCTCGCTCGCTCGAACTTCTTCCTCTACCTCCTCTCTCTTCTACGCTACCTCTTCTTCTTCTGGGTTCCTGCCCTGCGTCTCTCTCTCCTTGCGTACGCACTTACCTGCGGAACGCGGTCGTACGTGCTCGACGGTGGCGCTTCGGCCTGACGAACCAACGAACCGCTCTTCCACCACCAAGATCGCGCCCGATCTTCCATCTAGATCATCCGAAAAATATCTTCACTCTCGAGGGACTCTCGTATTATATCCGATCACAGTGGTGTTCTTCTATGTTGCCATACGTATATCGTCGTTTGTCGTTTCGTTCGTTTGTGTGTCTTCGTCGAGTTCCACGTGTGTGCGCACGATCGGCAAGGCGCCAGTGAGAGAGCGGATCGAAACGAGCTACGGCCCGATTCCAAGGATCGGAAAATCGTGGCACGGCTCGCGAGGACGTCGCGAACTGGAAGCTCTCCTCGCGTATTTTCGGAGCCAGGTCCCCGCGGTCGAGCCTCCTCTGCTTCCGCTCCGGTGTCCCCCCTCTTCTTTCACCAGTCATGGTTGCGCAAGCAGGTATTCGGAAATAGCCCGGTGGGTCGCGGTTATGAATTGATAGCAAACACATGCTGGACACTACGCGCGGACCGGCTTGCAAGACGCGAGGAGTCGCCTCGTGTGTTTCTCTTCGTCGTTCCTGCCAGTCGTAGCCGAGTTCGACCAGTTTCTTCGCCGAGCTGCTCACCTGCCGTCTTTACAGAGAGACCTGCCATGGCTCGCGGTCTCGTGCTTCTCGAAACCGTGCCTTTGCTTATCGACAATGTTCGATAACGTCTAAAGTTGACAGCAAGTCGAAGATTTTCCGATCGTGAAGACTTTCTTTCGACTCTGCTGCGTCACACAGCACCAGACGATACTCGAGAACGATCATTTTTAAACGTTGATCGTTGTTTGAAAATTCGATGAAAGTTTTCATTCGCGAACCAGCATTTCGTTATAGTGTGTAAAATAGTGTAAGAGAAGTTCGTAACGGCAAGCTCCGCTTCTGTCAGACCACTGATGCTCCATTGACAGCTCGCGTCATCGACCACTCGAACCGCCGACACCTTGAGGATCTAGCATGGGCTAAAAGAGAACTTTCGATTCCGCCATCGACTCCCTTTTCGCAATTATTGTTCGCGATGCCGTGACCGATCGAAGTTCGATCGTTCGATCGACGAGCAGCGAACGTTTGCCTCGATGGAACCGACGATCGTACCACGACCGAGACGAGTTCAGTTCAACCCCCTACTTGTTGTGTTACTTTCCATCCAAGTGATGTAATAGAGGCGCGTTCGCGCGCGATACACGCCACAGGGAAATACAAAAGACGCAAAGTGAATGACAGTGATCCGGGAATTCGTGTATGTACAGTGAGCACGGGAGGACAGCACTCATGTACGTTGACTACGGCGGCGACGCTTATGCCGGAATGGGAATCAAGGCCATGAAGTCCTTCGCCAGGCCCAGAGGTATGGAACCGAGCAAACGCGACCGTCCACGTCCTTCTTTCAGCGTGCAACTTCTCGCGTTTATGGCTTCTTTTCCATTCCTGCGGTTATGAAAGATATTTTTTACCTTCTTTTCCTACCATTACGTACCGAGGTAGTACTACGGTTTTTTTATCATACGGAGTATTTTTTTTTCAGGATTTTTGGGACGTAGTGTACTATGTTTTACTTTGGGGATTTTGTCATTTTTATGTATATAGTATTTCTATTTTGGTTCATGTAGTACATACGATGCACTGATGTTATTAATGTACTATGTATCTTTGTAACGTAATATTGCATTTTCTTTTGGAAATGTCGTCGATGATCGATATTTCTTGTTATGCTGTCGACGCAATACCACGCGATACTTTGTTCATGTAGTTTCCTTGACGAAATTGTACAAACTGTTATTTGGCAAATTATTGTGCGAGGAAACCTAGTTAGTTTTTCTTATTTTCTACGTACGTTTTATCTACAATTTCAAAGTGAAGAATGCAATTCGTTGGATTCGTTGATTAACAGTAAAGTCGGTTGAACTAATATCGTTAATGAGATTTTCGAAATTTTGCTTGACAAATTATCGCGCGACAGTATCTAGGTGTCGATAAACCTGAATATCTATAGATTATCTTTAAACTGCGCACGTAGAAATAAAAATGTACTTTGCTACGTTCAATTGTACGTATTTATCTACGATTTAAAAACGATGAATTCAAGAATCACGCGATTACCAAATTTATGAATGAAGAAACTCGAACCAAGACGCGTCGATTCACAGTAAAGCTCCGTGGCACGCTTCTCCCCGTTGAAAGTTAACCCTGACAGTCAGACCAGTCGTCTCGTAATCATTCAGACTCGCGACGGATTAACGTGACGAATAGTTAGGCGCGCGAACGTGACTTAGGCTCGGACAGATTGTAACAGATGTGGAGACCGTAGCAGTGCAACCTGCGTCCCGGTCGCATATGCACTTCCTGCAGTTGGAGGGACTCTCTTTCGTGGGGAAGGGAGTCTTGTTCCAGAAGTGGCCGACCCTTGACCCTGACACGCTTCCTCTTGCTCTGCGAGCACGGGCCATTTCTCTTCTGCAACTAGATATTAGGGAAATAGCGGCTTCCAATTAACAAGATCTCTTCACGTTTCGTCACAGAAACTCGATACAAAATTTAATCTCGGGCACGAAGTCGAGCACTTCAGGCAACGATTTTGCTATCAGAGTGTTTAATTAAATATGTAATTTAGCGTTTTACTCTTTGATTAGAAACTGACTCGTTGAGTTTGCATCGTACACGTTCATTAATCTCTTCGGAGATAGATTTATTGAGATCGGGAAAAGATAATTGTCTTTTATTTTTCACTTACGTCTATCCGAAAAGATTTTGATTAACGCGAAACAAGATAGATACGTAATTGGAATTTTAATGCCAATGTTTAAGGCATTGCGTTTTATATCTTTCGCAGTGCTTCTTGGACCAAACGTTATCCGGCGTTAACATCCAGCAACGTAATATATTAGCACTTCTCAACTGCTTGAAAAGTACAATTCTGATCCTAAATCGATAATATCGATCTGCCATATAAATCACCTCTTTAACACCAACCTTACCAGGCCCGGCCGGACAAATGACCGGTTTCGATATTTAATTTAAAACTACGCGTTCGTCGTTACTTCTTTTGTTCGTCCAACTTTATGTAAATTTGTCTATCAAGAAATATCGAGAAATTGATTAATCGGATAACAGAAGAATTTACATAAAGTTGGACGATCGTAGGAAATAACAAGGAATGTACAATTTTTAATTAAATATCGAAACCGGTCTTTGTGACCGAGCCTGCTAAGGTTAACGTTAATCTTATGTCTCTGAAAGAATTATCGACAAAAACGATGCAACCGAGATCGAATTATAATACTTTTTACGTTGCATTTAAGCGCAATAGCGATGCGTACACGGTTATCTTCTACTCGAAACTCGTACTCGATGTACATCTACTGAAACGCGCGGCTTAATGATAAATCTCACGGGTGGATTACACCCGTTGTACACGCGTGCTCGTTGGCGAACGCAAGTCGAGGCTGCTTCGCCTCTAAGTAGGGGATATCTCGAGCGAAGAAGCTATCCGGCGATGCTGCTGCTTCCTGGCAACCGGTTCCAGCGAATGGCTTGATCCGTTTTGTTCATGTAGATATCACCGAGAACCGAAGACGGATTCGAGTGGATCTCGCTCCTCCTTTCCATCGACTCGCCTTTGAAGTTGTACCGAGTCACACGAGTCACGTATTTTTATCTATTCGTATCTTCGTTTATAGCAGATCGAGTTCGGGCTTTTCTACGTTTCCAAACGAAGCGAAATCAAATCTCGCATCTAATCTCTCATTTATTTACTTCATTTTCGTGTGGATTTCCTGAGAGGATTTGGACAGATATCGATTATCGTCGAGATATGAACAGAATTCATCTGCAATTAGTTTTGTTTCATTAACATTTTCGATCCGAGATGATTTCAAAGCTACGATGAATATCGTTACGAATAAATATTTCCATGTGCAGAGGCATGACGATTTCGTATAATTACGAACAATTTGAAACTTAACACCAGATGTTCAAAGAAATAGAAAATAATCAACTTCTTAACTGATCTTGACGAATGCATCTATAAATTATATTTTCGAATCGGTCGCTGAAACAGGAATTTCCTATTATCTCAAATACAGAGAAACGCGTAGCTACATTCGTCTGAAAATATACGTTGTTTTCTTTCTTTTTAAATATCGCAAGTGATTCATTATATAAAAATATTCGTCGATTCGTAAGTCATTTTATCCCTATTTGTCCTTTCACCGATAAAACAATCGTTGAGTCGTTAATAAAAATTCGTTTCTCCGCCTAACAATATTACAGTCAGTTGTTCGTTTAACAGTACACGAAACATTTTGCGCTAATTGCGGTTTCGGTCGAGGCAATTTGCGTCGTGGCGAACGATCCGATTGGTCGTGATCTCGTTTCGATCACGAACGCGTGCGATCGGTCGCGGATAACGAGAACTGTGGCAAAAAAGAAGGGAGAAAGAAACGGGGCCTGTACGTACGTATCGTTGTTTTATCGTGATTCACGGAGTGCAACCGGCGGAGAGGGACTTTGAAAAATATTCCGCGTGTAATTTCCCTGTGGTAGATTACAGCCAGTCGAGACGAAAACCGGCGGCGACCTCGTGAATTAATAACGCCGCGAAATGAGAAAGTAATGGTCCGTTTCGATACCAATTGCCGTGATACCAATGCACATTTCGATCGATCATTTCGAGAAACTGGTAGCCCTTGTTTAACCCTCTCACATTCTTTCGAATCGTTTTCGACTCGGTGCTGCTTTTCGCAGCAAGAAAATTATCGTCGTAAATTTTTAGTATTCGCTTACAAGGAAATAAAACAAAACTGTAGAAAGAATGTATCGCATAGACGTTTAACGATACAATTTTTGGACGTTTTAGACACTCGTTACGACGGAAGATAAAATGGAAATATAAAAGTACAATAGCGCTGGCTAGAATTTATTTTGATACAAGTACTCGTGTGATTTTCAGTTTGACGAAACTAGAAACTATACGAAGGAAGGAGGAAAGGAGTTGGACAGAATCTGGAATAAAAACGAGTGACGGGAGATTTTCGCCACGAGCGACATACCTGCGTATGAAATCATAGAACAATATATCATTCGTCGAGCAGCTTTCTATTAATAATCTCCGTTCGACTGCGTCAAAGTCGGTCAATAAAATCGATCGTTCGAACCAATTCTGGATCGATCGACCCGTCGTTCTATTGCTTATCGATCCTGTCCAAATTTAGATCTCCATTGCAAACTATACAAACTAGCCAACTACATACGCGGCAGGAAAACAAAAACTTGCATTAAGAATAATAATTTATATCGAGATAAATAAAATTACTGCTTTATAATGGAAAAAATGATTATTTATTTCGATATAGGAATTTTCTACGAAAAATATATAACACACCAGATATCTTCCATTTGAAAATCTACAAAATATCGATCGTGCGCCAATAAATTCGTATCAGGCCTGTTCGCCTATCGATACGTTCAAACGATGATTTCTCACGGTACACATGCGTATAATTAAGTTCGTAATGCCGGTCATTCTGTGGCTCTTATCTCGAGCACGGCGTCCCTTTGTGGCTGCTAATTGGCGAACCGTTTAATATTCGATAGCCTGGCGAGTTTTCTCGTGGAAAAGCCACGGTAACGAAGCTCTTAGAGCGAACGCAGCGAAACGATAAACGATTCAGCGTAATCGGCCGTTTTATCTGCCAGTGGGCTCGAAGAGAGTAGCCAACCGGCTAATCAACATGTCTACGATAATTGGTCCATACGTCGCAACGCGTCGTGGACGCAAGTACCAGAGTTTTAGGAGTTGTGTGTTTCAGCTTCGTTCACACACGCGCGCATACTCGTGGTTGGAATTTGTCGCCCGATGACGTATCGGATCGTCTCAGGAAGTTGGCATGGTGTGCATGCACGTTATCACGGGACGCACGCCGCCAGGACACGATATCTCGGTGAAACACGCGGTTTCTTGATAATCGCCGCGGTTAACAATGCCGCTGCCACTTGTTGCCCGTACTTTCCTCCCTCTGCTGATCTTTTCGCATAGTTAACTTCGTGGAATTCGACGAATTGAATAACGATGGCTCGCGAGGATCGGTATTAGAACGATTTTCACGCATAGAAATAGGCCGTGGAATCTCGTTTTAAGGATATTAAAAGGCCGCTCTACTCGCTGAAATATGTTGCGATGCGTGCATCGACAGTTAGGCTTCATAAAATTTGCATCAGTTTCAGTTTACCTGCGCATTAGCGATTCTTTTCAGTTCGTGGCGCGATAGCAACGTTGAAACACGCGTTTCAAAATGTCCGATCATTTCCCAACTGCAGTTCTATTATCGTTGATAGGAGGTATGTTGATTGTAAAAAGATAAAAAGTTAAAGGCTAGAAAGAAACGGGCGAGACGTTGGTTAATCGAGAGAAACAGATCTGTAGAAAATAGTCGCGTACGGATGATTCTGCTTTTCAACGCGTATTGGACAAAGTTCGCCTAAGAATCGGAAAACGAAGTACAATCGCGAGAAACGAGACCATCTGCGACGCGAACATCTCTAGCCATTTATTTTAAAACGAAAGAGCCTAGCTAGATACAAATCAGGAGCCTCCTTTCGATAGGAAATTTATTTTCTATAAAATTATAAAAAATTCTAAGGCGTTAAACGTAAATCGCAAGATATTTCAACGTGTCGAGCCTCCTTTATATATACCGGCATCGAATAGAATTTTAAATAGAAAAACATCTACACCTTTGTTCAAATTAATTTGAATAAATTTTGCAGCCTGATAATTGTATAGATGGCGGAGATTTTCATGAAAATTTTACTACGCCAAAAGAATATCCTTAGAATATCAGAACATCCAAACGTGCGAACTCTATTAATTTCTTCGTTGAATTTATAGATCTACAGATTTTCCCATAGATTCATCCCACAGATAGACGTATCGAGATGCTGTCCCACAGTCGTTATCCTGACTCGCAAATCATAGTGTTTCCCGCATTTCCGCCAGTAGTTGCGTCCATTTAACTGATTTAACTGGCACGACACCGATCATTAACGACATTAATAACACGCCATAAGGATTCGTACTTTCGCCGATTAGACGTTAATTATTAAGCGTAACACGCTCGTTGTCCGTTCTTATCGTGCCGAGACACGCGGTTTCGCGATAATCAACAATGTCGCCAGAGCGCTCGTTAACATGGTCGTCATTATCGAGCCGCGATTCGGACCAAGGGCTGCCCCTTCGTGCCGTGCTGCTTTTTTTTATCTCTCGCGTTACCCGCAGGATTATATCGTGGTCCTGGCTTTCGGTTCGTTCCGACGCAGACCACCGTACAATCTCTCTTAAACGAGATAACACATGGCTATGGTTTCACAAAGATGGCAAACTCCCATGGAAAGGTTTGTAAAATTCAATTGGAGAATAATTTCCGTTGTACCGTAATAAAATTCGCGCAGAAAATCGAAACAATTACAGATCAGAAAACATGGTGTTGTAAACGTTGGAATTTTTGCAATTTGTCGTAGGAAATTACCATTGTTCGTATCGTCTCTTGGAATTATGGAAACGAATCGTTCGATTTTAGAGAAATTGCACTCTGATCGTGTGACTAGGTTTGTACTTACCGTGCAATGTCTCTTAAATGGAAGAACACGTGGTTTTACAGAGGTTTGCAAAGCGAGCAAGTCGATAGAATTGAATTAAGATCGAAATGTTACGAATGAATGGAAAATGAGATGTTAGAAATAGCAGAGGAACGCTATGGTATAATAAACGTTAGATCTTTTGCAATTTATAATCGTGCAATTATCATCGTCCGGCAATACGTAAAATTATGGAAGTAAATAAATTTGCTTTTAGAGAAGTGGAACGCTAATCATACAACCGGGATTGTAATAAACGTACAATCTTTCGTGAAACCAGATAGTACGTGGTTACAGTTTTACAAAGATGGCAATCTTCCGTGATAAAGTTTGCAGAATTGAATTAAATGGACTGTTTTCTCTGTTACAAATAGTCAAGAAATCTAATGCGATATTATAAACATTATGTCTTTCGTAATTTATCTTAACATTCATCGTTATTCGCAGCAGCTCGTAGCGATAACTGGAATTATGAAAATGAATCATATGCTTTTACAGAAGTTGAACGCTAATCATATACCTGGCAGAGAACGAAATCGAGAAAATACGATATTTCAAAACAAACACGCTTGAAATATCCGTACGAATAAATTTGTTTAATCTCTATCATCTACAGGATTTAAAAAATGAAATAGTACGATCCGTGAAGAATTACATATACAATACTACGATTCTCTTCTGGTTCCACGACAAATTCCCAAGACGGTAATTTACAAACTCGTTTGAAAGAATCCTTCGTTGAATCTCCTTCGTTTCCCAAACCTGACGATCGTTCCTCTTGATGGTTAACCATACGAGAGGCGTGGCTGAAAAGACTATCAACAAAATGACGACGTACCAAGCGCAAACAAACCGTCGTCGTCGAGATAGATAAGTTTTATCTGGCTACCGGATAGCCCTGGTCAGCCCTTTCGGGGAAACCGCAGTCTATACAACTTGTGTCGTATATTCTTAACGACACAGGATGTGTACAGGGAAATTACGGAATCTTACCACAATCTCTGCAACCACGGACCTTCATTTTCTTCGTGCAATTCTCCTCATCTAAAATCCTTCTAACTTGACATAACGAACACGCTGACTCCAAGTGGCGGAGCTGCAATCTACTTGAAGCAAAACATCAATTACACAGAAATACAGTTTAGCAACAATATCGAAACAATTTTTTTACCGTTTTACTGACTTTTCGTCAACGAAAAATATGTATCTTGCATTGAGCATTCGCACCGTGGGCGCTAATAAAGTTAGAAGGTGCATGTGATCATAAACATACAACGAAGAAGGTTCTTTTATCCCGTTGATTAAATAAATTTTCACTAATAAACGTAATTGTTCCGAAATTTTTGCCTCTGTTAGAGTAGACATAAAATTGATGTAATCCTTATGTTGTCATTAGCGTGTCATTGCTATGTGCCATAATCGCCGAAGGTCATACCGAACTTTTTCTTCTCGTTGTCACGATCCGATGCGATGTGAAGCGCATAATATCGGTTAAAATATTCCAAACATTATTCCTTTTTACGCGTTAAATTACAAGATTTCGAGAACAAGATGAATATTTTTCTATGTTTTTTTTTTTACCAACAGCGACAAATTGTTCTTTAAAAAAATACCGACAAAAAGTGTGACATTTCTACCGCTGAAATCCTTCTCTATGTAAGGACAATGTCTAATAATATCGGACACACGTTCATGCTATTTTTATAACGAATAGCGTGGAACGTTCTCCGCACCTCTAGAGATTTGCGGCTGTTCTGTGGGGAGGAAAATACATATGTATTTCGTTCTAGTGTATTTTTACCACAGCAACCCTCGTTCGTCTCGAATTCACGTTCTTTCCAGTGGTAAGTGGAATAATTAGGGTGAGTTCCCCTATTGGACGCGTTTCACGTTTCCACGAGGCCGCCGAGCAACAGGTGTACGAGGGTCACGTGCACGCTAAATAGACGCTGGAACGGTGCACCGTGTGTCTCATTAATTAGCGCGATCGACAGTTTGCAACTTGATTAACCGTGGCCTGCTTCTTTGTGTCGAATAATTCGCTAGATAACGAAGCGTAGGTAGCTGAGAAAATTACGCAAAGTAATTGAGTAATATATCAAATATAACGAAACTGGATCTTTCTAAAAATATAAAGCGGTATTTCCATGGTAAAAAATTTTATGCAACAATTTTAATTCTCTTAGAGTTAAATCGTTTTAGGTTTTAGACAAGAGAACAATTTTTCTCTTGTCAATTGTTAATTCTTCAACGACACAGAATGTTTATTGACCAATTTTCCTATATGAAATAATTGCATTACGATGAGCAAATACGAGAAAATACAACGTTCCGATAATATGTCTACGAATCGTTCTATTTCGTCAGAGTAAAAGCGTTCTATCGATAAAACGTTCTTCTGGTATTTTTCACGGACTGAAATTTAAGAGCAATTTTGTCGAGAACTACTGGGTATATTTATCGCGTACTTAATTAATAACTTATCGTGGTATACGCTACATCGAGAGTTATGAAAGGGCTAAGGTGTCGTTATTCGTAAGTTTTACATTTGCCAATCGTCTGACTCAATTTTATCTGGAGAAAATGATCCTGTCCAACTTTCCAAACGCAAAGAAATCGCAGTTACGACACCTGTGCCGTTTTTAATGTCTTGATTAACGGATAGAGGGAAGTGTCAATTAGAAGCACGAACGATCGGTGCAGCGTCCAGAGCGAAAACTGCTAGACAAAAAAAAAAAGAAACGAGGAGCGAATATAAAAACGAATTACAGTCGTTTTCTTGCGTGCAGAGCACGACTAAGCGTTTTCTTCCAGTGATTGCTACCTTTGTTTGCTTTGTTCACGTGACCTGACATCTTAATCGTCACGAATTTCCCATCGGATTAAATCAAGACGTTTTTCTGGGTAATATTAATACATGAGTCGTTAATACATATTAATACACAATATTAATGAGGCGAAGTCGATGGAACAAGAAACGAAAATAGAACAGCGACGATTCGAAGAGTCGCAATTAAGTCTCGTTCGTACTAGTCAAGTTGAATGGAGGCTAGTTAGGCATTTTTCACGCCGTTTCAACTCGTATATCGTGGATCGTATCGCTGATAAGCGTTTTCGTCCTCGTCAGAATGTTGCACTTTTCGCCAGATGCGTTCGATATCCTTGCGATGCAAGGCCAGTCGTCAAGCAAGCTCTTTATCAATTAATTCTGCCTATATTACTCATCGATTCTATGTATATTACTTATTATTAATTCTCTATATTTATCTATCTACCGCTTCAATTTAATTTCGAATCGCTTGATGGATGTAATTTGATTTGTACGAGCACGAATTTGAATTCAAACAACACCAGAGGTTTACCAACGTGTACCTTCTATATTTACTTGACTTGAAATATCTTCAAGTTTCTATCTCTCTACTCATTAATCAAATCACTCGACGTCGAGTCAGTTTGGATTCAAGCAACTTGACCAGTCCGAGCGAGACTCGAAACGAGACAAAGAGGAAGAAAAGAAAAAAGAACGAAAGTTTACAAAATTGTTCGAGTCGTACACGTATGCGTGTAACGTAGCGAGGAAATAAGAGAGTGGAAGATTTTGGAACCGAACTGCACACACAGGCTAGTAGTTTGTTCAGGACAGCTGCCGCAGTTGTTTGGCTGCTGAGTATATTCCAGAGTCGCCGTGGAAAGAGGGATAAGCCAGAAGACGTTGCCAGCACGTGCCCCGTGTCCGTTAAAACTCATCTACAAACTTACTTCGCCGTGTTCCACGTGGTGGAGAAGAAGGGAAAAAAATTACGACCCCATAAGCGAGCGCCGAAGGAACTCGATCGTTTTTTAATTCTCCAGCTTGGAAGAAGAGAGAGAGAGAGAGAGAGGGAGAGAGAGAGAGAGAATATGGTCCAGGCGTTGCACGCGTTTCCGGGAAAATTTGACGTCAACCAGAGACGCTCGATTCTCTTTCTCTGTCAATTACGTGAAACGCTTTTATCGGTCCGCGCTTCCTAGTTTGTTCGGCACTGGGAAATTATTTCATAATATATATTGAAATGCAACGTAGGTTCTTTTAAATTTTTAAGTTCTCGACTTTTTCACTCTGACACATTCGAACGCTTGTTTGTCTTTGACAGAGATTAATTTAATCGAAAAATTCGAGACAAACTTTCTTGCAAGATTTTATTCTTTGCGATCATCGCAGCTAATGTATAATAGAACCACACGATGGAATTAATTTCTTCAAAACGATCCGCTCGTAGCATCTCTCGGATTTTTGTCACGTTGAGACAACGTAGACTCATAGATGACATTACGTCTGCCCGTAAAACTGTAAAAAGCTACGTAGGCTGCTCGGAATTTCTCCAGCTTTTTAACCTTAAATCTCTGTACAGGACTAACTATACCTCTGGTAGTTGATTCGTTCGCCCATCTACTACGCTTCTCTTGCAAATTCTTAATTATCTGTTCATTTATATCGATCTTTAGCTGTACCAAAGGCTGTTATCTTTGCAATAATTAAAAATAAGCAAAGAAATAAATGAAATTAATATACGTGTAATAATAAATTTGGCGTAGGTACGTACATATTTGGCAAAGTTTGTTGGAAACTTCTGTACATTTACATTGCGTCATTGCTAAATTATAAGCTAGACAATGAAGGTTGTTTCAAACGACGTTCTTTTAAGTAGGGCCTGATTGTTATTTCTACATTATTCATTTAACATTATTCAAATGAGGAATTACTTAAAATACTCTGTCTCGTGTTTACACATCGTAATGTGATCACTTTGCATAAGATACGAATTACCGGGACCAATCGTTAAACTGTTCAAAAAATATGGAATAATATTCTGTAAGGTATTTATCTTCTAAGAATTTGAAACGATCCTCTAAAAATGTTTCCGTCGATAAAATCCGAACGATCGAGCCGACCACGATGACGAAGTACAGTCGCTTTGCAATTAAAAGCAGTACGTTTCGCCGTGACAAAAGATTCTTCGGCTTTGTACACGGTTACCAGGGAAAAATGCAGATCACCAGAGAATACCAAGGCGATTATTAGATTTGTCTTCGAAGTGAAAGAGTGCACGGAACCGGAGCAGATCGAGAGTGAACTTTCTATCGCTGATAATCAACGAATGGTGAACGTTTCAGAAGGAACCTTTCGTCGGTGAAAAATTCTGTGCTACTCTCTTTCGTTGTTCACTGGAATTTATTCTGCTCTTGAGTTGCGAATAGTCCGGTCTGTTTCAAAAGTTTTAGTGTTACCCATAAATTGAAACGATCACTAAAATTTATATTGCCATACGACAAACTATAAGCCGAGCCTTTTTTTTTTAGTAGAAAAATGGGTGAAACGTGAGTGATTGAATTAAAAATTTTTACGACACCGAACGGTTGTCAATGCGACGATTAAAAATTGTATTAAAATTATGATATAACAAACTAGAAACGGAGTATTTCTCTTTTAAATGTTCCCAAAACTGAAAACAAGACAACACGTTCATGCATATTTGAAAACCTAATTCCTACATTCTACACGGGCAGCCTTTAATCGCTCTTAATTCCATCGTAGAAAATTCTGAAGGGAAACTGAAAGGGGCAATAAATTCGTTTTAACGTCTGAAACCAGCGGGATCAAAAATCCAAGTCGTCCAAGGGACTCTTTCGAATAGAAGTGTGTCGCTTCAAGTCAATTAAGCTTATCGTATCGAAAGAATTATTTTTCTATCGACTGTACGATATCGGTTAGGCCCGGGGTTGAGCTCTGGCCGCAAATAACGCGAGCTATGCAAATTTATGTTGAACGAGCCGGGTCAAGTGTCAGCCGGGTCGCGGGTCATTAGCCATTTGCATTTCCATTCGATTAAGCAATGCCCATCGCGGATAACTTGGCTTCGATATCGGTCTGGATATCGAATTTTGTTCCGTAATAAGAGAAAAAAAGCACATAGAAACGAAATAACCATTCTTGCACCTGCACCATTTCCATCCTTAAATTCGCCAATTATTTTTTAGCCGTAGCTGTTTGAATTGGTAATATTCTTGGTAATATAGCGGCGAAGTATAAAATAATATATACGAGAAAGTAATAAAAATCTTACGATTACTATGTACAATATAAACCACAGGTCAACGTAATGTGTACATATATGCAATAAAAATCCTATATCGCGCAAATAGGTTTATCCTATTCACATTTTGAGATCACACACGGCATAATTGTAAATATCTCGACTGTCATTGGACAGCACTTAGTCACGAACATTGGCTGGAAAGTAAAAGCAATTAGACAGCTATAAAAGTATTCTCCAGAGGCTCTATGGTTCCTAATGGTGCAAGAAGTTAACGCGAGGAATGCGGAGGTAGACAGAGCTCCGTCTAGACAAAGTTACCACGTAAGTAGCGTGTTATACCACGTAAGAAATAATGCTACTTAACTTCAATTCATTCGCGTACTCGATTTAATTTTTTTTTATCCAGCTAGTATTCCCTTTAAGCGTTCGTACGTCTAAAACAACCGCGATAATAAATCCTCGATTTCATTTAAAAAAAAAAAAGCCCTACCATGAGAGTCGATGCTTCGATGGCAAAGCAATTATTCGAAGATTAATCGGTCTGTCCAAGGCAGCACATCTCAATAGGCTTTCGTTTGAGGACGTAAGAGTGTCCCAACAGCGATCGATAATCGCGATCGCCACAGATAGGCAGATGCATCCTCGATCTATAGGCCTGTTTCGATCACCAGCTCACCAGCTAACAGCCATTACATCAGATACGATTAGTCGCACGAAAGGAAACGTAATGTCCACATGTTCCACTTGTAACGTAATTACGGCCCGCGGCTCTCCTGCGTACGGGGTGCTACTTGTATAGGTTCGAAAGGTTTCGTACGAGAAAGTGGCAGATACCAAACGCAGCCTCCTTCGACTAGAATTATCGAAAATGAATTAAAAGAAGCTGTATTTAATGGCTCTATTCAAGCTACATTTAATAACGATAAAATAAAAGAATTTCATTTGGTCGAGTATCTTGTAAGTATTTCAGGTCTCTAAATTCTTGAGAGAATTTACTTCTCGTTCGTGGGAGATTGTATAGATGTTTTATGTAAGTTAATTAATCTTCAATTAAGGTAGGTTAGATACTTTCGTGTAATTGTAGGTGATCGACACGATTACTATGTGTTTTACGTGGTACGTATCGACAGTGGTATTTATCGCGTAGAATATATAGTGTCAGCGTTGTCAAGTTAGCGTCAGTCACCAGTGTCAAAATTAGGTATCTTGCAATTGAGTGGTCTGTGTCACGGTATTGTGAACATAGTCCAACGATACGTTTTTGCTGCAAAGAGCAGATACACAGAGTGGTTGGTAACTGGTAATACAAGCAGAAGGGGGGGGAAAAGGGAGTGATTCTACGCGAAAAAATAAGTCGAAAATATAGAATAAAAATTTTTCATTCGAGGCTTTGTTTTCGAGAAAATCGACTTTGAATTTTCTTTCACTTTATCGCGTCTCGTTATAACGGAATCGTCTCACTGTAGATTGTTGTCTCGATGGAAACGTTAAAAAAAAAAGAAAAGATTTTTGTTTTATATTTTCGACTTCTTTTTTCGCGTAGAATCACCCCCTTTCCGCTTGTACCACCAGTCACCAACCACCCTGTATATTTACGAATTCGTCTACTAACTTCATCTTTATTTCCACTTACATGTAGCGAGTGGATTCCATAAAAAAAGTGAAATTTCAAATGAATTTCAATAAATATGTAGCGGTACATATGTATGTTCAAATCATGTTGATGTTTTGCCTTGGAGTATCGTTAGAATACTCATAATGTAGTAATAAATGAACTCCAGGCAAAACGATATCGCCGTTATGTGCATCCATCAAACGTAGACGAATTTGAATTTTCCGGCTCTCC
This sequence comes from Bombus impatiens, assembly GCF_000188095.3. Taxonomy (NCBI): domain Eukaryota; kingdom Metazoa; phylum Arthropoda; class Insecta; order Hymenoptera; family Apidae; genus Bombus; species Bombus impatiens. The sequence continues at coordinate 859,571 of NT_176510.1, forward strand.
CCCGACCAGTATAAATAAACGGACACGATCGTAAGGAGTTCAGTATCTATTAGTTATGAACGTGTTATCAGCGATCTAATTAGCGATTTACATTATCTTTGGCGAATCTGTTAGTACGAGCGATTATTGTCTGTATTAATTTATCATTTTAAATATACTTGACGGTTTTCAACAGCGAGTTATCTCGTTTTTCGAACAAACCAACCATCCTCTACACAGACTAAACGATCCTCTACAAATAAAAACCGCTGGACACAACGAACCTCCAATTTTCTCATAAAAAGAAATCCCCCTATTCCTATATTTCCCATCCAAGCAAAAGCCAAATTTCGAATCTTTCTCCCTAAAAGCTGCACACAGATCCAGAAAATGTGTAATCCCTCAAACTGAAGCAAACGTTAACCGAAATTCACCACTGCTTCGTTTCATCGGCGTATGAAACCAAATCGCAACAGCGTAAATTCGGCTTTCGGAACACACGAAACTGAGGCAAATTTTTAGAAAGGCGACCTCGCTGTTTAAACATTCTCACGACGAATACGCGATTCGCGTGAAGCAAATATTCGATGGAGAAATTTGTAGAAGGTACGAATTCGACCTAAAATTCTTCGATCACGGAGGTCTTCGATTCGCTTGGTACTGACAGGAGATAAATCTGCGAGGCCTCAGGATCGACTCCATCGCGATCCACGGAATCCGAGGGGGCATCGGGCATTTACTGGCAGAGCTCGTCGTGCTCGATCATACACGGCATTCGCAACGAGCCAGCCACAGGCGTCGTTCCTGCAAATGTGGTCCGATTGATATTCCAACCACGGGGCAAGCGTTGCGCCGTGGCACGTGGGTTTTCAATTCGACTTCTCCGGCAGCCGTGCCGGCGTTCTCCGTTCTCTCGATCCTTACAACCGGACAATCCTTCTCCTCCTGACGATTACACGTTCCACGGCGCGTACGTTCCCTCGTCACGATGAATAATTCCGTATCGTGGCTGATACACTTTGCACCCGTGCCATCGCTCCCTCTGTTGGATATGGTGTTTCGCGACAAGGCTGTGCCGATTTTTCAACGAATTCGTTTAGGATTATCTGTAGAAGAAGGTTTTGAAAATTCTTTACGGCCAACATTTTATTTGCTTCTTAAACAAGGAGATCGTAATTCGTCGTAATTTTTCAGTTTGGTCCGAGGCTAATAGTCGTATTCGCTTGGAAGTCGAGCTGATCGACCACGTTTTCTGGAAATTTCTTAATTTTCATATCGGAACGTACGATCGTAAATAGCGTATCGCTGTACACGTGATACGAATGACGGTCAGAAATTGATAGGTAACAGAATCGTGAGTAATTCATGACTCTGACTTTATCGTGAACTCTAAGTCTAGCATTTTACGCAAATAGATCGATCCGTTTGTCATCTTGTAAAACATTTCGATTTCTTAACTTCTTAGCTCGACGTTCGTACATCTCTTAAATATCTTCTCAAATTTTACGTATCGGAGGATGAATAAATTTTGAAAAACGTTCCCTTCTTTTACAAATTATACATCGATTCTACGATATAAGTCCGTTTTACAGGGAAGGATTAACGATATTCGTGATTTATTATTTCTATCGCGTGTCAAATTCGCCAAAGCCATTTAAGGATACGTCGGACGATCGGGAGAGCTCTCTAGCGAATAGCTGGCTCGAAACGACCACGAACAACGTCGATACTTTGTACGTTTGTAACCAGCGCGCCGGCATGCAAATTTGTTGGCTCGCACGTGTTCGTGAGTGGCTGTACGCACACGCACGCGGCCGCGTGTGCCTGTGCGCGTTGAGACAAAGGTGCTTATGGGTTACGGGAGACTTACCGTGCGTGCACGCCATACATACTTAATGGACTTTCGGCGGTACGCCGTTGGAAGAGCTTATAGCCATGCAAATCCAGCTGTGCAGATATCCCCGCGTTCCCCAAGGAAACACGATTTTTATCGCACCGCGCCATCCTAAGTTTCTTTCGTCTAGAACGCGTTCTCCTGTTTCTTCGTCTCCTTGTTCCTTTTCTTTTTCGTCTTTTCCTTCTTCTTCTTCTTCTTCTCCCTCCTCCTCCTCCTCCTCCTCCTTTCTTTCTTCCTTCTTCGTAAATCTTGATAAATCATAAATCGTTCGATTTACTGTTTTGAGAACAGGTTTCGTTTTAAAGCTTCGTTTCGTAGAAGCGAAGAGAATAAAGTTCGAGCCTGACGGATAATTTGCGTTTATCGAAAACGGAAGAAACGTAACGAAGCAAGTTTGATAAGATAGAACGGTGGCTTGTGTGAAAATAAAGCCAGTGGTCTGGTCATGTATGGCCGCAGGTCTTCAGCTTCCTTCTGATATAGACTTTCCAAAACGATGGATTTTTTCTCGAACGAAATTGTAACAGTTAAAGACATTTCGTAGAAGCATAATCTGCAGAGCTATTAAGTATTGCCTGGCCATCGAAACGTTCTAGGCTAATTTCTAGCCTCGAATCGTTCACAAATTCACCCCAAAACTCCAGTCTAACCTACGATAAGGTAGCCCGTAATGAAAAGACAAGGAACATCAGATAACGAAACAAAATTCAATCCTTAACCATCCCCTCAGGAATTTCAAATGCGTGCTCGTACGTAAATGCCAGACAGAAAACAGTATCGCCTGACAAACTGGAATAACGTATGAAACGAAATCAAAGAACATCTTAAGATATTTGTGGCGCGATAATATTCTTCGAGATCAAAGCACGCCGAGACTCGAAAATCATATTCTTCGCGCATGTCCGAGATTCTCCGTGTAGGAAGGAATTTCTTGGCTGTCTGTACTTTCTACGCGCGCGCACTGACAAACAATTCAGAAATGGGCAGAGCGGCGCAACTTCGCGTTATAATATACGGCACTTTGAGCGCAGAAATGACCGATATCGCATACTTCGCAGTACGCACGTACTTTTATCCAAAAACGACGAGACGAAGGCTAAATTTCCTTAAAGAAAAAAAAAAAAAAGAAAGAAAAAGATTCTTCTAACCATTTTACGTATTACTTTTTCTATCAATTTCGTAGTAACGGCTTCTCCGCGATTAATTAAAAAGTCATTTTTGCAGCGACTCGACAATCATACAAAACTTTCAACTTCAAAAACGAATATTTCCATCTCGATAGAGCTAGGTTCCCTAAAAAAAAAATTAAATGCCACATAGGTGATGCATACGTGAAAATAACGTACCGTCAAACTTTCAACGAAACCATCAGGAACTCGATGTACGCTACAGATAGTTTAAGGAAATCTTAAACCCCGAAGAACTTTCAAAGTCTACTCATATATATTGTATATCGTATAGATGGTAGACAAAGAATCGCGGAGAGGAGAGCATTGAGCGATCGCGCCATAAGGCGTACGCCGCGTTGTGCACGGCATAGAGCAAGCGTACCTACAACGACGATGCACCTGCACCTGCCCGCCAGTTGCACCCCTCTTTACGACGATGCTATCTAGGATGTAGTGTGCATGCCCCCCTCGCCTCTGTTCGCTTTCGCTGCTCCTGCCGCCGCCGCCGCCGCGACACCTGACGCTCCTCCGTCTACACGCTCCTCCGGCTCTCTCTTCTGCACGCTGACGCGCGCGCGACCGCGTGCACGCCGCTTTGTGAGAAGTACCATTAACCTGGCTTCTCACACATCCACCGATCCCGACTGTTCCGAGTCTGTCTGCCTCTCTACCTGTCTCCCCTTTTCCAACAAACACGCAGTTTACCACCTACCGATAATTTTCATAGACAATGTTTGTGCTCGGTTGGAAGTATACGTATACGTATAATGTGTACGGATGTTGAGAGAGCTTTGAGAATGGCAAGGTATTTCATTAGGAAGGAGATGGTTTAGGGTAGGTCTCGGAGCTGTATAGGTGTCGGAGAAATTGGGATCGTTGGTCATAGTTTCGCCGGTGATTCAGAAAGATATTTAACGTTTCGCGTTTGACGGACAAAGCGAATTTTGTTGAACGACGCAATAATCAACTCGATGCAACGCTTCGATTTCTATTATTTACTTCGCAAAGATGATGTCAGATTATCGTAACGTAAGTAGAAGCAAAGCGAGATAACCGATAAACTCATCTGTTTTAGATTCTTGATTTAGCACACTTTCATAATCACCGGCACAATTAATGTGGGAGATTTTAAAATTGCGTGTGTAATTGTGGGGTAATTCTGGTTTTGTAGAGTTTGTTTATTATGTACCGTAGCGCAGAGGGAATTTAGATTCGAACGAGGAATTTTAGTTGTGTGAGATTGCTGAATCACTGGGAACCCCAACGTCCAGGTTGTGATATTTTCAAACGTAAACAGCCCCGTATTCGATAAATGTCGACTTCTCCACCATAGAAATTTGGAAAATCTAAATTCAAAAAATACTATGTTTTCTTTTCGTTAGCCCTCGCACAAATTTCCAGTTAAGTATATTATCCAGTTGAGTATATTAAGTATATTATTAAGTATATTATTACCATATCAAATGTATTGTGGTACACGCGGCCGCTTAATTTGAGCGTATCCTCACGTTGCAGATATACCGGCACAAGTGCCGCCGTTAACACCTGGGACCAACAAGAAGATGACCGAGGCCCTGGAGGCCTCTTTCGCCTCCTGGGAGAAGGAACGAGTCCGCCTCAACATAACCAAAGGTGAGTGCCGCCTTTTTCCTTCTTCTTCTTCTTCTTCTTCTTCTTCTTCTCTTAATACCGTGTATACTCGTATTCCAACCTCGTGGAAAACGTTCTTTCGTCTTTCTTTCTTTCTTTCTTTCTTACTTCGCCTCTTTTCCCTTCCTCCTTATGCACGTTCCATGGCGTACAGGTTTCTCAACGACTTCTAATTACAGGATCATTGCCGCGATACTCGTGATCCTATTCGCGAGCTTTGACGTTTTCATCCGATCTCTGTGTACGTGTTTGTTCGATTGCTTTTTCTATACCGATGTGAACTATAGCCTGCAAATGTATATGATCTATTTTTTTCTTCTTTTATCTCGTATCTCAAAGAATTTTTTTTTTTTTTTTTGCTAATAGAGACATTTATCTTCTATGTCACAGAATGTCCCTTTTTCTTTTTTTCTTTTTTTCTCGTCGAGAATCTCGTGGATCGATATTGAAAGATAGAATGTTTCAGTGTGTTGGATGAGATCGAAGTTCTTGAATCTAATCTCATTAAGAAGGTATTAGAGACGCCTTGAATGTATCGTTAAGACGTTAATCAGCTCGGTATAGCATAAATGTTGATCAAGACTGGATACATTTATTGATCCTGATTAAGATATCCTCGGAAAATGCATTTATTGAGAATCGAGAGTCAGAAGCAGATGCTGATTAATCAAGCCCCAGCGTTTTTGCAACGGTTTGTGGCATTTGCGTTTTTTCCCGGTTGCTATTCTAATAAGTATGATCAATCGAGGTTTTAATCGACGTAATATTCCTCGATACATATCATTCCTTTTAACTACGACATTCTTTAACATTCGTCTTAACATCTTTTAACATTCCGCGTTCTCCAGCTAAAATGTATATCCTGTTCCACTCTCTATGACCTCGCTATCCTTCGAAAATTTCAAAATTTCCAAACTTTATCTACTCTCTGCGTCTATCTACTCTTCAGCTCCAAGTCGATCCAACAACCCCGTAGGAAAATCTGTCTTATTTACGCGCTCTCGTTCTCCAAAAATTGTACTAACACGTACGTTATGCCAGTCACTTCTGAAACTGAAAACCTCGATACTTTGTTCGTCTCACTCTTCGAGACCAAGAGCATTGCTCTCAGCAGTTCCGAAAAAGAAATCCGCTCTAAAATATCCTGCACGCCTAAAGAACAGAAGCAAAACGCGACAACTCGAAACGATTATTCCGCAGAACGAAAACCTCTGGAAACTTCAGCGCACGATACTCGAACGAGCTTCTCGTTTGGTTGCACAACGCGTCACAGTCGACCGCGAACGAGAGAAATTTGTCGAAAAATCGGAGTATGGTCTGCGTGTGTGCCCTTTCGAAACCGGGAAAAACCTTGCTGCGTGCAATGGTACGTGCGTGCGTGCGTGCATGCGTGCGTGAGTAAGCGAGTGAGTGAGTGCGTGCGTGCGTGCACGGAGACGCGCGAGTATATACGCGATGTGATGTGATGTGCGACGAGGCGGCGATGTGCAGGAATTGTGAATGTGATGTTGATGGTTCTGATGGGGAGCCGATGCCACACATCCGGTATGCGCATTCAGAGCCACGCGGGTGTGACGTTACTTCCGGTCTACATGCCCCGGGTTCGTACCCTCCGGCCAGATCACCTACAGTCTGACCTCCGTGAACCTAACGAGCAACCTCGCGCCGTTCCACTTTACAGCGGTCCGCAGTCGCGCTGATTCTCTAGTCCTTTCTTCTTCCTTCTTTTTTGCCACCTTTTTCTTCTAGTTTTCTCTATAATATCGTCTTTTGATCCTTCCTTTCTCGTTTCTTTGTTCTTTACTCTTCTGTACTATCGATCTTCTTCTCGACGTCCATTGTCTTTGCTCTGGCGTTTGTCACAGTTTGGCTGTAGGCTGATGATGATTTAAGGGAGTAAGAGGATTTGGAGTTTGGAAATTTTGGAGCGGAGATCAAAGGAGGATTTTATTCTTTTGGGAGATAGCTCTTTTATGGTAGAGATTGACGTAGGTTAAATTATAGCGCCATGGTATCACGGTTTTTCATTTAAGCGGATACGAGTCGGATTGAAGTACAAGTCCCTTACGATGTTAGGACTTGCGGTACGGATTATGGTTTCAACTTAACTTAAAGGCAGTTTGTATTTGTAACAAAGTCTCGTTCGAACTGCAGCTTTATTTTCAACTGCTTATTTACACTGGAAGTTAGTTTTATTCATTCGAGTATATAAAATATTCAAATTAAAGCACAAGAGGATTTGGAGTTTGGGAAACGAGTGAAACGAGAATTTTATTCTTTCAGGAAATATCTCCTTTCGTTTTGTGTTAGACAACGATGTAGGATAAATTGCAATATGTTATCAAGGTTTTCTACATAATCCCTTGCCTTGCCTCATAGTATCGTATCACAGTCATAATATGAATTATGCTTGCAATCCAACTCAGGCAATTTGTATTTATAACGAAGCTTCGTTCGAGCTGCAGCTTTCATTTCGATTCTTTGGATTGAAAATTTATTGTGTTTTATTTGATTTATACAAAGTTTAAAGGTGCAAAAATGCACGCTATTCCTGTTAAAAACAATATATTTTTGTTTTCGTATATCTACTAGGCAATTTGCAATCAGTCTTCTTCATGGAGATTATATCGATACGTACAATATCCAAAATGAAGAGAACGAGAATTTGGAGTTTGAAGATTTTGAAACACAAGGTCAGAGGGAGAAACGAGAATTTTATTATTCTAGAAGACATTTCCTTCGTTTTATATTAGACATTAAGAGTAATTATATCGGTATGTAAGAGTAATTATATCGGTATGATACCAAAGTCTTCTTTTTGTTTAACCGCTTGCCGTGTCTCGCACTATCACATCACACTATGAATTATGAATCGTAGTATGAATTATGGTCGTATTTATAATTAGACGTAATATTTCTAACAAAGTTTCGTTTGTACCCCGGCATTAATTACAATTCTTTACATTAAAAATTAGCGATCGTTAGACTGCGGATTTTTAATTAAATTTAATTTATTAATTAAACGAGAAAGATCCCTTTCACAAGAAAGGTGATATATAGTAAGAGGAAAACAAGCGTCGGGGTGATACAATCGCTGTGAGACAGTAGTAAGACAAATACGTGTATAAATACGTTGTACTGCAGCTCTACGCTAATGCATCGCTCGGGTTAGCTAAGCCTGCATAAACCTTCTTTCTTGGATTGCTGGTTGAACTGAAGAAAAAGTTGATATTATTGCATAAAACGTTGCCTGACTCACGTATACAAGCAATAGGAGGAGAAGAACGAAGGATAGAGTAGAAAATGGTGTGCAGAAGTCGATGAAGTCGAAGAAACTGTGTGGACAATCGACAAATTCGTTCAAGATTTTAAATAGAAAGATAGTCTCGCCAAGCAATAATCGGCTGGTTGCAAGTGGATAAAATTTATACAGGATGGTTGGTAACTGGTGGTACAAGCGGAAGGGGGGTGATTCTACGCGAAAAAAGAAGTCGAAAATATAGAATAAAAATTGTTTCGTTCGAGGCTTTGTTTTCGAGAAAATCGACTTTGAATTTTCGCTCGGTACGCGTGCGGTGCGTTATAACGGATCTCACTGTAGATCTTTGTCCCGATGGAAAAATTACAAAAAAAATTTTTATTTTATATTTCCGACTTGTTTTTTCGCGTAGAATCACCCCCTTTCCGCTTGTACCACCAGTTACCAACCATCCTGTATAAATTTTATCCACTTGCAACCAGCCGATTGTATATTGCCATAATAGGATTCTCTGCATTCATAAGAAATTTGAAGCTGTTTGTGTTTTATAAAAAAAAATATATACAACATCGAAAATAAAGCACGCGATAGAATATTCAATAGGTGAAACAACGCTTTAGTTAAGTTTCAATTTTTCGATCATATCGATAAAAATATGAACCTGCATAAACATCCGCAGTCTGGTAATCATAAATTGATCTGTAACGTGTAGTTGAAGTGGAACCATAAACGAAGAAGGGGTTGGTATTCTTCATTCGAACAACACAATATATCGCGTGTACTACTCACACTATCGTGATTTCTGTCTGGATCAATCGGAAAGACAATTAACGAGTAAGTGGAATTGCAAGTAGTTTGATGTTAACACGATCCATTTCTCGAAGTTTGGTACCGTGCGTGCTACAACCGTCGACGAAGCACCTGCTGCACGGAGACACGGCGTGCATTCGCGATTGCATTGCAGGACGTCAGAACCCTCTGACGCATTCGTTATTATGATTTATTCAGAATTTGCCTTTCTTATGAATAATAAGCGCCGCCAAGGATGTATCCCCTTTGTCGAATCGAGACACGGCTCGTCACGTACCGCATCGACACACTATCAGAATGTTGCTCGCCACCGAGACTTGCCATCTTCGAACTCGCGCGATCATCGAGGACAAACATCATCGAGATCCTCGCGGTTAATATTCTGCGTTGATCGAATCCCAGGTCGAAGTCTCGATACGTTGATATTTTTTCGTTGACTCGTCGAGAATTTCTGCGATCTCAGGGATGAGAGAAATGGTCAACAAAGTATAGAAATATCGTTTATTTCCTCGTTTATTGGCAGATATCGTCATTTGACGAATTCGATCGAAGCGAGAGAGAAAGTTGACGAAAGAATAAAGAAACAAGGAGAAGAGAAAAAAAAGTGACGATCACGTTACTAAAGTTACCAAAATGAGTTGAAATAACACGGTCGTAATAATTAGAATGATTTATTATTGCAGTAATATCCTGCAATAATTGAAACGAATGTTCTAGAAGACATTGTACGAAACGAAATTGAAATTGCAATGTAAATTGGAACGTCGAACATAGCGCTGTGCTAACATCGGAGCGTTCAATGGAAAGCGATAAACGATCTTAGTAGAAGATAGAATGCAAAAGTAGAAACATGATGTTAAAGATGGTTAATTAAAATCTTCAGTGTGAACTGCCATAACCTCGCATCGAGACGCGTTTCGATCGGTCGAGTCAGACAGATCCATAGAAACGAAACGAAATTAAAAGGAAACGAAAAAAGAGAGACGAGGAGGAGAATGAGATTGGCGTCCACCTGTCCATGAGGGGCCGGTGAAATTTATCACTGGAGGGCAGGTACATCGTATCGTAGGTAAACTGCTTGGCCCTCGCGCAAGCCAGACGGCTCCTAAACCAACCGACCGAAATCACAGTCGGTATTTCTCGATTATTGTCGAAAATGCTTGCGCGTGACACCTGCGGCGATTATCTCTGTTTGAAGATCTCTCGACTAGCTGGATCGCTTCCACCGGTGCTCTTAGGCACCCTTGAGTTCTCGACAATTCGCGGTGTCTCTATCTCTCTTTGATAATAATCGCAAATATTTCGGTTATATAAATGTTCTAAGAAACTCCGAGCAAAAATAGTATATCTTCCATAATAATAATCGGTTTAAAATACAAACTATAATGGAGTAACTGGAGCTAGCAAGAAAGAAGAAGAAAAAAGGAACGGTAATCCTCCGATTCGAAAGTATCCAGCTTCTACCTAATTTCATTTTTAAGGTGCTATCGCAACGAGGAAGTAGTTTCGCTTTCTAATAGTTTGAGCGAACCGACAAAAGACCGGGCCAAAACCCATCAAAATCAAGTAACTCTCTCAAACGTGTTATAAAATTCGTGTTAAAAAATGATAAAAGCGAACTATACGCTTTTCAATACCAAACCTATACCTCTTTTTGTCCCTCTTTCTTTATCTTGTGTTTGTCTATGTCTCTCTGCAACAGATACAATTTCAATATCGCGTACAGCCCTGAATTTTCACGGTCTCATTGCACGCCGATCTCGAGTAACCATCAGCGGTCCTGGGAAACTCGTGTGCACTAGCATGGTGCACTAGCGGACGTCAGAAATCGCGATCAGAAATCAAAGGTGGCCGACGAAAGAGGCATAATGATCGGATAGAGCGAAAAAGAATAGAAGGAAGAACGTCGTCGGCCTTAGTCCTTGGATGGCCATAGCGAAATCGCGGAGTCGCGGACGGATCTCGCGATCGTCGTCGCGCGTCGCTACGTGACTCGCGAGAGTAACGCCGTTTTTATGAATGGAAGATATTCCTCGTTTCCATTCGTGGAAACGATGAAAACCAGCCAACCAGTCGACGAGGAGGATCGAGCCCGGGGATCGGTGTCGCGGCGATAATACATAAATAGAGGAAAGGTGAGAGAGAGCAAAGAGGACTTGGCTCGCGCGAGTGTCTAACGGCACGGCACGATCAAAGCGACCGCCGATATTTGAGGATCGCGCCGATGTTTGCCGAACTTATTCCTTGTCAGCATTGTTAACAGACTGCTCTCCCTCTTGCTCTTGGTGACACTCCTCCACCCTCTTTACCCTCATTCCGCTCATTCTTTCACGATTACTCCGTTTATTTCGCTTTTAACCACCTCCTAAATGGTCGGGTTATGTGAAGCTATTTTGGGTTCCTCTTTTTCCTTTCTTTCTTTTTTTTTTTCTTTTCGTTCGGCCGAGAGAAGGTCTCGAAACGTTTCCTCGTGGAAGAAATCGAAATTGCCTTCGGTCTTGAAGCTGCCAGCGACCGAGAGTCGAAAGAGCGAAAGGTTGCGTTTAGCTCGCCTCTGCTGCGTTCTACGGATTACTCTCGATCAGACAATATTTTTTCATCGTTAGGAAACTTCTCAAGTTGCAGAGAAACCAGGGAAAAGGTATGCATCGATGTGATTACGTTGCGTTACGTTAAACTACGGTATCCTTGAAACCTTTAGAAAAAACGAGTGGCTTTCTCGATCGAAAGGAAATCGAGATTCGGACGTAAAAGATTAACCTGCTCGCAGCAGAGTTAATTAGAGAAGTTTCGTCAGATGTGCAGCAAAATTGAGATTCGGCTTTCCAATAAAGCAACTACGAGAGCTTGGTAATCGTTCCACAGAATTTCCTTCCGTTTTCCCGTTTCGTAATTACGTCGGTGTAATTTTCGCGTTAGACGATACAGCAATAGACGTAAATAAATGCGGAAAAAACGAGCCAAGGTAAGATATTTGCGCGCGAGGGTAGAAGAAGCGATTACAGAGCGTAGTATCGGGTCGGTTCACTCGAAGGCTCTCTCTGTCTCTCTCTCTGTCTCTCTCTCTCTCTCTCTTGTCCGCGCGTACATTGGTTACAGCTTTTAATCAACCATACCGCAATAGACTAATCTAGGCAATTAGTTTCCTACGACGTAATCAACTGGCAGATAAGGTGAAACAACGGGTGGGAGTTAAAAGTCCTGTATTACATTAGATTATTCTTCGTGCATTATCATCGCCCCGAGAGAGAAATATGCAGATCGCGACGCCGCCGGTTAGAGATTATCGACGAAACGAGAAAATATGCAACAAGTGGATGCTTCTTCCAGCCTGTTCTCGTTTAAAAACAGTATTTATTAAGTTAATTCTATATGGCGATGGGATCGAATTTAATGTCTAGTCAATTGCGATAGAAAAGTTTCACTTCGTGAGATTCAATTATTATTCATGAGAGGTCATATTTCATTTTCCGTGACGGAGCACGATGTTTTTAATTGCAAATAAGCGATTAGCTTGAATATTCGAGGACTCTGTTAATGAAATTTTTTATGAAACCGTTTTAAAGGAACGAAACGTTGCGAACGGTGTAGGTACTGTTAAACATTCCACAATCTTTATATTCTCTTATCCGAATTATTTTTCTCCGATATCTTTTCAGCCTTTCTTAAAACACCTTTTGTATGGCTATTATTTTCCAATTGAAACTTTTCAATCGATCTTTCTGTTCACGTGCTGGTTTCAGACCGAATGTACCCACTATTTCCATTATCCCACAACGGCTCTCTATCATTGTATTTTGTTCTCTGTACGCTACGGCTTTTTTCACGCTGACGTTAATCTTGGCGAATAAACGAGTAAATAAATAAATTGCAACATTAAAATTTTCACTGCGTGAGAGTCTCCATTACTATTCGCAGAATGTTATATGTTCCACTTTTCGTATTTACAAAGTACTCAGGATATACGAACCAGTTTCGAATACCAAAAAGAGCAAAGTTCGGGAACGTACTTCTAAATCGTCCGAACGCTTCGACACTCGAAAGAATTAAATTCGAAGACGCGTTGCTCAAGATCCTTCTTCTTCTTTTGTTCCTGAGAGAGAAAGAGAGAAAGAGAGAGAGAGAGAGATTTAAAACATTTGCATTGACGCAAAACGTCGCCGCAAAGAGTGAAAGTATGAAAAAAGTTCGGAAATATTCGAGAGCAAAAATCGATGATGTTTCGTCTGATCACGTTTCGACGAATTCTTTTGTCATTTGGCGTAGAGAAAGAAAGGAAGAAGGCCTCGCGTTAAGGGAGGATGGGTTCGTCGTAATTTCTGTTTGCATTACGAACCGAACTGTACTTTCACGCGGGAAGATACCGCGAAACAATGCAAGACACGCGTGCAAATATGGGCGCGCACCTCAAATGGGACATTCCAATGTTTCTCGGTATTGCTTCTACCAAAGATGGCCGGGCCCGAGTACCGATCATGTCGTCAACCCGACGCAATATCTTTCTGGTATTCGAAAAGCCTTTGTCTCGCCTCTATAATCTTTCCTTTCTCACCTCGTCACCATTTTCATCGTTACTTCATTAAAATCAAAAATCGATTTGCTTTCATCGTGTTATTCCTCGTTTCGATTTCTCACCTCTGTGATTTCCATGTAATTAAAAATTCCGTAAATTCAGCTTTCGAAGTTTTACGGCAATCTCGCGTTATTCTTCGTTAAATCGCGATAACGAAACGATTTGTCGGAGCGTGATCCTTTTTCAACTGTGTGTGTACGGACGAGTGGCGACGAGAATTTTTATTGTCAGAAACACGCGAAAAGAAAAAAGAACGATCGTGAAAGACGGGAACGTTAGAACTCGTCGAGACATTAGAATAGATATCGATCGTTTCCTGTTTGAAAGCAGCGAGATCGTCATTAATCACCGACCCGATTTGAATAATCATTTTCAACAGTTAGGTGCTTTTTATTCAGCGTGGATCAGTGTTAAACGCTTCGCGATTTTATGACGGCAGCGTAAGTTATTTGCCGATCGATTACACGACCGGCTATCGGAAAAAAAAGATATTGTTGCTGTTTCTTTGCGATCTAAAGAGATATCGATCGAAATCGTAGTAACACTCTTGTTTCAGTCATCGATGCGAATATCAAACGTTAAGAACTCTTTCGGCATGAATATTTATGCAACTTCTTGTTACGTTTTACGCATTGATTTTGATAGATGTGGCTGTTACATGATTTGTGCTGCAACGATTTTACGACTGACTACTTAGCATCTACAAAAAAAAGACTATATAAAAAGTTTATTTGAATATATTAGTATTCCTTGCCACTTTTCATGATTTAGCAGAGCGTCTGCGCTACTTCTTCGATTAAATTGATAATTCATTTGATTATATTGGAGCCTCCTTTTTTGTGTTATTTATTTACATTTTAAGCCTGTTGTTTGCATCCTAGGTTTTCATTCATCGTTCTGCTCGTTTATTTATGTTCCTCCGTTTATTTTCACTTCCTTCCACTGATTTTGCCGCATAACGGATTCTAAATAATTGTTCAGCATTCGATATCGCTAAATGTCGGAAGAAGAAAAATTGGAACGACGGTTCATACGTTCAAGTACAAGAAAAGGAATGTAAGTGGGTGTGGCGAGATTAAAAAAACCTGGTGATAATATTTTTCAGATCCGAGGCAATGGTCGGAAGCAGCTGTCGCCCACTGGTTGCACTGGGCCATAGGGGAATTCTCCCTGGCTGGTGTGGCGATGCAACCCTGGCAGAACATGACGGGGAAACAGATTTGTGCCATGGGCAAGGAATCATTTTTGGCACGTGCTCCGGCCTTCATGGGCGATATCCTATGGGAACACCTCGAGATCCTGCAGAAAGGTACGTGACTTTCTCTGCTTCTTCTTCCTTCCATACTCTCTTCGTTTGCTACCCTTATCCTCGTGCGAAGTCAACACGTTAATTACCCCCCCTTAACATCTATAAAATCTCTTCGAATTCCCCATTAATTAATTACAATACGATATAAAAATGTCGAAAAATTCAATCATCGATAAGATAGTTTCTCGAGAAAATAAGAAAGACACTCGAATCTTTCTCGAACAACAAAATAAAAAGGAAATAACAGACCTCCGTATCCCCTTACGTTAGAAAATAAAAGAGAATTTTCAATCGAAATTTCTGAAGACTCGCAAAATGGAAAGACAGACTTAATTGTCGATCAAACGTTCAGTTTATGCGGGATATACGATTTTACTTTATACGTCAGATATTTAAAAAATTGAATCATCGACATACTACTTCCCCTAGAAATAGAAAGGATCTTCTTCCAAGTAAAAGAAGAACCTCTTATATCCCCCTGTTCTCCAAAATAGAAGGGAGTGGTCATTTTCTGAAGATTCGCGAGAAGGGAAAACAGGTTGGAGCGGAAGAATCATTTTCCTTGGGCTAGCACGGGGACATCCTATAGTCCGCTGAACAAAAACACAGATCGAATTTCCGTAAAATCGCAATGTCACGGCAGGCACAGGTACCTATACACACGAGGCAATACGGAGAGAGAGAGAGAGAGAGAGAGTAATAGTGAGAGTGAAAGAAAGAATAAGAGGAAAAGAGAAAGATCGACGGGGGAACAATGACGAGATCGTGGAAGCGAGACGCGTATCCTCTCTGTTTCTGTGTGTGAGCTTCGTGTTTTCAGCGTTTCGAAGCGTTGAATCGGCACTTTTTATTCGAAACGAAGGAGAGAATGGAGGAAAAAAGAGCCGTGCGCCATAGAAACTCCCACTCCGGATATCCTGTGCCACCAGAATGCTCCCGTGCCATTGCCTCGGCCACTTAGGTGGTTTTCGGACCACTCGACCAACGTCTGTATGGATCACTGTGTGTAAAAGCGCGCATGCAACCCGGTAATCCCACTCGTGTTTCGATTACAAGATAGAGACCAGGATACTTTACAATGGACCCAGCGATTTTTACGGGAAAGAGGGTGGAAATCGAAGCACCGGTATAATACTTGTTCGTGTTCACGTTGGTTGTTCATTTTCCAGAAAAGACGCGCGCGCACGATGGTTTTCTTCTTCCTTCTAAGAGTATCGGAGACGGTCATCCAAGTAGTCGTCATTTTCAATTTATTCCAGAGATTCGTCTAGCGGTGTTTTTTAATTCGGCGCAAGAGCTATCGCCGTTTAACCGTAGAATACAAAGGTTGATCATTTCTGTAGCTGGCAAATCTTTCGTTCGCCGCGGATTATACGTTTCTTCGTCGATCGTTAATCAAATAATGCGTTTAACTATTAATCGAAAGGAAACTGTACGATATCGTTTCTTAAAGATAAAAGAAATTTAACGAACGTCTATATATCGTAAGATGTCAAGTTACGAAATTGTGAAATCAGATAAAATACAGCATGTAAAGAAGGACTTTCTTCGGCTTCTCCCTTTCCTCGGCAGAGGATCTATCGTCGAGAGGTTAGTCGCGGGACGTTGATCGTTCGTATCGTATATCGTTGGAAGGAAGTTTCCCTGGAACTTCTACATCTTCGCCGATGTGGACAGGAAGGGCGTGAGCGAGAGAGACGGATAGAGAAAGAGAAAGGGAGGCTAAGAGGGACAAGGTATGAAATGATCCGGGCAGGAAGCGGAGGTTCACCCATGATTTAATTCCCGTTAAGTAAAATCCCGTACTTCCTCATCGATTATTCGTGTCGTCTGATAGCCGGGGAAACCGCGATTCAATCGAATGGCCCGATTAGACACACGTAACACCAACCTCCATCATATCCGATTTTTATCCGATGTTACACGCTTCCTTTTCTTCTTCTTATTCTGTACTCTAATTAATGTGTGACCAGGTTCATTCGAAATTCAATAAAATCATTCACGAGGAAGATTATCGTGACGCGCCGTGATATTATTACGAGGAAACGAATGTTATAAATATTCTATTTCTTGAATAACGTTTTATCTATTTCCTTGTAACTTTATTTCTTACTTTGCATTTGATAATAATAAAATAACAGGAGTACCATCGTGTTTCTAAATATGGAACAGACTGTAACTGATACGAGCTATCTCTGTTATCAGAAAACAATGAGTAGAAACACTATAATGAGACGAGCCGGGATAATTATTTCAGATAACAGAGCGCATCACAGTAAAATAGATACGACTGTCTGATAAAAGAAAACAGCAAATTAGCATATACGTAATATCTACATAAAAATAACAGTTTTTTTTTTATGTCGATTCGTAAACCAGTTTGTCATAGTCGTACGTAGCTGAAATATTTTTATCGAGGGTTCTTTCATACGCCGGATGGAACAATGGAAGAACGCTCGTGATCCGTGGCCAATCGCGATTCAACGTGTGTTGGTGCACGCGCGTAGACGCGACATAGCGTGGGTAATCGCTTTGATTCCGCGAACGAGAACGGATATTAGGAAACTCTCTCGTGCGCCGTAAAAAAAAAAAAAAGTAGAAACTAAAAAGCTGCATCCTCGTGATGCAGGCGTACACGATCGGAATCACCGGTGAAACGATCGTTCGTTCGTCCAAGCCAATTTCTGTCGTTTCGTCGCCCTTTGCGCAATCTCAGATTTCCTTTTTTCTGTTTATTATTACATGCGACGCGACATCGTTGCGATTTCATAGCGGCGACGCCATGTAATTTGGCAGGATTAATAGTTTTAATGATACAATGCACTCGACCGATGTTCGCTAAGATCGTAGAGTTCTGTTTTATAATTTCGCTATTTCGCGCGAAATACGGCGATCGGTTAAGTTCGTAAACTTCATTTGGCTTATTACAAAATCGAATGCTATCGCGCAAGAGAATTTATTGCTATGTACCGATCACTCAAATCTCGTATTTCTAATCGAAGGATTACGCGCTCGTGTGCATTGCGTCGTTATGCGAGAAACCTAAATCTGTCGAATCGTAGTACAGTGTCGTTTCTACAAAATCGTAAATATTCTTGGCAACTAAGTGACTGCGGATTTTATCAATATCACCTAGTGACAAAAGCTGCAATCACTTAGTTGTCAATCCAATGAATCGGTTGTAAATAAATTTCTCTTCCCTTCAGAGGGAAAGATATTTCGGACGTGCGACAAAAATTGTCAAGTTATCTCGTAGCGTGTTATCTCGTTCGTGAAAACGTTAAATTCCATTTTATATATCGTTCGGTTGTCAAAGTCGTTAGGAAACTTAGGTGAAAAGGAAAAGGGAAGAGGTGGAGTGGTTTCCTGGGATGGAATTGATTTTCCTATAGCGCAAGCTCACCGGGTCAGAAACGCAGAATCGTTCGTTTGGTTCGTCGATGAATCACGCCAATGGCAATCGTCTCCTTCGCAATAATGGCCGTAATAATGGAGCACGGCTAGATCGTTCATCACGATTACGTTCGCGGTGCTCTTGCGCCGGAATGGTAAAAACAGGGACCGAGTTTGCACGCGCGGCTTAACGCCGCCGCCACTGTAATTGGCTTAATGACATGGAATTCTATAATCGCGTAACTACGGGCACAAACATTAATTACTCCTCCCGCGTTGCTCTGCTGCTGTGTAAACACTGTGTTAACGTGTACGATATAACTGTACCGTGGAATAAGATTAACGTATCGAAAAACTAGAAACAATTAAATATTCTAGACTCGTTCTAGAACTCGAACGTAGTAAAGATCAGGGTCTTCGCTTTTCTCAAGCTGGTAAACATCATCGTATATCCATCGTTCGTTAGAATTCCTCCAATTGTCGTAAAGCTAGCGATTCTAAAGCTCGGTGTATCGGCAGGCGACGGATAATATTTTATTGTAATAGATAAATGCATAATTTCGCCGCAACATACAGATGGGAAAGCAACAAGTATATTTATCGTCGTTATTGCATCTTTATCGCAGCTACGAAGACTAAGAAGCTACTAATAATTATATAACTGTATAAATTCCGCTACTACGAAGACTATCGTAAATAGTTAGAACCTTAAGAAATTCTGGAAACCGCGAAGGGTAATAAAAATTACAAAATCGAGCTTCGCTGTCGACGTGTTTTTACGCTTCGCACCGTCGGAGCATACTGTACGAAGAAGCATTCTTTCTCGTCGTATTCAGCTCGCACTTTAAACGGTCCGATCGTGACTAACCGAGGTTCGAGACTTTGAAAATTTTCGCAAGAACATCTTTCCAAGATTCTCCTCCGATTCTACTCCTCCAGTTCCTCTCCTCCTTGAATAAAAAAAAAAAAAAGAACAAACCTAGAACGAAATGGTAATAGAAAAAAATCTGCGGTAATACGCGAGGAAGCAGGGACGACCGGCGACTATAGTCGGCGAGAAAACCGTGGACAGAACGCGGCGAACTGAGGAATTTGTTCCGTTTTCCATCCAGATGTCGACGCGGCGAAGGCCTCGCTGGAGAACGTGCCGGGCAACATGTACGAAAGCGTATGCGTGCCAGATTTAGGTGATTTCTTGGGATACCAGAGCGGTGCTCATCAGGGCGCGACGCCGGAACACAAGAGTCCAGCGACGCCAGCGAGTTCCGCCACCTCGAACTCGTCCGGCCCTCAAAACGCTGGAAACCAACCTACGGCCCCGTTGCAACCACCTTCCGCCGCGGTCTCTCTGCCCTCGAGACAGTATCATAACGATGGTAAGTGTCTCTCACATTTCATCTATCCTCTGCTCCAGTTTCCTCAAAAAACAAACGAACGAGATTGGACTCTAATCGATTTACACGTAGAAAAATCGATGGTACAGCTTCGCGTGGACGAGACGTAAAATATATAGAGTCAAATATTCATTTACGGAAACACGAGAGACGAACGTTGTACCTAAGTGTAGATTGATCGAGGTTAACGGATGTGTAGCAAGGGAAGAGATACGTAAAGGTTCGACGCGAAGTGATAAATTAAAAGGGGTTGAAGCATGGTACACGACGAGCAGCCTTGTCCTGGGAAGGTTCTCGTTGGTCGTGTAAAACTCTTGCTGACAATATGGACTCGACTGAACATCGAATTCCTCCTGTTCGAGCGAGGTGTAGGCACAGCCACAGGAACAACGAGTTAATCTATTCTTCTAGGACTCTGTTCAGCGTTTCCCAACCCCTCGGTCGATTTACCTTCTTCGACTATTGCTTCTGAACATAAATCTCGTATAAGACCTCTAGGTATTTAAGTATGTTCTACTTCGATCGAAAGCAACTTTGTCGTGTATAGAAGGAAAGTACGAGCAGATCGAACTCCAAGGAGCAAATAGCTAAACTTTTAATCTACACTCTCGTTCAACAGTCTTAGAGCGACTGTTATATTTTTGTACGAAAGTCCATCGTATTAAAAAGATCGTCACTTCCGACTATCACTTCCAGAAAATCCGATTTTCCTTCCTCGCAACCGATTCTCCTAGAAGATTAGCTCGTAGTCGAGGTTGGGAAACGCTGAGCAGAGACGAAGAGGATGCAAGAGCATGGCAAGTCCAGCGTGCGACAAGCCGATTTATTTATTTCCCCGATTGCGAGCGACGAACGAAGGAAAGCGTTGCGAGTGGCGGGCACAGAGGAGTTTCTCATTGTTACGTCAGGGTGGCTGATAGCATCTCTCTACACACCGCGTTTGCACGTGTTGCCACAAGTCTCTCATTATCGTCGTTGTGTTCGCGTCTCGTTTAACCGTTTCGTCGTCGGATCGTCCCTCCTCGAGGAGACGAGGAAAGAAGGAAGAAGGGGGCTAGCGACAATCCACGCGATTTCACCGAGGGTTTTCGCGATGCTTGCTGGAAGAAGTCGGCTCATTAACCGAGACTTCCACCTGACACGGGGCAAAGGGTTCACGGGATTGCAATATCTCGCGGCCCCGTTCATGGTGCGCAATTCGCGCCGCTGTGATTCACCTTATTCTCGGCGTTTTCATCGGCTGAACTCTGACGCAACTCATTCAGCCGAAGGACTCGTCGTTCCACAGACGAACAATGGAAAATCGTTCACCGGGGAGTAGATCGCTGTCCCATTCATCCGATCGAACAATTCGTCGTTGCCCCGATATTTTCCCTCGTTTCTCGGTTAATCGACCGTAGCAACTCGTAGATTGTGGAATATCATAGCGGGATTGGAATGTGATCCCTTGAAAACGGCAGTTCGTGCTTGTCGTATCACTGATACGTCGTTACAGTCGGGTATTTGGCTCCATCGAATTCTATTTTACGCCATTCCAATAGAACTTGCTTCCATGGAATCCACCGTAATCAAATTCGGATAATTCTACTTGCACGAGGACGACACGCTTGTGAAGATCGTTTTCGGTTGGGAAGAATCCTAGGTACGAATTTCGACGCGTATTTTAAATGTTTGTAAAGAATCGGTTGGATATTTCCTATATAAAATCTGAGTAGGTTCTGTGGAAGAAGCGAAGCTAGTGACACAGTGACGAAGAGTACACGCGTGTTTGATACGCGTTAGGGAATCGCAGCCGGGTCGAATAGAACGGAACAGAGGAGAACATTATGAGGCGAGCGTTCGTAGCGTAGGTAACAATTACCTAGCCGGGGTCCTTACGTCATTGCAGCAGTGACCGTGGGTGAACGAGGGAAAGTCGGGCCCTCTGCACGCTTCGCCGCGGACAATGGAGACGACGCCGGGCTCTGTTGCCTCTCTCGACATCCTCGCGTTTAGTCCAATAAAAAATCCACGATGTTCCTCCGCGCCTCTCGGTCACTCCCTTCCTAGTTTCGGAACTAGGTATGATTTGACCGAGCTATTTATCGCTACGCGTCTTTCATTCGTAAAAAAAAAATGTATATCCATCCTGTCGATTTGTTTCTTTTATTTTTTCTAGTATAAAAATTTTGAAAAATCTTCGCTGCGTTCTTTCGTTTCGCGCCTTAGAACTTGTTCTCGTCTCTCCTCCAAGGTTCGAAGTAGCATGTATTCTTCAAACTTTTTAGAATTCCTCGA
The DNA here is from genome assembly GCF_000188095.3 of Bombus impatiens. Lineage (NCBI taxonomy): Eukaryota > Metazoa > Arthropoda > Insecta > Hymenoptera > Apidae > Bombus > Bombus impatiens. Next base: position 881,281 of record NT_176510.1, read on the forward strand.
TTTTCGAATTCAAAGTCTTCTGTTTGTACCGAAGTTGGCAATTATCTTCCTCGAGGATGATTCAGCGAAGCAGTGGAACGTAGGATTGTTTGTTTTTCCAGAATCGTAGCGATTGAATGAACGATATAATGAATAGTTAGAATAATCGGATAAATTATGCCTAGGATCCGTCGGTTGGAAAAGTTGGAGAACGCGCGTGCAGCAGTAACGTAATGCATCGGTTCCAAGAGGAGGAGGTCGAAAGCGAGGATAAGCGAGAGTCGAACCAGAGACCTCGAAGAGCCGCGATACATAACGTAACAGTGCTCCGGCAAGCAGAAATAATGAGTCTATTATACGGTCGCCTGTGTTGGTCGTCTTGCAACGACACGTTCTATACTTGTGCACGAGTATCACGATACAGTACGCCAAGCCCGATGAAAAATCTGCGAAATCTTCCTATCGTTTTTACATGGAAATCGTTCGTTGAAATTAATTCAGTCGCGCCTACTCCCATCTTTCTTCTTTAATTACAAGTACTGATAATAATTCGTTGTTCAAATTATTTAGAATCTTATGTTAATTTATTACGTAAAAAGGAACTACTATCGGTATTTCCAAAGTACCGTTACATTACGGATTTCGTTAAAGATATAATTACGACGAAATAATATGTAGGTTAGATTTGGATTAGTAAATTTCGATTGAAATTAATTTATTCGATTCAGCCTTCTTAATTCAGTACGTACGAAGAATTCGTTATTAAAATTTCTCAAAGTTCTACGTTAGAAATTTTATTAAATTGATATATGGAATGTTCGAAAAGGTAGCGAGATTCAAGAAAGATCAATATTCTATGAAACGACCAGTGCATCTTCTTGTTGCTTTCAATCATTTTTTGATCAATTTTTCGGTCTAGAACGTTCAATTTCTTCCAACGACAACGAAACTATGCTAACGTAGTGCCAATCAGCTCGATTTTACCATTCCGCTGCTCTTCAGAAATTCGTAATAAATAATTCCAATTACCAAACCAAGGAGGAATTCGTCGTTTTTAAAACAAATTTACAAATATACTGCAAACTCCCTGGAATTTCGAAATCCCGCAATCTGAGCTTTCCAAATGCCTGCACAATCCGTCATCCAAGGTTCAAACCTTACGAAACTCGAACACACCGCTCGAATATCAAACGAAATATCAACCCTTCGAGACCGATTCCTTTACAATTGGCCGAATATATCGACACGAAGAGTCAACGTATCGTGATTCGATAGAACGTCGATAAATATTTCGAGGATAGTGTTGGACGACGATCGTTTCCGTTTGTCACGTATGATCGTCGCACGTGCACGGACACAGAGACTGTGGTCTCGCACACGCGGCCGCTCGTGCATAAATTATAGACGGTGTCGAATCCCGTGCGCGCAAAAGCGATTCCCTACGGTTTACTGACACCCGGGCCAAAAAAGGTACGGCCATCGTGACGCCATTCGCTACGTTTATGGAAAGGTTAGTCAATCGTGCCGACGAGTACAATGATTATTTGTTAAGCAACCACCGCGTGATAACTAGCCGAGACTGGCCACACGGCATTTTGATTGGCCAATCGGTTGTCCTCTGAAAGAGCGGATTTTAGCGGCCACACAAGCCTTCATCGCTGTCCTCCAACGATATTCTTCTCTTGCTTTTATTCATATCTGAACTATAGCCGCACGTGTGCCATTGTATACCTCGAGAGAGAGAGATCGATATGGTACGTCGAGGGTAGATCGAAGGGGATGCTCGATATTTAAGTATTAGATGTCGTTGCAACGAGCTGAATAGCGTGGTGGAGCGGAAATGGTGAGCTTGAACAGCGAGGAATTTGTCGAGGCTTTTAATCAAAGTATCGGAAAGAATTTCGTAAGGTTCAAGGGTTGAGGATCCTTTTATTTCGTTTGCAAGAAGATGCGAGGAACGTGTAGAACCTAAAATTGTACTCTGTTAGAAGAGAGTGAATACATAAGAATTAATATATCGCACGTAACTAGCTAACGATCGCTTTCCAAGTGGTTTCCTTCTGCATCGAATACGTAATTACCAGAGTTTCACAAGGTCCTCCAGAGTTGTGATCGAACGACCAACTGCTATGCTATCTATCTACGAGCAAAACTATGATAATCCACATTCAGGGCTGACTTAATTAAACCGTCATCCAGCTCGTAAAAGCCAAAGCGAAGAATAGAAAGACCATCGGAAACATCGTTTTTCGGAGTGCGGCGAGGTGGAAGCACGAGCATATGTCATAATGAGAGGCTTGTGGACGATCGTACAAGGCCGCGGAACAAACGTTCCAGTAGAGGGATGAAGAATCCGGCGAGTAGGGTCGTAGAGGGATGAAACGATCGGCGAAGGGAAAAGGGTGACGGGGGGTTGATGGTTGTTGGCGCAGGTTGTATTCATTCACTCGTTCATTCATAGTTCGTACACCGCCTCGGGGACCTACAAAGCCTCTGGCTCATTCAGAACTCACGACACGATCGCCGTGTATGTGTATGTTTTTTTTTTCGTCCCTTCTTCCTGTCCGTGTACGTTCGCCCTCGACG
>NT_176510.1:884327-888020 GCF_000188095.3 Bombus impatiens
ATCGTCGTCGTCGTCGTAGTCCTCTTCTGGCCGCTGTTTCTCGTCCTCCTCCTGATCGTTGATTGGTGGTAGCTCGTCTTAGAGAGGAGAGAAATATGGGTAGAGATGGTTAGATATAATGGTGAGGAATAGAACGTGTGGAAGCTCACGTTACAACCGGAAGCCGAGGCAGCATAGTGAAAGGGAAGGAGGAGTCCTACCCCAATATTCCGGGAGCGAGATAGTTTTATAATGTCCTCGAGTGCTCCTCCCTTAATGCACCCCTAAATGCAGCCTCCTCGAACTGGCTCTCGCTTGTGAGCGCGTACGTGCACGACGTGGCATTGTTGCTCACTTGGAGAGCGTTCGGAATCGAACAGATGCCAAGAGAGAGAGAGAGAGAGAGAGAAAGAGAGAAAGAAAGAAGCTTGTAAGATCTTATACGTCCGTTTTACAGTACGTTGAGATACCGACCCCCATTATGAGCGGGTATTATCGAGCTCTCGCGAGGTTTTCAGGGATTCGACGATCTCTAGGTTTTCACCGTTCTTTCACGGCTTTCCAATTTTCTTAACTGCCGGTTCCAGGTTTCACAGATAGGTCTTCGGATCTTGGTCGGAAGGTTCAGATAATTCCATGTTGTTTTTACTAGTGGGACGAAGTTTCTGATAGTCATATGTTGTTTCTAGATCCATGCTGTCCATCTCTAGTTTCAAGCGAATTTTCGTCAACGGTCTTTCGCTATAGAGACCGTAAACTGGAAGAAACGCGTGGAATTCTCCGCTAAATCGAAACTACTAAGAGATAATGGGAATATCTTTTAGTTTCACCCATCGACTCTTGAAGACACATCTAACACACCGGTTGAGACTTCCAGGCATACCAGACGTCGATTTGCCGTAACTCCGTTAACTCGTGCCGAACGCGAGGACAAAAGACGACGTGTGGAAAAAAAGAAGCCAGAGGACAGAGTAAAGTGGGAGGTGCAAATCCAGGGATAGGGAGAAACGAAGGCAAACGCAACAAGAGCGGAGCAAAGCAACTCGCGCGAACGGTAAAAGCGTGCGGAGAAACGAAGGCACAAGGCGCATCGAACTCTCGTGTCCTTATTGTGCGATGCTCGTAAGTCCCATTACTATTGCCGGCGGACTATACGAGAAGCGAGAGGCACGAGGCGTAGGGGAGCGAGCACTTCCGGTCCCCTCTGCATCACGTGCGAGCCCGCCGAACAGAGAAACCCCCGTTTGCCTCGCCTCTCTTAGCATCCGGTCTCTCTGCGCCTCCCCAGCCAGCCCCCTCTCAAAAATAGGCTAGGCCCTTCGAGTTGCGACCTCGTATTATAAGCGTTATACCAGTATGTATATATGTACTCCCGCCACGTTACTTCTGTTTTATGCTTCTTCCTTCGCTTCTCTTTTTTCTTTTTTTATGATTTTTTGGAGGCAAGATTCTTCTGCATTTCCTCTTATTCGTTGTTTTATCGTACAAGAGAATGAAGGGGTGGGTTGACGAAACGTTTGCAGCTCTATTTTATTTCGTTCTTCTGACGAATATTTTCGTTACTGGCTTGGAACTTGATTTAACAGGAATAGTCAATGTTCGCAGAAATATAAGAATACCTTTGAATTGCGAATATCTTTGGAAAGTAAATTACTCGAGATGAATCAGTTGGCATATTGAATACGTTACTGACGCGATAGCAAAGTGTTAAGACTCTTTAGAAGAAGGATTTAGTGGAAAGTCAGTGTCAAACAAGGAACGAGATTTGTCGTTCGATCCACAGGACCAAGAATAATATTATGTCGATCTTGGTCGACTTGGTCGATCTATCACGGGGATGGGACATCTCCAGCATACGCTTACGGTAATTCCAACCAGCTGGGCCCCTCTAACTTTACGACACCTCCGTTAGGCGCCCCTTGGAAAGCAACCCAATTTTATCCAATTTACGTGTCTTAACTTCTAATTTACGATCTCGCACGAGCAAAGCCAATGATCCACCGAAACTACCTTAAACACAGACAGTTCGTTTCAACTTTGTCATAAACTAATCAATTCCACGTGACCCGAAATAGCTGAATGTCATAAATCAAGACGCTTAACTAACCAAGTCACCCAAATTGATGCTTGAAACATATCTATCCACTGCCTTACGAAACACTCGATTCTCAAATGCATTACATTGTTCTTTATTGACTCGTAGGACCTACTTAGAACCAGTCGTCCAATCTGAGCTTCAAATTCTCGAGGAAATGCATGGCACATACTCAATCGCGTAGAAAATATCGCCTCGGTGGCAGCAGGTGGTTGTTGAAGCTTCGAAGGGGCGTTTGTGAATCCCTCCCCCTCCCCACTCACCCCTACAACCGACCACTCACCCCACTACGCGTCACACGTATCCCCACCACGAGCCCCCCATCGGTGCTTCGTTATCCCCACCACTGGACACTTCCACCTCCAACAAGGAGCAGCAATGTGACGGAGGACGAAACAGTCCGCAGCTGGTTGAATCGCGTCCCGTCGAGGAACGGGGTGGGGGTAACGTTTGCTAGCGGCGGAAGGGGAGGGTTGGACGGGAGGGGAAGTGACGGAAGGGAGGTCGATGCAGAGGACCGGAGAGCGGAAACGGCGCGGCGCTTCGTCACAGTGACACGCGCGCTCACGTCAAGTGGAGAGTGCACGCGAGAAGAAGCTCTGTTGTACGTTCGATTCGCGCCTCTTTTTCGTCGATCTTTTTTCTTCATCCGACGCGTATTTTCTTCTCGAGTTTTCGCTTCTCGTTGTGATTCTTCGACGTTCGGTCGTTCATTCGTTCGCGAGTTGATACACCATTCTACTAAAGAAGAGATTCTTTAGCCAGAGATTCTCTTCGAGCTTCTCAGGTGTTAGTTGTTCCTTCGCTTGGATACAGTGTGAAGATTATAGTACGGCAGTTGGAAGAGACAGAGTGGTTGTTTTGGAAGGCAAAAGGAGGATAGAGGGCTTGTGCCTCGAGGGTGGCTGGCTCCAACCAGTGGAACACCTGTTGCGCGGATCAACGCGGTATTCCGCGTGGAAGTTGTTATCTCGTCTAGAGTACTAGAGTTCTGTGTGCATAGGAGTCTCGTTTGGTTTGCCGAGTTTTAAGATATACAAAAGGTGCGAGGGAAACTGTACCTGTTCTATGCTGGCTACCAAAGTGTGTTTACCGCGAGGAACGATCGGAGAGTCCGTCGTGATTCTGTGATGATACTGTGCATCTCAGTGAATGGACACTGACCGAAGTGAGGAGTTTTGCAAACCGATCGTCCATGATTTTTCCTCGTGGAAAGTGGTCGGTCATCTACGTTTCTACGAACTTCGTCGACGATTCTCTTAGGATAGAACGTATATAAATATTCAAAGTTGCCTCCCCCTCCTCCTCGCCTAGAAATTTTCGCATGCTCGCCGAAACTTAGCTATGCAACTCGTGGACGAGCAAAGTCTATCGCGTTCCTGGAAAACAACGACGAAACTTTGCCGCATGCTCGATCGTGGCCAGTCGATTCTGAGAGCCTGATCCTCTCTCGGCTGATCGTCTCGGTGTTCTCTTACACACGGCGCGGCGCGGCGAGAGAGAGGGTGGGTGCACGAATGCGCGCGTGCATCGGCGCGAGTAGGTGCGCGTCAACGAGCGGGCAGCACCGGGCAGCAGAAGAAGCGGCAGAGAAATCATCAGAGGGACGTCACGGCGGG
>NT_176510.1:888904-902580 GCF_000188095.3 Bombus impatiens
CGGGGCAGGCGCCGGCCATAATCGTCGGCACGTACGGCAACAACCATTCGGATCCACTCTGTCAGACGACGAGTAGCGGCCCCGCTGCATCTTCGGAGATGGTGCTCCACATGCTGGACACGCTGATGACAGGCCACGAACCGTTTTACGCCGATTATCCCTCGTACCAGGAGACGGACCCTCTCACCCATCCGCACCATCAACATCCGCATCAGCACGCGATCGCGCGCAACACCGGCATGCCGCCGGTCTCCTTGGACGCGACCACCCATACGCCAGGTACTCGCGACAATTCTCTTCTTCGTCCTCTTACCGGTACAACCAGCTGCAAAGTCGATTTTCCTCTTGACATCTTTCGCGACTTTAATGCGAATGAAAGTATACGAAACGATGGATCATCGGGTTTCGGAGATGAACTTCGCGGATGCTTCTTAGAGTTCAGTTTCCTGGGGATTGGAATTTTCATACTCTTCGTCAGTTTGGATGAACTCGATGTAGACGAAGGATGATCGGATTTCGAAAAAGATCTCCGACTCTTCTGGAAATGTTTTCTAAGAGTTTAAGGGGCGGGTATACAGTTGTTTTATTCTTCGTTATTTTTTCTGATCTTAACATGGACGAAACTGTTCAAAGTCAAAGATGATTTCGAGGAAAGTGCCTGTTTCCCGGGCATTGGGTGTTGTATTGGATCTATCACACATTGGAATTTCCTTGTTCTTCGTCGTTGTCGATGATTTTAGGTGAAAGTATTCGAAACGAAGGTTGATGAAGTTTTGTCAAACCTTCTTGAAGATGTTTCTAGAACAGATTGTTGGAATTTCTGGATTGAAGTCTTCTTTCGTTCATTACCGATGAATAGTAGAATTTCTTTTGTCGTCGCTGTTTTCAATGATTTTGAAACGGATGACTGGGTTTCGAGCGATATTTCTGAAAATGTTCTCCGTAAATGCTACTTGACGTATGAAACAGATTTCAGATTTATTAATGAAAAACTTGTGCTCGTTAAAAGTATATGACTTAATAAACATATTAGATTTGTGGATTATACATACGTGCTGTCAATAAAATCAATTCGAAATTCTTGTTTCGTGGACCGTTTCTCCAAGGACATGTTATATATTGAGCGTAAACATTGATAAAACGCTTATGTTTGATAATACGTCATTATTGTATCGAAGAATGATTGGCTGTTGAGGTCAATATTACCGTGGTGTTAATAATAATCTCAGTAATGATAGAACAGAATTCCCAGACGCTTCCCAGCTGTCCCTTTGGATACTAAGTTCACAAAGCGTAACAGGGCAGGAAGCAGCTCAAAAATTGAAATTTCGTCAAACTGTCGCTATCTGGCCGCGGATATCGGTGGATACATTTATATAAGTAATTATTTTCATTTAAATCGGATAAGCATACGTCACGTCAAATATATCAGCTTCTGCGAGGCTCGAGCACATCCTGTGGAATATTTACATTCGTTCGAAACTCGTTTGAGATATCTCGGCCCAAAAACAGGACAATACTTTCAAGTTTTTTCAACGTCGACAATAGGTACTTTCATTAGAGTTTCGTTCGTTGTATCGTATATACCATAATTTAATAAATCCTTCCGATATCTGTTAATATTATTATTTATTTGTCACTAATGAAGTATTTTTTATCTTTATATGTTACCTTTATGTATTTGTAAGTGCGTAACGTATCTCACGATAATTCAACGAAAGACTGATTCGGTGTAGACAGTAGGTTCAATGGATCTTCATCATCGTTCGGTGTCAGCATAGTCTGATCTTCGTCCAGGGCATCAAAGTTTTCGCCCAGTGGTGGCTAAACGCGTCTCGTTCAGCCACTCGTGCCGCTCGTGCCGCCACAGTGTGCGGTTAATTGGCCATTTGACCAAGGTCAATCGTCTATGATTGCATTAAAGTGCATTACCGGTGTGACGAGACGAAAACGTTCCGGTAAATGTAAACCAACCAACGATCGAATCGAATTCACGCTTATCCACTTCGTTGCGACCGAATCTTCGCTCAAAGACTCTTGTATCGCCTGCAAGTTTCCAACAGGGATAAAGTTCTACCAAGTCTACAAGAAGTGTAAAATACAGAACGCATTTGTACACCATTGTATCTATCATAGCATATAATACATCAACTAATTAAATTCCGTATCGTTTAGAAGTACTTTCATATAGCTACAAAAATTCGATACTACGACGACGTGAACGTTTCATTGGAAAGTAAGATACTTGCAAATACTTTTGGTGGCCAATGTACGTGAAAAGACGCGTCGAGATTTTCAACGCGTTTGTAGAAGCAAAGAAAAGTTCCGATAATTTCATGCTATAAATCTGTATTCTATAAACCTAGAATCTAATAAATCTGCGATTGCAGTGTTAACGTTATAGAGGTTTGTCTCTTCCCGTACACTCATAGGTATGTTATTACATGCACCTTTCATTTCGATTTCTTTGATACAAGTTCTACGCTTTAGTTATGCGGTAGCGTTAACATTGAACGGACGAGCAAAAAGAGAGAGAATGGAAGCAATGCTCGATAATAATCGTTGTGCCCCGGCCGCATAATGATCCGTAACTATATCGTTATTTTTAACGCGGGGGCTTCTTTTGTTCGCGATGCACGTCGCCATTCGCAGCCTAGGTGTGGCCCGATGCTAAATTGCCAATAAACCTGGTGCCGTGCCATGCAAGGTCGCTATTGCATGGCTCGCCACGGATGGCCGCGATCGGATTTAAAGAAGCGATCCTTCGATCGCGCATGCGATACACCTCGCGCCACCGGAGAGCGCAACATTTCCCTGAACGTTACACCGATGCACAATCGCCGTGAATTCGCGCAACCGTGCAATTATTGCGGTATCGCTTCGATGGAAAGGAGCGGACGATCATTTTCGGCGATGAAACTCTGCTGGATCGGAAATCGAACGCGATCGACGATGATTTTAAGGCTCTATCGTACGAATGAAAATTGTACATTCGAATTTTACGTTTTATTGTTGGTAGATTAATTTGATATTATAACGTCACCATGGCTGTTTCTCTTCGAGTATTTACGTATATTTATATAAATAGATACAGAAGCGATTAACGCTACTTTATGGATTGTATAATTGCATATCTAAGTAGACGTTTGTTTATCGTAAGTGTCGTGTAGAAGATCCGCGAGATCGAACATTTCTTACTGATATTTAAAGCCAACTTTATCAAAAACAAATACGCTTATTTTCTACCCGTTTAACGATTTGTTAACGTACAATGTCGCGTGCACGCGACCACGTAAGTACGTAAACATGCAACGTAGGATCTGAGAGAGTTCGGCTTACTCCGCTTCTTTGCAAGCGCGGCTCATTTCGTTGCGAAATTTACTCTATAAGAATATTAAAATCTTTGGCTACCGAGAGTTACTGACTGAGAAGCATATTTAAGAAATATAAATGATATACGAAATGGAAATTGTTCGCGGAGACGTTTGTTCGTCGAACACGCATGAAATGCGTTCGAGTAATCTCGACCGGAAGCATGGAAAAATGATAAATATGCATTACGAATGATCGCGCGAGAATGGTCATATTGCAGACAACTATCTTTGTCCACTATAAGCGCATCATTCCGGTTTATCAAACGATGATCGCGTATTAAAAAATACTGGTGACTTCGCTATTTCACATTTTGCCAGACTTTTTCGAAATATTGTCACGTTTTGGCATTGTATCGGCAATCATAAGTAGGTTAAGAAAGTTGATAGATTAAAGGAAATTGCAAGTAACTTACTCTTCAGTCATCCCTTAAGCCTCCCAGGGCAAAATATCTTTTGAGCTATGAACAAAATCTTCCTTTTACTCGCCACTAATGATAGACATATATATCATCCAAATTTTGATGAATAACTTTGTTAAATACAGGTAATTTTTTTAGAACTAAACTAGAGCCAGTTATCCTAAGGACAATATACGGAGGATCAATGATAATGACAATATTTCAAGGTTCTCGATGACAATATGCTTTGTCAATAAATATCGACGACTCTGTGTCGACGATAAATATTGATGCTTTTGTTTTAGAACCTGGAAATATTGATAATATACGTCGAACGTTGAGAACCTCCTAAGATCGAACGTATTTATCATTTGGTTAGCTACCAAGTAACTCGTTAAATGTGCAACATCGAGCGAGATATATTCACTAAGCAACAACGAATTTTGAAATTGAACCCAATGTCGAAGCTTACAGTGTTCGAAGTCGCAAGACAAGCGATAAATCCAAGAAGTTGATGCACATATAAAAAGTTGTAGTATTTATATGCGACGCATAAAAATTTTCCATGCATTCGCATACTGTGACGCGGTGGCGCGCGAGCGTACATCGTTTTGGTTGAAAAAACACGCGTATACCGGCTCGTCGTCGCGGAGACAGGCTGTGCGGAGTGTGGGAGAGTTCGCAGGTCACCGGTCTACCGAACAATGCGCGATTTCGTTGTCGTCGAGGACGATTTTTTTTTTCTTTTTTACTTTTTTACTTTTTCTCCGAGTCTCGTTCTATCGTGCAATTGTCACCGCGTTCTTACGCGCACGCCTCTCGCGTTTTTCATCATCCTCGTTTCATCGCGACATTCGCGCACGTCAACATCTTGTTTTTATTCCGTTTTTCTGTCTTGTACGTTAAGATTTGTTTCTCTGTTGCGAGAACAATGCTAATCTGATGGTGCATTATTAGTTCCTTGAACTTGTTATTGTTATTATTATTATTATTATCATTATTACCATTGTTATCGTAAAATAAATATCAAAATTAGATATTGTTATTGCCAATTCTTATGAATCAGTTGAACATTTATACCGTTTCCGAGATATGTAAGCGTACTTGTCTTTTACGTAAATATTTGATTTTTGGATTACTCATCTCCTGTCATGATTTAGATAGACGAAATTATCGTGGATTTTTTACATTTACGTTGAGGTTGCTATCGTAAACGTCGATAAAATACCAGACTCAGACTGAGCGATTGATATTTTATCGTTGCCTGCGTACTAGCCATTTTTAAATAATCCTTTGATCTTCTTATTATCTTGATAAGGGCCCAGTGAATGCGTAAGCACATAATTTCGACGAAGGAGGAAGACGATGGAAAGGGGGAAAATAACAGTCCCGATTCGTTGAATTCGCAGCGTACCACGAATGTCGTTTATTCGCATACAAAACAGCTCAGAGCATGGCAACTAGCGCGAAAGAAAATTCATTATTTCCTCCACTAATACTTTTATTTGACCTCTGGTTTGCCAGTTGGAAAGAGTCCGATATTCGTTAACCATAAGCTATCTAATACCTGTCCCAACCTTCGTTAAAGTATTTTCACCTAAGGTATTTGTTAATTCTTTTAATTCGTTATTTTAGCATAATAATAAAACACTTACGAGCCGGAACATTTCTAATCGGTAAAGGATTTAGCCTTTTGAGGATCTGCAGCTAATAACGATTTTAGAGCTCCTGAACTAAATGAAATTTAAAACCATTTAGCCTGGCTGAATCGATGTCTGTTAAATCAATAGGAAATTAGTATTTAATATAATTGATAATTATATCGTTAATGTTTAAAAATCTTTTGGCTAATCTGTCAGAATATGATATTCGCTTATAGTTAGATGATGAAGAGTGGGCCTATCGAGTGCTCGTCTCGAATAATCGTTATCTTAGTTAAACTAAAATTTTACAGTCTTTGCACACTAATATTTTATGTAATTATGATAATCGTTTATTAATCTTTTGTGGCCACCATAACGTTTCGGAGACCCATGACGCTTACAGTGTCATTAGCGTCAGGATAAATCCACCCCTGCTTCCAATATCGAGTATTCACAATAAGTTACTATTTGCGTCAACAACAGAACACATCGTTTCTTAAAACAAGATCTAAGAATTATTTAAGAAATCAAGAAATTAGTACTACAATTACCATGACCGTCAAAATGATTCGTAATTTCTCTCATAGTAATTTTATAGATGCATTTTTGCGTTTTGTTAAATTCTTGTAAAGTATTCTCTGTTTCTTCGGTACGAGTTTTATGCTACGGCCCTATTTCTATCGCATTTGATAAAAAGAAATTTAACGAATGAAACTTCTCCGAAAGGAATCTAGTGCTACACCTGCGTCATATCCAGTGCCTGGAGCTTCGGCCAAAAATCAAATCGAATCTTCTGTATCTAAAAAAGATTCCGATACGGGCCGCGAGAAGAAGGAGCAGAAGAGGAGAATCGGCGGGCTCCAGAGAAAGAAAAAGATAATAGGCTTCCGGCGATGAAAGCGTTCGCGGGGCAGGTTTTAATTTTCAAGAGGCCGCCGGTCTACTCCTTTTTCTCCTTCTTCCTCGTCGTCGTGTTCTTCTCTTCTCCGGCTTATATACACGCAGCAGCTGTGCAGGCCGACTGGCGTTTCATTCGATTTGGCGCGTGCCTCGTGGCCTGCGTTGCTGACCACGTTTTGCTTGCTGGCTGCCTTGCGTTTCTTCGCCGTTACTCGTTGCTTGCGGACCAGCCCTTGGCACCTGTTCCACAGCTGATACGCGTCTGGCTGGTGGCTACATTTGCTCCCTCGAAACTATCTTCTTCTTCTTTTTCGTCTTCTTCTTCGTCATTCTACTCGTTTATTTCTCTCTTACCAGGCGCTTTCTCTTCTGGATTGAATTCCAGTACAGAGTTCGTATTTCATTGTAGATCTTATCATTTGTTTATCGACGAAGCAACGAGCTACACGAGTAAAGGATGTACCGGACGAAAGGAAACACGCTATAGAAGGTATGCGATGAAAAATATCGAAGTGGTACATTGTCGGAAAATGTTTGTATGTAGATAGAAGCTGAATGACCTTAGATATTTTGTATATTTTTGCATCTTAAAATTTCTCATAAACGCGTAAACATCCGTGGTCTAATAATAAATTTGTTTAATTCTCTTGACTCTCTATGACGTCATGTGACTTGAACGTTGCTTACACACTTACATGTCCGTATTTTTTTAAACATTACTGCACTGCTCAGTACTTTATGATATTTCAGTTTATTATTGAGTTACTGCATTGCTATTCTCTCTAGAAGAATTTCTATATATAATGCCTGTTTCTCCAATATGAATCAGAAACAATAATCAACCATAATTTTTTGTTTCTATCATTTGAGGCTCAAACGCGCCGTCGATGGAAGTAACGTTTATGCAAAAAGAAAGAAAATTAACACAAGCAGCACGAATTCTTGCCTTCTTCGTCTATAGTTCCTCTGGGTCCAAGGGAAATACCATACGAAACGCAGGTCACGATTTGCCAACACTTTCTATAGGTTACGTTCCAACGCCCTTCCTATTCGTACATTCCTTCGGTATCGTGGAACATACAAATAATTCATCGTTGGTATTTACAATTGGAAGTTAGTTAAACGACTCGAGTGATTTTTCATAGGAAGAGATACGAAGAGAGCAATAGTTCCATGGGAAGCTCAGTTATAATTAGGATTAAAAACATCCAGATCAGGAAGTAGATTACTTATATATATATATATATACACACACACATATATACATATATATACAGATAGCGTGTCGTAATCCACTCTGGATAACAAAGAACCCGCGAACTTGGAATTAATCATCCAAGGATTACGTTAATGTACCCTGCCAGCGAGAATCATGCAATACCGTGAAGGTAATATCAGATCTGCAAAATACAAAGAACGTTGGAACGCTCTTGGAAAAGGAAAATTGAAAAGAGGAAGCCCTCGTTTGCAAATTTAACGAGACTCCGGGGCCGAAATTCCAGAACCGCCCAAAAGTATGCCAGCCCGGTTGAACTTTGGAGAAAAAGAAGAACGAGAGCCAACGTGAAAGAAAAGCGATCAAGACAAACGCGAAGGAAGAAAAAAGAATTGCCTGCTCCGGCTTCAATTGTTCATCCGTGTGAACAAACGCGCGGCCTGAATGCTTCAGGAATTTCGGAATAGTTTCGTTGCTCTGCCCCCCTCTTTAGGAGTCGCGGCTCAAGACGGCGACGAAGACGAAAAAGCAGAGGAACAAGAAGAAGAAGAGGTAGAAGAAGAGGTGGAGAGGAAGGATCGTGGAGGAAGGAACGCGAGAAGAGGGTGCATTTAGGTAGCATGAAAACATGTACCTCGTGGAGGAGCACACGAGCAAAGTGTTCATGGTTGTACGTGTGTGTTCGGCGTTTAGGTGTATGCGTGCGCGTGGCACGCCGTGAGGGCCGACTCGAAGCTGCACTCCCACGCTCACCGTCCATGAAATGGGGTGCGAGGTGCAGCTACACGCCAACCCATGCAGGTGTAGGTGGTGTGCGCAAGGGTCCGTCCCTTGGGCCCCCATTAACGTCGACGTTCCTCGAACCGACTTGCCCGCGAACCTATGAGAACCCGCCTGGACTTATATGATAATTCCGCGTGTCGTTACACTCTTTGACCCTTTATGGTGGTGTCTACCGAGCGAGAGGTTTCTTTCTCTTGCGCCTTGCGCTGGGCAGGATTTGTTTGACTCGTTGTTACAGGACCATTGTTTTAGTAACAGAGTACAGGAGAGCTCGGAAATTTGTTCATTAACGTAGAACCAACGTTAATGGGACGTACAGGATAATTTGGAAATTAACTTTCACGACAAATTGTAATTTTGGATCATTTCCATAGTATAGAGCGAAATTCAAAACTATTAAAATTCTAATTCTTAGGGCAAGAGATTTATTTTCTTAGATTTAGATTCGCTGCTTAGGATTCGAATACTTTGAACGATCTTCGTTCAGTGTGATAATTTTGATATTTAGCAGACCTTCGAAAGCTTCGACTTCTTCCATCTTTCTATTACAAAAAAAGATATTAACTAAGAAGATCTATATACTAATCTAGATACTGATCTATATTAAATACTTATCATTGCACCCTTATAACGTTTACAAACGATATCGTTCCTCTGTCATGTAAACAGACAATTGTTCCAACGAACCTACGATTAATTGCGCTTCCACTTAACTGCAAACTAAGTGTATCGATTTTACAATCCGCAGTGGCTTTTGCAACCGATCGACACGGCTAGATATCATCTATCGTATCTCCGACGATCGTGGAAGTTCGTTAACGCGAGTGGACCCATTATTCGTGTCGCGAACGATAGCTGTTCGTTACGGGTCGAGTGCTGGGCCACCTGTTTTCCTCGCCGTTAAAAAGGATAAGTGTGGGAACGTCGGCTGGTCACACATATCGTGCACATTGTAATTCCGTGTGTTCACGCAACGCGACGCTTAGCCAGTGGATTATGATAATCCGCCAGAAGCCATTGTCCTGCACGACGTCGGGGGATGCCGTGGAATCGCGAGCCTCGCTACCAAGCTGCTCGGAATAATTAGCGATTTTTTATGGTTGCGAAGCGCGAGCAGAATTCATTGGAAAAGAAAATTGTTTAATTAAAATCCGGTATTATATAACCAACGGATACGATAAGAAGCCACGCTAACTGCGACACTTAGAAACGATTCAATGTTTTATTTATCGAGCTTATTTATAGTAGCTTCTTAATGGAACGGAGATCGTTTGCATGTGAAGCGCGATTTTTAGCAATGAAATCTCACACAAGCGTTCAGAATATCGACAAAACGTTATTGAAACGTCAAACGTCCCCCACAAAAGGCATAATCGAAACCAGATTACGTACGCGTGTACTGTTATCTTCGCGCAGCCGGATTCGCGAAGCCTAACGCTCTTGATCTTATCAGTAACTGGAATGAAACGACAAAAATCCATTCTTTTCGTATCCGATGTAATTAATTTCCCTGATAATGTGTTGCAATTATGTTTTAACATCTAGACGGCGGTATTTATCAACATAAGATTTAAGGAATTTAGTAAAAGATGAATGAAAGTGTTATTTATGCAGACAATAGCAAATAAAAGCATAAGACTAGATTTCTGATTGATTGATTGATTATCGCGTTATGTTATAGATATTAAATAAACACTAATCCACAGTTGCTCGCTATCGAACTCCATTTTATCGTATTAACTCTGTTAAGCTTCCAATCGTCGGAAAATATCACTTTTCTCAAATCTTGTACTGTCCAGTGCTTTAGTGCTTCGACGAAAGCAATTGCCAACTTTCGATTTTTACTACTAAGTACTTTCTTCCGAAACAAAATCATTCGTGGCTCAAAATCATTCGTGGCGCGGATTTCTTTTTGAATATCAACAGCGTAGTGGTTCGAAAATGATCGTTTTCGGACGTGGTCCAACTGGGCTGTAGCTTTTTGAGCAATTTTTTTAAATTTATAGCTACCATGCCTGCTTACAAACTGTCTCAAATCTTCCAATAACATGCGTATTTGCTATATTCTTTCTATAGTCTTTTTCTTTTTGCGTGATATACCTCCTTAAATGTGACAATCGTTGTTATAAGTTCAATACATCGTGTTAAATAGGCTTATTATCGTTCGATTAATTCGAAGCGTCACTTTGTTCGAATGTTCGTCTTAAACATTAGTTTAATTTTATGACATTTAATGTTTTAAATGCAGCATCGAATCGTCTTATACAGTTCGTATTCATTCTATCAAGTATTCTTCACATCTTAATAATGGTTTCGTGACCATTGATAGATACATGTGTGTCACTGTAAGGAAAACTTGGAAGTGTTAATTATTTCTTAATAATATGGTGTAGGATTAACTATCGGAAAGGTAGTCGTCTTAAACTTTTGTTCGCTACTGCAAATATTCAGACAACGAAAGAGTGTAATTATTGTAATTCAGTAGTTATTTCCGTAATAGCACGAATAAGAAACGTTTTGATAAAATATTTGCTACGAAGAATCGCTGCCAGGATATTTCTTATTTTAACTAATCTTTCACAAGTTTTATAACTTCTATATGTGCGATAATATTTAAGCTGGAACAAAACAATTAAATCTTATAATTTTGCTTCTCTTGTAAAATCAAATTTAAAATAAGCAGCGCGATATAACTTGCGCTTTCTATTATCTCGTATCAAGCATAGAGTAAATTTTAATATTGCATGATTTTTTTTCGAAAATCTGCAACAAGGAAAAGTTAGGAATATCTTTCCAAAAGTCCAAAGAATTACTACAAATTGCGATTTATCGGATGTTTGTCCTTCGCGCGGTATTAAAATTTACGAACTTGAGAAGAAATTTAACGATGTATATCTTTGTTTTATTGCTAATTTTTAAACAATATCGCAAAAGTTACAGTCGTTTATTACTTATATTTTTCCGCTTACATACATTTATAATCTACAACATGAAATTATATTTGCAATGCGTAATTTCACATATTGTAATTATAATTTCAAATACATTTCGCAATTTCGATCTTTCTTCTGTCGCAAACTCGCGCCGAGGCCGCATTGTGCGCGAGAAGTAAATTATTTTGATGCAAATCGTAGCATGTTTTATATTAATTAGTGACCTCGTTTGTTGAATATCTCTATCGCGAAGACGACGAAAGTTATAAAATTCTGTCCAGGATACGTGCCTTCCATCGCACTGCGCGACAGTGAGAACAGAGTATTGCCAGTGTTGTTTCAATCCATCGCTTAATTACATATTTACCATCCGTGACGTAGTAGAAATTACTACGAAACGAGCGCAATATCCAATAAAAGAAGTGCATTACGATAAAACGATTTTTACATGTGCGTGTAAAATGCTAAATAATAACAAACAAGCCGCAAACTCCAAAGCCCAAAAACGATGAAATATCTTCGTAAAATATTAAAATATCAGCTTTACTCTACAACTTATTTATCGATGACAAACATACTTGTTTCTCCTACTGTCTTTTTTCCTCTTCTATTTATATCCATAAATCATCCGATTTGAAATTGTATCGCGTTATTGATAATCCTGTCAACTATAAGCTTACTCAGAATGACATTCACAAGCTTGCTGCACGTGCAGTCGTCTATTTATACTTAACTTGAAGAAATGCCCGGTCATTCGTTTCTCTGGAGCCTAGTATCTCAATTCAATTCAAATAATTACACCGTGCACGGTCCCTTTCTCTCGTCTACAACAACTATTCGGGACCTTGGTGTAATCTTCTCGACTGATCTATCATTCGCTTCTCACATCATCAAGGTTGCCACTGACAGTAGTGCGTTCGAGCTTCTTCGTTACATTACATAGAGCGTGTAAGTTTTTTTTTTAAGGACGTCAACACCGTTAGATCGTATCGTGTATCGTGCGTTGGTTAAGCCTCACTTAGAACTACTGTTCTACCATCTGGTCATCTTACCATTCTCGTCACATTATCAATTTAGAACGTGTACAGCGTATAGATTTTTATGCCTAGCCACGTGTTTTAAGCTGTCACGCGTCTCTAACGTTGATTACGATTACTCTGGCCTTTGTCGAACGTCTGTTGCGTCTGAATCTCTCGATCGTAGACGCGAGATACTCGATCTTACATTCCCTCGCAAATCACTAAACGGCGTTGTAAATAGCTTTCTTATCTTATCGTAGCTTATGGAATCTTAGCTCGTCTTAAAACTCGCGTGCTACGAGTCCCTCGATCAGGCATAGCTTATTCCTTAACGCTTGTGCCTCGTAGCGGTGTCCCATAATGGGTCGCTTTGGGTCCAGTTGGTATACTCCCTCGTTTTCGTAGCACAATATTTTCAATTCTAATAGTGTCTTTTTTCAGAAATAAAGGTATATACCTTTATATAAAGGTATAAAGGTATAAAGGTATATAGAGACAGGGCATCGACGCTTGTTTTACTTTATTTCTCAGTAAATCATTTATATACAGGGTGGTTGGTAACTGGTGGTGCAAGCGGAAAGGAGGTGATTCTACGCGAAAAAAGAAGTCGAAAATATAGAATACAAATGTTTCCTTCGAGGCTTTGTTTTCGAGAAAATCGACTTTGAATTTTCGCCCGGTACACGTGCACTTTATCGCGTCTCGTTATAACGGATCTCACCGTAGATCGTTGTCTCGATTGAAAGAAAAAATTTTTATTCTATATCTTCGACTTCTTTTTTCGCGTAGAATCACCCCCTTTCCGCTTGTACCATCAGCTACCAACCACCCTGTATATGAATACATACATGAGCGAATAAATAGCAGGATATAAATAAACCGCATCTGTTCCGTTTACATTATAATATAATTATAATATATTATAATGTAATTAGAGAATAAAAAAACAAAACATAAATAACAATTGGTTGAAGTACAATGATTTCTACATATACGACGTTGGCAAACATCACATTGCGACAAGATAAAACTTGTTACGATCGTTAGACAACAATCTCACAGAATTCTCTAGCATAAGCATAATTGTATTAATAGGATAATCGCAAAAGTTAATGCATAGCGATGATCTTTCTATAACTCGAGGCGTGATGTAATTTGTTTACATTCGTTTCTTTCCAATTTCTCTCTCTCTCTCTCTCCCTCTCTATACACATATACCGAAGAACTTATTATCCGTTTAAATAAATGAACAAATCTTTGAACTTGTACGTCAAAGCTGTTCGAACCGATCTCCTGAGATTCCCCGATCTTCTCTCGGACCTCGCGAGATCAAACGACCAGACGATGATTTTACAAGCGCTGTCGCGTTCGTGGTCGATCCGACGAGGACGAAGCGGGTCGCAGCCTCCG
>NT_176510.1:902760-1045797 GCF_000188095.3 Bombus impatiens
GACGAGGACGAAGCGGGTCGCAGCCTCCGTAATGGACGCGCGACGGGTTTCTCGTGGCCGAGGAAAGGAAGTCGAGGATAGGCGGAGTTGGCTCGGGCCAATCGTCGAGATGCGCGCCGCCCACGTGTCAGCGGTTCCTCCCTGCAGACTCTGTGCCTCTCGTGACACCGTGCACTCCCCAGGTTCCAACGATTTCCCATCGCGACCCTTCGCTGCGAATGCTGCCAGCCCGAGCGAAAAGTCGAAACGATCGAAATCGCACGCCGGTCGGCGAAAATCCGCTATCCTTCGAACGGAAGCAGAGTACAGCGACACGACGACGAGGGGGACCTAACAGCGTACAGAAACCACGGAATTCGAATTTTCTTTAACCCTGGTCGTATGACGCTTGAAAATCTCCACCGCTTTCGTCGAAATCGTTTTATCCGGACACCTTGCGTCGTTGGACAGAAAGAGAATAAAAAATAAAAATACAGGCAGACTCGCTTGGATCCGCGGAGCCGCGTGAACAAAATCGTCGCGCCCCCCTTCGATCGATCGATTTCGAATAATTCGCAGATTTCGCAAAACACAGTGATTTAAGGGTACGTGGAACATACGTAACGCGTTTGCTTTTGTGGTGATATTTTTAAGGAGGTTACAATCATCTACGCAGTCCCGTGTGCCAAGACGAGAACCAGAGGGATGAAACCTCGCCGCCACCTCACAGCCATAACGCTCAAGCGCCCAACTCTCATTCCAGTACTCCAAACAGCAACAACAACAATAATAATAACAATAACGCGAACAACGCGTACATACATCTACGGAACTTGAACCAACTGAAGACGGAGTGTAAGTAGCGGAAAATGGAACGAATATTTCGTGGATTTATCGATTTTTCAAAGGAGGATCGTAGAATTTGAATATGGTTCGTGATTGTCGAGCAGCGAATTATGGCAACCACCATATAACGGAGCACCTGCAAGGCGGTGGAGCAGGGTTGACGAGTGGCAACGATCTCACGGGTACAGGGACTAACGAGAGCGACTTAAGGGTTAGTCAAACGGCAACGGAGAGCTACATGACTCCGGCACATTATTCCGGCTACGATGAGGCGTCCGAGTATCACAGTCTGCCGCAGGATCACCAACCGCCGCATCCTTTCAACCTGGATGGCTCGCCGGAATTTTACAGCGCCAGTGGAATTCAAATCGAGCCGAAGTATCAGCCATCGCCGTTTAAAAATTATCCTCGAGGTAATCTCAATGGTTTAAGAAACTTCGAGCTGCTGTTCTCCAATCTATATTATTATCTGCAATTTACGTTCGATATAAATGTCATCGAATTGATCGGTATCCTTAGACGTTGCTAAAATGTTTTTGCTTTTGGTCATTAAGATATTCGGATATATTTGCTCCTTGTCTTTCTCATATTTTTCTTTTTTTTTTTATGAATTTACTAACAAGGTATTCAAAGGAAGAATATCTAAGGAGATACAAATATATTGAGATAAAAAAATACGAAGGAGAAGAAAAAGGAGCAGAAACAGCAAGGAGAACAGTAGACTTAATTAATGATATTTGAACGATCGTTCGACGATTATAATCGATGCTTTGCAACCTAGGTCGCTACCACGAAGGATACAGCGAGAGCGGTGGTTACGGACAATACGACGCTACGCCATTCCAAACGGTTCCAGGAAGCGGAAGCGGAGGAGGAGGTGGCGGCGTTGGCGGTGATCAATGGGGAGTCGGCCCTCTCGAACACCTGTCTCATCATCCGGCATTCTTGGCTGGTCTTGGTCCAAGAGATTCTTCCAATCCTCATCATCCCTCGTCTATTGGAAATAACGCTGATCAGAAACCTCTGTTGCAGAGCGCGATGATCCCCGGTTATACAAGTAATTAATCGCTCGCGAGTTAGAATACGATTCTCCTGGGTTTTTCGAAAAAGTTCGTTCTAAGGAAGGGCTACTTTCTAATGTTAACAGGCACTGGACCCTGCTTTACCGGTTCCGGTCCCATTCAACTCTGGCAATTTCTGTTAGAGCTGTTAACAGACAAATCGTGTCAAGGCTTTATCTCGTGGACTGGCGATGGCTGGGAGTTCAAGTTGACGGATCCGGACGAAGTGGCACGTCGTTGGGGCATCCGTAAAAACAAGCCTAAAATGAACTACGAGAAACTGAGCCGTGGTCTCCGTTATTATTACGACAAGAATATTATACATAAAACAGCTGGCAAACGATACGTTTACCGCTTTGTCTGTGACTTACAGAGTCTCTTAGGGTAAGTGTGCGACAGAAACGATGCTCTGATCGTTCGGTTCTCTTGAGAGCAGTCGACGATAATCGGTTAGGACGATAACGATGATCGTGTTTTATAGTATCATTGTTCGTTCGTAGGTACAGTCCGGAAGAACTGCACGCAATGGTCGAGTTGAAGCCAGAGAAGAAGGAAGAAGACTGAGTTTCTGTTATCAGACGTGTTTAAGGACTGTGTCGTTTTACTAATTGAAAAGAAGGAGAAAAAAAAAAGAAAGAGAGGGAAGAAAGAGGAATCCGAGCGATTCCTTGGTACCGCGATGGAACAAAGTTCAAACTGACAATGTAACGAACAATGTGAAACGAACAAACGAAACGAAGGAACGAGTAACTGGTGTATTGATAAACGAAAGAATTCTTCTAATGAATAGAAGACAAAACCAATTGATGTCTTCTAACGTTCAGATACATGATAAAATCGAATCGGTCGTATGTACCAAAGACAGGGTCTGCATACCATTGGTGCCTAAAGTTAATGAAAATCGTGAATTTGTTTCTAAGTGATTAATTTGCCAAGCCAGATTTTAGAAGATATTTATAGGAAATAACTCAACAATTTATACATATTATATATATTATACATATAAATATATATATATAAATATATATAAATATATATATATATATTTTTAATGTTACATAATTTCTACGCACTACGTCGAGCACACGATGCGTCTAAATTATTTATGTCTCATCATTTTAAACATGCGTGTTACATCTCGTTGATAGATAACACCATATGTGATTGTTATTACTATAATTTTACTACAATAAAGCCATTATACCATTATTATAGACGGCGAGCTTGAATTCGACGTTTAAATGCTTTTCTACGTGTAGATTATTACTAAGTTGTAGTATTAAAAATACTGTGTTTCCGAGCTCGCTTGGCTGCAACAACTGCAAAACAAACTTCCTTTTATACTATTACCGATCTTTCTTTTTTCCTATTCGCTTCCTCGATGTTTCACGTGCGACCAGTCCCAGGTGAATAATGTTGGAGGACTATAATTAACAGCGTTTCAGGTGCGAAGAAAGTATGCTGTTAATTTCGCTACAAGTTGTATGTTTGAACGCGTTTCTTTTTCTAACGAAATCATTTCGTTTCGTTGATCTCCATATTTTTCTAACGATAAAAAGAAGTGATCATTTTTTCGAAGGAAGGGGCGACGTGCAACCAGTATTGAACATCATAGGCCCGTAAAATAGTATTTGGAATAGAAGATGATAACGTTTCTTGGCGCTTTAATTTTAAAGATTACCGACTACTAAAATTTAATATATGTTTTTTCGTTTAATAGCTCGGATATCTTCGAATATCGAATAACTGTTAGAATTAAAATCAGCATACATCACTTTTCTATTTCAAATGCAGTTTTATTTGTAATATGTTGTACGCGTAAAGAAAATGACGTTTGCTATCCGAAGAAAGTTTTTCGTTAAATCTTCCAAATTCATCAGAAACCCGTAACACTATCATTTTGCGGATCATAGCAATAATTAAAATATCGACGTTCTTAAGTGATACTTTATCATTTGCATTGTATATAATATGTACACGTGTGGAACACTCGATAACGCGTGTATAAACGGAATTCGACTATAATGTTGCGACTAGTTTGCGTGATTCTCACCGTATTTCGATGAGCGTTTTCTACGTTGTAAAAATGTTGTTCTGTTGGACGTAATAATTATTGTAACAATATCGGTTGTATTGATATGTACGACAATGAATAAAAAAGAATGAGGAAGTTTCTTAAACGCGTTACATATCTATAAGCGTATGTAACATTACGTATTTTATATAAATTAAGTTTCTTTAATTGTGTTTGTTAAATGTTCGGATCAAGAGAGAAAGGGTGAGCGAGAGGGAGAGAGAGAAAGAGACGAAGATGAAACGAAAACTATGGTTGAAATATATTTCATAATGAAGATTATAAAAGAAAGACTCGTAAATCGATGACGATTAATGGCGATTCAAGAAGAAATTAAGTTAATCGCGAGATAAAAGATCTTGACATATCCGTCACGATTGTTAAGTTTTCTATATGTAACGGAATAATTTAGACACCTTTATAGATTATCGACATATGTGATTAACAGTATACCAATTTTGAAAAGTAACTCACGGACAGGTATCGAATAAAATTAACGGAATCGTTATAATTGTGTAATTTCGAATACATTGTAAAAATTTGATGAAGAAACACGTATGAAATGATTTATAAATCCCTCCTTCTCTGCACAGGACTAGACATTCGTAAATTAAGTTTGAATATTTTTAATCGAATAAAGGAAAAAACGAAAATTATGTAAAGCTCTACTGCATGCATATATGTGTGTAAAGCATTCAATCATCGTTTCCGACAACTATGTGAAGTTACGACAGCGACATGTGAAAATTTTTCAGTAGTTGCAATAAAATAAAGAAATTTTTATAAATATACTGAACAAAGGGACAATTTCATTCAACGTCATATTCAATAATTATAACTACAAAATATAAGTATAATGATGTCGACATCGGTAGACTTACAAAATTTCGAGTAGATTTTCAATAAATCGTCCAAGAATCTAGAATAACAACAAATCTATGGTATTTGTCAAAAGCTGTGACCAGTAATTATAGTCATCTCTAAAATTTTTATACGTGTCGTCGACAAGAAAGTAATTTTTGTTTAAATGGAAGGCAATCATCACTCTACTCACATTAAAGGAATTTTTTAGAAAATTCAAAGATCAATATTTCGTTGGTTACCGTTTGCTGATAAGCATTTATAATGGAATTCCGTCGGCAACTATTCCTTTCTTATCGACTGCGATACTCTTCCTTATCGGTCACTGTACGCATGCGTAGATGTTATTCGGATGCTGAAATTGGGCGCATTTCAAAATTTCTAAACACGCGCATACGTTACGAACATCTTCCTTAATTCGCATATAGTAAAGGTAATAATAGCATTTAGTATTATCATATAATATTATCTAGTAATACGCATAATTTGCAACTCAATGGAAGAAAAGAAGATTAGAATTGTTGAGTGGTCTAATGTGTATAAATCTGTGAATAATCGAAGTTTTTTAAAGAACTAAATAATAGAATCTATTGGTGAATATTGTATTTTAATCTTTATCTCAGAGATGTTATTCTGAAACATCTTTAAATCCGATAATAAAGTTGTGGGATATTAAGTAACAGATCGTAAGATCGAAAGATTGTTATTGATGCTTTTCTTTTGTTGATTGCTAGTAGAGGGAGACAAAGGCGCGTAAAAAACTTCATTGTTGCAGCGTGAACGTGGTTCAGATTAAAATGGAAGCGTCAATTATTGCTGCTACTAATGTGACGAATATTGCAGATTGTGTGTTAGAACTGGTATATTACTATTTAAACAAATATAAAGTACCACTTATCTTTTGTCTTTTGTTTTTGGCATTTTTATAAATCTCCTCAACAGGTGTCAAATTCTTTATCCGCCAACGCTACAGCAATTGCAATACGATTTCACATTGAACAACGTAAAATTCAAGTAATAGACAATGGTATAGGAATACCGAAAATGCGATTAAATGTGATGGCAGAATACAATAATGAAACTTCTTTGAATTATTCAAACATATATAATTTATGCAGCTGGAGAAAGCATACGATTATTAACATTCGTAGATTGTCTAATGCTATGATAATAACATCTAGATATTATTTGTCACATAAAACATATATGAAGGTAATCTTCATAATTAAGAATTCATTTGAAGTAGAAACTAACAAGTTGTTAATGCTCACAGATTTTCAAAGTAAACTGTGAACCAAGAATTATTAAAATTGAAAGAAGACCTTCTCAAGGTACTACAGTAAGCATTCATGGATTCCATGAGTTATCCTTAAGTAAATGGAATATAACTTTCATGTATCATTTGATTGGAAACATTGCCATAGCCAATCCTCAGGTAAATGAATGCTTGATATTTATAAGTATTCCTTGTATTTCAAATTAAGATATATTTTATGTTTCCAGACTTCATTCACCATAAGAGATGATCATCAAAAGAAAATTAACATGATAATCACTAAGCCACACAATCCAATATATATCTTTAAGTCATTATATAGCCTAGAAGTGTTACTTCATAAAATATGGTATATAAGATGTATGAAGAAGCCTAATATCAAATACATCGCATACATTGGATTAGCTGATTCTAAAGATACAGCTTCTCAATATATTTTTCTAAATAATAAACTTGTTCATTGTCCCTTAATCTTAAAAATAATTTCAACTACTTTCATTAATACATTAAAGTTCTTCAAAAGACAACAATATGAACATATACCAAAGAAAGAGGCAGTTTTCATTTTACTATTTCTTGTGTGTAATAATTATACTTTTACTGTTGAAAATAAGAAGCGAACTTTAATATTTTCTAATATACAAGATTTAATGGAATGTATTAGAAGCAAAATATTACATATTTTTACAAGAGGTATTAAACCTTTATGCGAAGAAGAATTTAGAAAAGGTAATGAAACACGGTTGACTGCAGAAGATTTAGTTACACCTGTTTCACAAACTGATAATCTTAACAAAAACAGTATGCAGTTAACTCTTTCTGAATGGTCTAATTGGTCTTATCCTAAGGATTGGAAACAACTAGAAAATGATTCGCTAAAATTCTATAAGCATTTTGATTTCCTACCAGAAAAATTGCATAAATTACTACGTGGAAACACAAAATTGGTAAAAACAGACATTTTAAATAAATATAACGGAAGTGTATGTTCAATCAAATTGAAATCTGGATTGCAGAGTAAACATTTTTAATCTAATCAGAAAATTATAGTATGAAATTATTTATGATATATTTCCCTATAAATTCCAGATATATTGCCTCATCAAGAACTTGACATACGTCCATGTAAAACTGTCCAGCGATTTCGTGAATTCACTTTAAATAAGAAAGTTTTGAAACTTATTAAAGTAAGTATATAGTTGGAATTACAATGAGAAAAGTTGAACTACAACTGATCATGTAATTTCAGGTATTAGGCCAAATAAATAATGAACTGATAGTAGGTTTAATAACCCAAAATAATATGAAGATGCTTTTATTAATGGATCAACATGCAATTCATGAAAGAATTAGATATGAGCATTTGCTTTACGGTAAAGCTTTACAAAAATCTTCTATATAAAAATAAAGTAAAAAAGCTATACTGACATTGATTATGTAACTGATTTTTAGGATATGAATCACAGATAAGAACTCAATTGTTTTCCATCAAATTAAAAGATCCTATAATCATACAACTTCCTGCGAGTAGCTGCAATTTACTCTTATCTAATAATATGATATTAAAAAAGTTTGGTATAACTTTTAGTGTGATAGATAATAACACAGTAATGATACGTGCAGTGCCAGAATGTTTAAGGAAGAACAAATACTATCATGATGAATTAAAACTAAAGTTAAAAGTACAGAATCTTTTAAACGAATTAGTACAAAACTTTCCAAGTTATGATAGTAATTATTCAACCAACATTTTACCATTTACCATTCACAACGCAATTGCAATGGAAGCATGCCATGGTATGTTCTTTCTTTCTTTTTCATTTATAATTTTGTAAACAATTTAATAAACAAAATATACAACATGTAAAGTATAAATAGATAGAGTATATATTTTTCAACAGAAAATATTAATAGAATAATAATCTCATCTTTTTGTACATTATAACATATTATATTCACTACCATTTAATGAAAAGTATTTTAGGAGCTATAAAATTCGGAGATCCACTTTCATTAAAAGAATGTAAGCGGCTTTTGAAATTACTAAACAAGACGAAGATACCTACTCAATGTGCTCATGGACGACCATCCATAATACCTCTTTTGGAACTAACAGATTTAGAAAGACGCCATATAAAAATCGTTCGGGTAAGTAATACATTTTTCGTATGCTATATATTAAATAAAGGGGAACTCATTTATAGATTCATTCGCTTGCAACAATTTAAATTCTGTTCTACATATTTTTATCAAATTTTTTAATTCTTCTCAGTGAAATTGCGTAAGTCAGTATTACATTAGCTAACATATAATGTAAAATCTATTAAATGTTATAAAATGCAGATTTTATTTCAACTAAACTAAACGTCAGGATATCCCGAAATTAAAATATCTTTTCCAAAGTAATTGACTCTGCTCACGAAAATCACAAATTCAGTTCCTCCTAAAGAAATTGGGCAAGGGTTGTTAGGCCGAGTAAAGAAGCACATCGTATACAAAGCGAATTCCAATTCCGGTGATGTACCGACAAAAATGGTTGAGACTGGTTGCACTATACCGTTTAGCGATGAACGTATTTTTAAAACTGCTCCTTTCTGTAAAACATAATGCAGTGAACATTAACAATATGAACTGTTTTGATCGTTGGTTTACGAATATTACATATTGTTACTTACATCACCCAGTTTGACTTCTTTCATATATCCAAGATAATTGACATTCTTCTCTGCTTCTTGCTTCGCGTAATAGATCCAATTATGTAGTCCAATTATATCTGAGTCAAACTGTTCAGCTAGAAACACAGTTTCAAAACCGGAACTCGACGCATCTCCGTCAATTCGTTTGAATTGAGAGAACCATATGCGCTTCATAGTATCCTTAAACTCATATTCATCATCTTGGATGTATCCTTTATCGGCCAAGAATTTCATCATTGATTTCATCACGTCTGTTTCTAGGATCTTATCAAGAAGTTCCGATTCCTCTTTTCGCTCTTCTGACGTGACCGTCTCTTTCGTTTTAACGTTAAGTTCATAGTTATCGTGTAAGGCTATCACGGCTTTCACGGTTGGAATCTCGTAAGCTTCGTTATTCACAGTCAGCAACCTGAAATACGTAGAGTTTGGAACTATAACACCAGCTTATGATTTATTTTTAACTCTAGGAGTTCAAAGTAAATGGATTCTCACGGTTCAGCAGCGTCGTCGCTGGTGCTATCATCTTTCTTCTGGCCTTGCAAATTGATCGTTATATGCTTAAGAGCACTGTTCTTCTCTTTCTCGAATAAATTTTCCGTTAACTTTTTGATGTCATCATTAGAGGTGACGAATCCCAGAGGATTAGGATTGTTTTGTGCTGAATCTTGAGAGTTTTGATTATTCGGTGATGCATTGGTACCTGCGTTATTCTGTGAAGCTTGAGATGTCTCAGCGGCAGGTTGAGCAGCTGATTGAGCTGGTTGAGGCTGAGCAATCGAACCAGCTGCTGGTTGAGCCGTAGGAGCTGCGGCAGCTGCCGGTTGATCAGAATTTGGAGGCGGGACAATAGCAGTTCCATTATTATAGTAATTATTATAAGTAATTTGGGTGTGGCTGGGGACCACTTCGCCAGTTCCGCTACTAGTGCCTCTCGTGCCATAGATTCCTCCTGGTATTAATCGATTCACGGCTGCGTTCACTCCGGCGCTCACACCAGCGA
Source organism: Bombus impatiens (assembly GCF_000188095.3). Classification (NCBI taxonomy): domain Eukaryota; kingdom Metazoa; phylum Arthropoda; class Insecta; order Hymenoptera; family Apidae; genus Bombus; species Bombus impatiens. Next base: position 912,554 of record NT_176510.1, read on the forward strand.
AGACGAATGCTTCTTTTGCTAATTGCCCTATACCAGGTTTCTGTCCTTGCGATAAGAGAATCGTTTGTTGTGGCGTCTGTCCCATGGATGGACTAAAAGACTGTCCAAAGCCTGGATTGTATCCACCATAAGATGGATTTCCAGGATAAGGTGCATGTCCTCCTATTCCAGGATTGTAGCTTTGACCAGGTGCTGGATTATAACCATGACCTAGAGAGGGATTGTATCCTTGACCAACTGGATTGTAACCTCCAACTGAAGGGTTGTAACCCCCAATTGATGGATTATGACCTTGCCCAGGTGATAGATTCGGGTTGGAGTTGGTATGATAAGGATTGCCGACTGGTTGACTAGGATATCCACCTAGAAATCATTGCCCATTAAATATTTTAGTCTATGAATATTACATTAATATCCGGTCTAAAAGGAGTATCGGATACCTGAAGGCTTGTATCCAGATTGAACGTTAGTCGCGCTAGTCTTAGAACTCTGTTCGGATATAGGAGCAGATGGTTTAGGCGCGGTATTGATATTGCTTCCACTTGCTGGTTTCTTATCGTTCGCAACGTTCCATCCTATTTTATCAGGAGTGGAGCCTCCTGTACAAGAAATAACCAATAATTTATGATCGTTAAATAGCTAAGTTTACTTATCGATACTGCTGGCAAGTCACCGACCAATTAAAAAGAAATTGAATACGTGAGCAGTTAATCGATAATCGAGCATGTGTTGCTGATGATTAATTCCATTGCAGAGCGCAAAGGACGCATAATATATTGTCGAATATTTTCATACGAGAATTACCTTGATTACTTTGCTGGTACGTATTTCGAGAATTTTGAGATGAACGAGGACGAGGTGTTGACCTCGAACGAAATATAGAACTCCCCCAACCACTGCTGCTCCCGGTTCTCCGTCCAGACCATTTTCCTTCTCCGATGTCGACTGTGAAAATTTACCACAATTTAAGTACGACTCAATACTTTTGAATGAAAATTCTCGGTAAATTGTACACAAATTATATATATATATATATATATATATATATATATATATATATAAATACACGTCACAAACTAATATAAGGAATTTCTACTGCATTCACTGAAACGAATTATAATTAATAAAATATGTGATAAATCTCGTTTTTTCACAGATATTAATTTTACATTCATGAAAATAGATAAGATTTTGAAATAAGGCTAAAGTAAATGTTGTCAACCTATTTTCATATTGTGTTAAAGAAAAGATTAATCCATTATTATTACATACTCTGTATAATACTATGTTACTAAGATATTTTATATAAAACATGTTTACGTTTATGTAATATATTTTCTTAGTTTAACTTTTGTAACATGGTGGCACACTTTCATCTATTGCCGTAAAACTCATGTAATATAATATAAAGAAAAAATAATTTATTTTTTTGTATTTTTAGTTCTCTATGAAAGAAGAAATTGAACTTCTTGATTGTATCATTCCTGGTATTTCTCGAATGTTTGTCGGATTTATATACTTGATATTCTATCAATTAGGGACTTCATACATTCCCAATCAATATCTATTGAGTGCAGAATTCCGAGAACAGACATTCTTGAAACGTCTTTTTACGATTGGCTTTTGGGGTCATTTCAATCTGTATAAATATATTTCTTGTTGGTTATTAGCTGAAGGGGTAAGGAAAGCATGTATATATATGTTTATAATATATACTTTTCTATAGATTATGTCGGAGATGAGGGGTCATCGGAGCCTTTCTTTTGGAATTTTTGGGAAGATCCCTAATGCTTTAGTCTAGACTATTTATTATAGCTGTACTTAAATGATAAAACTTTATGCTTGCCCGATGGTGGGCTTGGGCTCGAGGTAACACAACTGGTCGCCGAACGTAGCCACGGTCACGGGATGAAGGTTTTTACCTAACAGAGAAGTGCCAATATTGTGGGACACACGTTGTATTAACAATCAAACCCTGGGCAGGAGCAATGTCAGCTCTACGCGGGCAGCACATCGTCTGTACGTGCAGTATTATACCGAGCGTCACAGCAAACGTTACCTTGTGCTTCAAAATATATTATACGTGTAACAAAGAGTTAGCCCGTTGACCGTGGATTCGTTATTGAACCTAAGAACATTGTCACTAACATCTCGAGTGTTTAATCACCACGGTTATTTGTCAAACTTTGGAAAAATCAATATTTATACCAGTAAATATAATCTCTATTGTACAACAACGATGGCTAGTCCGAATGAAGATTCATTACGCGCCTATAAACCTAACGCGACATATATATATATATCTCTGTATATATATATATATATATATATATATAGCTTATTGTGTGAACGAATTATCTGTTATCAAATTAACGAAGCGTAAAACGAATGAAATCACTGAATAGAATCTTGACGGAGATTACGTATTCAAACGTACATTATTCTGTATGAACAGAATGCGATGCAATCATTAAAATTTAAAATATTGCACACAGAAGTTACCATTGGTTAAATAGAATGTACCGCGTCAGAGAGTTTGAAAGAAATAATATTTCAATTTTGTTCATAACGAGTGCTGCGTGCTCGAGTATATTATTCCATTACGATTCATAATATTCCACCTACAACTTGTTGAGCTTCTCTATCAATCTATGATAAATTATTCTATATAGTCACTAACAATTTAACAATTCGCTAAATAAAATAATGATATATCGTTAACACGCGAACCTGATTATTTCCATTAAATCTATTTGAATGTCAAGTATTAAACTAATCTCCATGTTTTATAAACTAAATGCTCTTTAAATATATGGGACCATAGTTCTTCAGTAATATTTTTAGGATGCTAATATTTTGTTTCTGTATGTTATTTTAGGGTAATTTTGTATTTAGTGCTACGATACAACTTTGAAAGAGCAAATAAAATCTTTGGAGTTGATTATCAGCACTCTATTACCGGAGTAGTAGTCGTTTACACAGAAACCACGGCTACTTAACGAATTTCATGAAACCTAATTAGATTTTCATGACCATATCAGCGGAACAAATTCCACCTTTCGTGGAATTGCTTGAGTGACTCAGTGCTCGCCTCCGTATGGCTGCGACTTTCTAGGGAGAGTTATGATCTTTTGCGACTTCTTTGCGACTTCGAATACAGACAAATGAACACATGATATCATGCTGGCATGCATCGGTGTGCGCTCAAGCGCAAGTAATTTAGTCTCGGCGAACTTATTATGAATTGTTTGGTTGCAGCTTCATGATGCAGTTAAACATGCAATTAAACAGTTCATAGAATGCTCTGTTCTCGAATGTTTTCTCTGTCTTTAGAATTCCTTTAGTTCAGTTATATCGTTTAGAAGCTTGAATTCTTAATCGTGTTGACACCGTAGATAGGCAGTAATTTTACAGACGTATAAATTAACATAGAAATTTTGTTAAAGTACTTTCACTTGGTCGTTTATAAGTTTAATCTCATAAAATTCCTTGTAATACATTCTAACGTGAATCGTGAAATATTGCATCAAGGTAAAACCCAGTAAATCCATTACCACATAGTTGAAACATTCAGCAAAGGAAGGACGATTTCTTTTTGCCGTTTTAAATTGGTTATGCTATTTATAAAGAAACTTACTTACCAAACACGAACAAAACGAGACTCGTGCAGATCAGAGCTATCTTGATGTTCATGTTTCTCGCTGTCTGACTATTTCGGTTGTTGATTTACAATTCAAAGTCGATAGTACGATCAAGGATTTCTTCGTAGAATGATCGATGCGCACTGCTTGACGGTTAATCCGTTACTAAAAGACTTCTCGTGAACTGACGCATACTAAACTACGCTGAAACTAGTTTGGAATTACAAAGCGAGTTATACGTTATACGTCGTGGGCTTTCTCCTCTCGCATTGATCTTTGATGCGTTCGCAACAAATAATAGGGATCTAATAGAACAAACTGGTAATGAAGGAGGTTCTTAAGGTAATGACATGTCCCTGACTTTTACCTGCAAGGACGTTGCTCTTCATAAATATTTAATGGCTCTGTTCCTTCCAGCGTCCTTTTGCAAAGATTTTATTCAGTGATTAATTGTAATTTTATTTTTCAGGAGAAACCGAATTTTACGGCCTTAAGATCGTATCAAGCCAAAAAATTGAAAAATTAATTGAAAGAATTGGAGAAGGATCCAGAAGAAAATAAAATATATTTTTTTATTTTTTACTTATAATAAGTATTTCTTCATATTATCGAGTTCAATATCGTTAATAATTTAATATTATAAAATGTTTTCTTTTTGTTAATAACTTTATTGCTGATAATGAATTATCTACATGTATAGAGCAATGTAGCCTACATTATATTGGTCCCTATATATACAATAATTACTATGTATAAAATATCTTGTATATTAAAACATTGGAGAAGCGAAATCTATAATTTGGATTCCGAAATAGGCAAATGAATGCGTATAAATGGTGAACTTAGTGGCTCCGAGGGAAACTGGGCAGAGATCATTCGGTCTTGTGTAGAAGCATATTGTGTACAAAGCCATCTCCAGCTCAGGTAAAGTACCCACAAATATTGTTGCATTTTGTCTAATGTTTCCATCCTGTTGGAAGTTTAATTTCACCAACGAAGCAGTCTGAAAAAATAATTATATTAAATGGCTAATATAGTATTATTTCAATAAGAATAATTCTTTAGTATTTCTTAAATCATTTACACTTCCAAGATCCAATTTATCTACATAGCCCATGTAATCTATGCGTTTCAAAGATTCTTGGTTTTCGAAATAAATCCAATCTTGCACACCAATAATGGCTGTGCCATATTTTTCAGACGCAAACACACGCTCGAATCCACATGTACTTCCGTTGAATACAGTAAACCAAATTCGACGAAGTACGTCTTTTCTTTCGAAATCATCCGGAGCGATAAATCCACGATCAGCTAGCCATTCCATAGCTCTTGACATCTCGTTTGTATTTAGGAAGATGTCGAGCAAAAGATTCTCTTGTTTCCTTATTTCCAAACTGCGATTCAATTTTTTACGAGAATCATACTCGTAGCTATCGTATAGAGTTCGTATTACAGAAATTGATGGATACTCTAATAATTCTGGGTCTACTTCGAATAATCTAAAAAAAGAGATTGATAAGCGAGAACAATCACTCAAATTATTTAAAAGTCGACAATGATTAGATACACACGGCTCTTCGGCTTCATCCGTTATGTTAGTTGACATAACTCGAGTCTGTAAATTCATTTTTATGTAGTTGTTCATGTTGCGCGAATTTTTTGCGAACAGCTCTTCTGATATTCTAAAAAGTTCATCGTCCGAGATCGTATAATCAAATGATTTGTTTATATTAGCAGGATTATTAGATCCACTTGAAGAAGTAATTACATTCTCATTTGTGCCTGATCCAAAGACGTGTCTTGTAGTTGAACTTGGAATGTCTGGTATGTTTGGACTCGCACTTCCTAATGAGGGGATATTATTTCCTCCTACATTTGAAGTAATTGCTCCATTTGGAAAATTAGGGAGTCCAGTTGGAGAGGTAGGAAATTCAGTTCCTTGTGGTACGTTTGTGGAATTCATTTTGTTATAGCCGTCAGATACAGTATTAAAATATTGATTGTTGTAAGTAACATGAGTTGTAGGAGTTGGTGGGGCAGAGTCAGCAGGCTTTGTTTCTACATAATGAGTATGAGGATTTATTAATCTATTTACTCCCGCATTAATTGTTGAAAAGACAAGCGCCTCTTTAACCATTTGGCCAAAACCTCGACCAGAATCTTGTTGTCCAGGCATCATTAGAATAGTTTGGCCAGGTACAAATGGCTGTACTGCAGGTTGTGCAAGTACATGTGTTTGCTGTGGATAATTAGAAGGAGAGTGTCCAGGTACATTAAAAGCAGGTCCAGAAGGATGTATAGAGTAAGGATTCCCTAATGGCATTGAATTTGTTGGGTGAAATGAAGAGGGATGTGTAGAATAAGGATTCCCTGATGGTATTGGATTTGTTGGGTAATTTGGATGAGAAATAGGATTCGAAGATATATGTATAGGATTAGTAGGATAAGTACCACTAGATGAATGAGTCTGTGGATACTTGAATCCAATTGGAGGTGGTTGAAAGCCTGGTACAGCTGGTAGAGAATTTGGAACAGGCGATTTATTAGCTTCTGGATAAGCTAGAGAATGTTGTTGAGCTGGTACAGTTGGTTTATTGTCTCTTAAATAAGGATTACTCCAGGTCGGATTTGCTTGGCCTATTGTTGCCTGACCTATAATATTAATATTTTCACATATAGTCTACAAACTGGTATATGAGTCAATTTTTTATAATATTTATGCTTTGAGGTAAACCCGCAGAAAATCTCATATTAGGTTCCTGGGGCTCAGATAGGTGATAAGGTAAATTTTGCTTGCTTTCTGTTACAGCTTTTGGTACAATAAGATTAGTTACTATAGAGAACGGATATGATGTTCCAGAAGACATTGTTTGAATTTATTAGAAGACATACATTTTTTTAATTCATATTCTATATTTGATATATAAGATGTTTAGTTTAATTGAAAATGATAGAATATGTCATAACAGATTAAAGTTATCAAAAAGATGGTTTAGCAAAAGTTGTTTAGTTCAAAGGGGACATCATATAAGACAAAGATAACGTAAACACATGAATACCCTCTCGCGTCTTTCCTTGTCTTTCATATGGCAAATTAAAGTTAAAATATCTGATAAACTAATAATTTCTCAACATAAATAGGTTAATAGTGCAAAAAGATAATTTGCACCATATAATGTTTCTCTTTGAACTAAACAACTTTTGCTAAACCATCTTTTTAATAACTTTAATTTTTTATGAGATATTCTGTCATTTTCAGTTAAATGAAACAGTCTGAATATTACTTAATACATAAAATAATACTTACCTGGTCGTGTAGCTCCTCCACCCTCAGCTTTTACGAAATCGGTATTAATATTTTTATTTTGTTGGGTTGGTCCTAAAATTATGATCAATAACTGTATTAACTAAATTATAGTATATAGCATATTTAAATTATATAACATATTAAGTTACCAGCAGAATTTCCTGTGGAATGTGAAGGTTTACTATTAGATACTCCATAGTCATGAACTCCTTGATTAGAATTTGCTCTGTTTGATGTTCTACCATATGGGAATCTATATGATGTTCCAGATAAGGATCCACGTGACGTTCCATGTAATGTTCCACGTGATCTTCCATGTGTTGATCCATGAAATGATCCTTTACCGAAACTTATTTTACTGCCAGACTTATATTTTGCGCTAGTACCATCTATAAAAAGTATATATATAACAGATTAGTAATAAAAATATTGTGTAAAAAAATAATCGGACTATACTTACAGATTACAAAAAACACGCAAATAAATATAAGAAAATACGTCTTGAATTTCATTATTACAGTAAGTACTGTTGTTGCACTAGTAAACTGTTAATAGTAAACTGATATCGTCGATACGTTTGATGGATATATATATATTCTAGATATATTTATCAAACTTCTTTTCCTAGTAAATGCATTACGTCTTGTAATATTATCTACAGGCTTTCCTTAAGATCATACTACATAATAAGGGGTCATTGCTAATGACCTCAGAGAGATATGGACATCTCTGGTAGTGAGAACAACATTTCTTAACAAGTTTTTATTTGATCTCATTAACAACCTCCACCAGAAAATACATATTTTTTATAGAAACATTAAATTATGAAACAAGTTTTGTAAACTCTTTTGTACTTTAAACTTAGTAATGTAACAATATACATAATAAAAAAGTTTTGTGTTAGAAAACAATTCATGTTGATCGTTATATTATATGTAGAGACGACGAACTTTTTCCCCGCCACGAATTGAACAAACTACTCTTTTATTCAGAATTAGAAAAATATGTACAAAACTACAGAGTCTTAGTAATTTATACTGTGTAAAGTTGTAGAGTGTAAGAGTTAAATGGATATGGGTGGAATCGCTTTTACATGGCTCTGCAAGGCAACAGCTATATGCAGCGTGAGAACCAGTGCATTGTCTCTGTTATATAACATATTTTTTCTAAAATATTGAAGTGGTATTAATACAGTCTCTCAAATTTATAGAAATACTGAGATAAAATATTGTCTTTTTATAAAAGATATAGCTTCAATAGCTTCAAAGTATTATCTTAATTGTTTATCCTTCTTTTTTAATATATCTGTCCAAAATTGCTTCACTAGGATAATCTGGAACTGATAATTGTCGAAATGCTTCATCATCCACAAAGCAAATTTCATGACCATCCTAAAAATAATCACAATTGTTACTGTACGTGTATTTTATTTAAAACTATAGTATTTTAAATGTACTTACTGGGTCAGCAAGGATAATAACTCTTACAGAAGCTTTTCCTGGAGTATCTAAAGTGATTAAATCAGTCAATATCTTATGTTTACTATCTTTTATTCTCTTTTGAATTTCTGGTTGTTCTGCATGAGGAACTGAGAATGCTATGCGTCCATAAGCTGCAGCGTGATCAATTTCAGTACCTAATCAAGCAAGATGTGCTTAATCATTACAGCAATCTGTATTATCAAAGTATTACACAACATTATGAGATCATTACCAATATCCTTAAATTCAATCTTTGCCTGATCTTCACTGTATCCTAATAATACGCTGTTTTCAGTTTGATCAAATACTTTCAAGTCTAGAATATCTTTCCAATAAGCAGTAGTTTTTTCAAGGTTTGAACTGGACAAAGTTAATTTTTCTACAGGATCTGTTGGAGAAATAGTCTTTTACTTAGATGTAATCTAAGAAATATATGTATATATTAGAATTAAAATAGTTCTATATTAATACCTTTATCTAGAGGTTGTGGTTCATCAATAACATAATACTTGTAACCACCAGGTGCTTGTAGAACAAACTTCCCATTTTCTTCTTGCACTGGCCATCCACCTGATCGTGCTCTTTGAAGTGCTTCCCTAGACCGGATTGTTATCCCACCAAAATCATTTCCCATTTTGTATTCTTTGATCCCATAATTATAAGTTAACTCTATAACAAAGTGAGTATCTTCTGTTCCATATCCTATCATGGTTTTGCTCCATCTATTCCCATATGGTCTACATAGTAAACGTAAGATATTTCATCATAATAATTCGCACAAGATTACTATATAATATATTATAATTGATGATAATATATTAGACAAAGAGTAAATACAACAAATGTGTACGTGACTAAAGTTAATTGCGTACCCATTGCAAGCTGCTTCACAGCCTTCGGCAAATTCCTCGTGCCGTAACACCTGTAAAAAAAAAACTTGCGTAAATCCAGACATCAATTCGAATTATTAAACTACTAACCTTCATCCCAAGAATGTCTCTGTAAAATCTGCAAGTTATTTTTCTATCTGGTATTTTAAATACAAAATGAAGCGCTCGTCCGGTGACCATTTTTGACAAATCTATTTTTGCAATCGTTACACAAAGAAATACACTTCCAATTCTTTGGCGGATAAGACGGGAGGCGTATACCTACTATACTGATTACGCACACTGATCTCTTCTGAAGAAAAACTGTTGCTTTAATACCTCTGCGGTTCTCTGTAATGACTAATCATTAAGAATTGAATTAACGTTATATATGATTCAAGTATTCATTCTAGGCAATTATTTTTGCTTATATCTTGAACTATACGTATTACTGTTGACGTGTCTTATAAACGATATCTTGTTATCAGTATCTAAAAAATATAAAAATATTTTCATCTATTTGGCTTGTCTATACTGAATTATCTAATAAGAATTTTCGTAACAAAGGTGGCGCTAATAAAAATTTAATACAATTCAGACGGTGATACAAATTCACTATCAACGTCAAATCGATATATGTATGGTAGCCATAACAGTAGCTGACAATATATTAGATAATGTCAAAATACACATACGATCTACGCTACTTATCAAATTGAAAACTATTGATCGTTTCTTTAAAATTAAAACATTATACAGTATTATACATTAGAGAAGACTTATAGATAGATATGGTAGAAAACCTTGCAGCAAAATTATGTTTACTTCTGTCAGAAAAAGCACATTCAGGTAATTGCGACAATATATAATTTTTAATTAATGATGCAACTATTTTATTTATAAGATTTTAGAGAAATTGTGTATAAGACTAAGGTTACGGGTTATAATGTAAATGTTTGTTACATCTAATATCATATATAACACGAAATAAAATGTGTCTGTGAAATGAAAATTTGATTTTTAGCCGAACAATGGAAATTACTGGGTCAAGAGAAGGATGGTTCCTTATTAGTTGGATGGACAGAGGAAACTGTAAAGGACAATGTAAACATATCATATACAGTTGTAGGCCACTACGACCGGATTAATGATAAGCTACAGGTATGTTAATCTATATACAATACTAAGAATACAAGCTTTTTTATATAAAATATATATAGTATAAATAAAATGCAACATGATGCAGGTATTGCACCAATTCACAGAGGTATTAAATATTGTACAAGCAACAATAAATCAAAGTCGTACTGTTTTTGGATATATAATAAAACAAAAAGTTTCTGTAGAGACAAGGGTAAATTCAGAGTCTATAGAAGACAAAGATCAGAGTATACCAATTGAAGTTGAAATGTATGAAGCATTTATTGTTGAATTAAAAGGACAAGAAGTAAATATACACAGTTTGGATACAAAGAAATCTAAACAAGTGAGAATTCAATTTTTATATAAAGAAAAGGAACATGGACAATGGGATAAATTTTTGTTATTAATTCATCAAGAATGTAAGAATTGTGTAATATGTAGATTACACTTATATTTGTTAAGGATTACTAAATTTAATCGTTTAATGGTATAGGTATTATAATATACACTGTAATCTTTGATACGTCTGTATCAGATGTTTATTCAATACAAGAATTAAAATCTGAACCATTAGTTAAAGCATTTATTTGGGCTCAATGGGACATGGTAAATCAGGTTTTATATCATATACACCATAAAAAAATTCCAATAAGTTTAGTTTCTGAAGATGAAGAGGAAAAAGAAAATAAAACAGAAAGAACTAATCCAACACTTAGTGGTCTTCAATTTCATGATGAATTGCCGCATGAAACAGTGGTAAGTAACCAATTGCAGTTTAATAATAATTTCCGCATATTTCAAACAATTTATTTTTTCATCCCCAGCTAAATATACCACTAAATTTACCTCAATTATCAACTTCTTCCAACTGTGGGACATATGAGGATGATGTTATACCTTTAAGGGTTCACGATTGTTCTTTAGATCTTATTGTAGTTTCTGACCCTAAGGGAATGGTCTGTGTTTGCCATCATTACTTATATCGCCCAGTAAAACCACAGCAGCATGTACTTAATTCATTGAATGAATCTAATACAGTGCACTTTGCATATTCTGTAACACTTCTTCATCGCAGCTGTGTGATTCATTGTGTTATACCAGGCATACCATGGTCTCATGCTAAACTTATACGACCGACATTCGCAATATATGAACATCATCACATGATTGTTCTTGTACCAGGTCTATTTACTCATGTTCTCGAAATTGGAACAAATCATGAACCATGTTGCCACATATTATGTGGTCCTTTAATTTCCCTTCCATCTCGTTCTTCTTATTTGGTACCATTGCTTGAGTTAGAAACTAATACCAAAGGAAGCAAAAAAAAATATGATACAGCTTCCCTAGAAGGAAACAGTACATCTCAATTTAACACGAACATATTAACAATAGACTTACCAACACTGGATTTAGTACAATTAACAATCTCATCTGACTTTCTTACTGAAGTATTTCGTAAAGAAAATTCGATAGAAGTACGCTTGGGTATATTGCACTATTTTCTTTGTCATAGAAATGATCTGGATATTATTTCAGAATTAGTATGTGCGATTGCAGAGAAACCTAGATCATTGGAAATTGTACGGTACATGCAAGAAATTCTCATTGGTGGTTCATATGCTTTAGTACAAAAAAATTTATTAGCAGATGCTATACCTTTATTGGCTTTGTTGCCTGTTACGACTATGGAAGAGTACATAAGTTTTGAAATTAAAGTGAACGACTTAAGTATAACATTGAGTCATGAAAAACTATGGAATACATCTGTAATGTTACTATCACCGCAACAAAGGTTGATTCCTTACCGCAGTGACTTGTGGACTCGATTGTGGGATCAACTTAGTAAAAATAACGGAGATAAAACAAGATTTAAGCCGAGTAAAATTGCAGAAAAATTATTAGTTTCTTTAGCATGTTATCAACCTGAAGCATTATCCAGATCCAGTACACCAATGTCTCCAAGTGGAGGGTAACATTTTAAACAAGTCTTTATTTAACCCATTTAATTACATGAATGTTTATGAATAACTTGCACATCTCTTTAAATAAATTTATATTTTAATTTCAGCAATTCTCTTATATTTGTAGTAGCACAATATTTTTGATAAAAATTAATTTGTATTAATGATATTGCAGATTAGTTGTGGCTACAGTGTCGCTTGGAGATTTATCAAGTGGTCGTAGTAATAAACTCATGGACTCAGGTTTGCTATTTAATGAAACAGAAAGTTGTACTGCTTCTAAGCAGGAACATATTGTATCTGTAAATTTACGAGAATTATCCATGTATTTATTAAAACATGGTACCCAGACATCATTAACGCATCCTAAGGGATCGTGTACTCCATTACACGTTCACGCAATGGCAACTAGACATGTGGCTGCGCAATTAGAAACATCGCGGGCTCTTTGTCAAATGTTATGTCGAGCGGCTAGCGTCGATCCACGAATTGAACAAGAGCGCGGTTTTATTCTTGTGTAAGTAAATCATTCGTGAATAATTATGCATATATTGCAACAAAATTTAAATTAAGATATCATTTTAGCGATCAATTAGACGAAATAAGACGATGGTTATTGTTCGTATTATTGGAGCGCTATAGGCGCGCAATAGAAAGTATAGCATTTCCAGCACCACAAGGATTCACATCGTTTTTTACTTATCTTGGATATAGAACCTTAAAATATTCAATGTTTTTACAATATGTACAACGATCAGTATTCGAATTACAAGTCGATGTCAGCAAAATTATTATGGCTGGTATATTCTTTAAATCAAAAATTTATTTTTATTTTAAGGGGGTATTCTAGTCTAGAAATTTGAAAAATCGAAAAATTTTTTTTCATATTTCCAAAGTTTAGACATTCAAGAATATGTCCTTAAAAGGATTTTTCAAAATATCAATTATTTTATGTGTTACAGCCATTTTTGTGACGCGGCATCTGCTCCGGTCTGACCGGAACAAATGAATAGTAGACGGTAGACGTTGTCCGAGTAAACTTGTCTCAAAACTTTAAACGCGTTTTTCTCGAAACTACTTTTTTCAAGTTGGCGTGCACGATACCTCAAGTTCTAATGAACCGATTTATTTGAAGTTTGGTGTGAATGTTCTTTATACATTTCTCTATCGCCTCAACCACGCTCTAATCAAAATTTTTCTCAAACAGCCGCCATTTTGTGAAAAAATATTGTTTTGACTTTTCCAAGGTTCATGCTATAACCCCATCTATACTAATTAAGAATCCGTTATTGCTTCAGATGTCCAGAAGGGTTGAAATCATGCACGCCAGGACACCCTTTTTTTTGGACCTCCCACTTTGCCAGTTAATAACTGTGAATTTTGAGTTTTTTTTAGTTAATTTTTTATGTAATCTTAAAGTATCAATAAACAAATGATAAAAAATGGATAGTAAAAATTTTTTTTTGTTTTGTTTGTACAGAGTTTCAAAAACCGTCCGAAATTCATGCCTCTAGACTAGAATACCTCCTTAATTTTTAATATTTCTATAATTTTTATTTAATATTTCTTACAGATATTAGTGATACAAAAGAAAATGCCATTCGTAAATTAACTTTATTATCTTTATTACCAAGATCACGAGCGAAAAGACTTTTAAATCAATGGTTACATCCTGTTAGCTTTATGTTCAGAGCTCGTGAACACGCTGCAAATATTTTATCTGGTGAGATATGCCAAAACCGAGGTAGAACATTGCAATACAGAAATCATCATAATGGTAAGGATACATAATTAACAAAAACTCAAATATTTCCAGCTATGTTTTTATTAAATAAATTATATACAGGTTTAGCAGCATTTCCTTCAGCAGATCGTTTATCTCCATTAGACACATTTCTTGATCTTCTTACAGCAAAAGGTATGAACCAAATATATTATTAGATCCCACAAATCTTATTTCAATTATAAATTAATTATATTTTACAGCTAGTCTAGCTGAGTTAGATTTTGGCCTGCTTATAGAAGCTACAGTAACATCTACAGAAGATTTTTTATAGGTAAATGTATTCTAATTTCCTAGAATCAGTTATAATAGAAAGTGTAGTGCAAATAGTCATTCGATCGTGCAAAGTGCCATTAATATCTTCCAAAATATTTAGTATTTATGAACATATAATTTTAACCTTATTTTATAAATTCTCGTGTATTTCTTATCGAAAATTCTATACAGGGTAGAGATTTTAAATAGAATAGTCAAATAATACACTTTAAATACTTAGATAATTTAACTAATGCTCATGTTTCTATTTGCATTATGTTATAGTTGGATAAATCAACAATTAATTCTTATGACTATTTTAAAAATATTTTATATTTTAAAATTAATGTTTATTCCACTCAAGTTTATAAACTGGTTACTTTATGATGTTACAATTGCATAAGTGCTGCAAAAACTATATCTTTGTTTTTTGTATACATCATGACCCAGTTTTCTTCCGCAAAACTTTGTCAGCATATTCTACAATCAAAATTAAGAAAAAGAATGGTGTATGAATATAGGCTCTTAAATGCTTTATTAAAAAGTTATGACAAAAATATGAAATGATAACAGACTAATATTTCTATGACACAGCATAAGGACACATTGCCGATATCTGTCTAATATTACACAAATGTTTACACATATTGTAATATTTACTTGCTAAGATCAGTGAGTTGGTTAACCAGTATGGCAAAGGTTAAATCACCACTACCTTCAATGATGGATAAGCCAAGGGGAAATAATTCCTTAGCCCCCAAGATCATTAGGTATCACATCAATAGATCTTTGCTTGTGAGAAATTGTGAAAGAAGAAATTTATTATTAACGTTTATTATAAAGTTTATTATAAACACAAATTAGTATGTGTTAGGAGTTAATGCAAAGAATTTATGACATATTTGCTGTAATTAAACAAAATGATCAAGAAATTGTACTATAGTAAACAATTGTAATAACAGACAACATATTTAAAATGGAATTATAATGTGAACTTGAAAATGAAAGCACTCTCTTGTCATCATTATGTTTACATAACATTTTTTTCTTATTCCTGCCTATAGACTATGCAGATAAAGTTTTGCAGAAAAAATCTGAGCACCCTGTATATTACTAGTTGAATTTTTGTTACTAAGTTACTATAATTTTATATTAATGTGATTAATCAGTTAATCAAAAGCTTGTGTGTGATTTTCTTTTGTAGTTATTGTTACATTAGTTTATCAATATGTGTCACAGTGTGATATACGTATACAAAATGTTCTTGAAGTCATGGTACAATCAGGAAGGAGATGATTCTTTACGTAAAAGTAAGTTGAAAGTATAGATTTTTAGGTCCCGTATCTCACATCCCACTTCCTATATAATGTATCCCACAATAAATAACACTGCTTTTCATACCTAATACCTCATAACCTACATACTACTACA
Organism: Bombus impatiens; assembly: GCF_000188095.3. Classification (NCBI taxonomy): domain Eukaryota; kingdom Metazoa; phylum Arthropoda; class Insecta; order Hymenoptera; family Apidae; genus Bombus; species Bombus impatiens. The sequence goes on from NT_176510.1 coordinate 928,428, forward strand.
TTTCTATCCCATTTTCCACATTATTTAAGTATGTAATCTATATACTATGATATATCCAACATCTATCCAGTATTCCAAGCACAGCTTATTCCTACCCCTAATTCACTTAATTCACATCCCAAGTCACATCACCTGGGTCATCTTCTTTCTGATCGTATCATGATTTTGAAAATACCCTATTTGCATTATTCAACAATTTTTGAATTGTGTAGTGTGAGTTAAGTTACAAAAAGAATCATTTATGAGAAAATTGTAATCTGTGTAAATCTTTTGTGCGTATTGTGAAAAGTATTACAAAACTACATATCAGAAGATATGTACAAACATACAACAGTATTAATAATTTTTATGTAAAAGTGAATATGAATATTTAAAAAATGATTTTGTGTTTCCATATTTACCTATCTTAATATATACTTAATTTTCTCCAGATATTACATTAGAGATAGAAGGTAAACAAATTTCTTATTTTGAATTTATTTCCTATGCTTGCATCAGAGATGAGTAAAGAGATCACCGATACAATGTTTAAAAAGTTAGCTAAAATGCGCACTAAAAATAAGAGATTCTAATGACAAACGTTCGAATTGTACGCATATTTCTTCTCCGATGCTCTTGGCAAGAGAAACGTACGTATATACGAGAGGGGAAATGTTCATTCGTATCGGTGCAGCGTAGAGATAAGCGAAGGCTAGGGAGCTAAAAAACATAAAGCTTTAAAGCTTTTATTAAATATCAGAAATGAATTGCTTTTTTTGGAATTGATTACAGAAAAATCACTTTGGACTTAAACTTATAATAATTGGAAATGATTTAAGGATTGTACATATTGGAAGGATTTTAAATGATTAAACGCTTTGTTCATTTGTAAAATAAGATTGTTTTATTCAAATAAATTTATAAGTTTAATAACTGTACCTTAAATGCTAAAACTTTAAGTGCTCGTAGTACGGAGCAGCAGTTTTATCATTTGTTTTTGAATCGCCTACTTTCGGCCAACTCGGGTATACCCAGGTACGAATCCACATATTCTTTCTTGTCATGCATATAAACGTTTAGAAGAGATATGCGTATAATTCATGTTCAGTCGCTGGATGCGGTAATTCATAGAGCAAACTTTTAGGTGAATTTCATTAGTAAGCCATCGGCCTACTTATCTCTGCTTGCATTAAAAAATTATCTTTTATTTTTATCTTTCACGCTTTTACGAATGGTATTTAGCAGTGTTTACAAATTATCTTAAAAATGTTTTTAATAAAAATCAGCTTATCATATTTTAAGCTTATTCAATAGCCAAATCCAGGCTCCAACAGAAATGACCAATAGTATTTAACAAACATTACCAATGTGTGGCGTTATAATCTTAAATGAAAAGCGGCATGTCCCTGCATTAAAATATTTCCCCCTTTCTCTCCACCTGTAACTACTACTAGCAGAATAACATCGTCAGCGGCCAGCCATTGTCGTGAGATGTGAAGATTTTTTTCGTGAAAGATCAAGATCAAAAATTGGAGAAATTACAAATTGCAGAAATGCATACAATCCCGGAATTGGGTACCAGTGTACCAGCGTTCCTTGCCAAACTTTGGAAGTTGGTCGAAGATTCTGATACTGACGACCTTATTTGTTGGTCACCTGTAAGTACTTTTATTTTGTTATTCGTTTATAATCCTTTAATTTTTATATGCAGCAGATGTATGAAATTCTAACGCATCGGTCGATACGTTTTTTCACGGCGACTATTATTCGTAATGATAACGTCGCGCGACCGATCAAATTAAACGTAAGTTAAACGTTGACCTCCGCAGTGTACATTTTTACGTACACAACCTATATTTCGCATGCACTCAACATCGCTGTAATTTATTCGGTGCTTATTCGGTCGATTATGTATATTACATTATTTCAATAAACATACATTTTTTTTTATCGAACGTCGAGGGCTCTCTTTCACGAACGATTCGTATAAATTTTGAATGGCAGCGCATTCATGGATTAACAAAATATACCAACCGCAAAGTAATATTTAAACAAACGTTAACTAAACGATACTTGTAATTGTTTCTTTAACATTGACACATGTGTGTAAGTTCGTTAACAGGAATGATTTTTGTTAAGGAAATGTGTAGTCAATGTTAATTTTATACATATTTTGAATATTTTATTTATGTATTATTATTACAATAAAAAATACATTATTTTCGTGAAAATTGTACTAGATACCAAAAACATACTTTAAGTTCTCATTGTTTAGAGATTAAATAAGATATTCTATACAAATATCAATAAATAGCCTTTTAAGAGATTAATGTGGCAACGATATTAACATTTAGCATTTATAAAAATTAATTAATTATTTGTTAAATGTACTGCATCTTGTATAGTCCAATTACAATATGTTTCTTATAAAAAGAATGTAAAAAGTATAGGATTATATTTATGATGTATATTGATGACAAATTCCATTAAAGAAAGGAAAAGATTTCATTTAATTTTGTTCAAATGATTGTTTTTCATTACATAATTTTATCAGTTAGATCATTTATTTTCTGTGATTTACATAATCTTTATAAAAATATTATTTTACTTTGATATCTATATATTGACATATATGCAGAATAGTATATGTATTATATAATTATCTTAATATTTATATTCATAGAACTTGTTATCTAACACAATATGCCTTTACCATAGAGAAAATTATATTAGAAGTTACTTAGGAGAAAAGAGATTATTGTATACACTTATTTATTTTAGAATGGAAGGAGTTTTTTCATTAGAAATCAGGCACAATTTGCCAGAGAATTATTGCCACATTACTACAAACACAATAACATGGCCAGTTTTATCAGGCAGTTGAATATGTGTAAGTGATAACATATAGAACTATAACATTAAAATGTATATGTAGATATATTCATAGTTAGTGTGTATACAGATGGTTTTCACAAGAAAGTTTCTGTAGAATTTGGTGGTTTAAAATGTGATAAGGATGAAATGGAATTCGCACATCAATTCTTCTGTAAAGGTCATCCATATCTTGTAGAACATATTAAAAGAAAAGTAAGTGCTTTCATATTTTATATAAACTTTTCATAAATTTTACTTTTATACTTGTACAAGCATTCGGTGATAATTTTCTAGATTGCCTCTAATAAAGGACAAGATCCAGCACTTACTCCTATTAAACCAGAACTAATGAATAAAATGCTTACTGAAGTAAGAAGCATGAGAGGTCGTCAAGAACATTTAGATTCAAGACTTGGAGCCATGAAAAGAGAAAATGAAGCACTGTGGCGAGAACTAGCAATGCTTAGACAGAAGCACCTTAAACAACAGCAAATTGTTAATAAACTTATACACTTTTTAGTTACATTGGTACAGCCTTCCAGAAGTGGTGGTCTCTCTGTTAAAAGAAGATATCCACTAATGATCGACGACTCTAACCGTCAACGTAACAAACAGGCGAAATTATCAAAGGTAACTCTATAGAATTCATAGGATTTTTATAGTTTATTTCTTTAATATAATATATATCTTTATTTTCAGTCACAAACATCACCAGCGGGTCCTGTAATTCACGAACTTGATTCATCAGAACCGGATCTAGATTCGGAATATATTGTTGCAGAGTATGTGATTTGTTGTATCATAAATGTATTTTTTTTTTTTATTATGTGTAATAATCGTTGTCCGTTTCATTCAGAATGTTGGAAGGACATCCAAACCCAGCTATTGAAAGTCCAGAGCATAATAACACTTCAATAATGGAAGACAATAATATGGAAACAATTCATTTAGTTGATGATCCTCTTCACTTACCAGATGATATACAACTTATTAATTCTCAAGAAACTGAAACAAAGAAAAAACGTGGATGTAAGGGTAAGAAGAAGTAAGTTAAATAAAATTTTTACTATAGTAATCTAATTATAGATTTGATCACCGATATAAATGACGTGTACACAATCTTTCACATCATGTACAATCTTTCAATTTTGGAATTATAAGATGGAGTTTTGCATAATAAATGCAAAGAAATGTTAATGTTTGTAACTCTGTGAAAAAATATTTTTATATTTTCATTTTGCTCGTCTTTTTACTGATATTAGGAAAGTGATAAAAAAAGATAAGTTATAAGATACTCCTTTACAACACACATTCCAATTATTTCCCATGCATGGAATGTATGAAATAATTAACTTAATGAAATTAAAATTTATACTCTACTTCAATGAAACACACAGGGGCATAAATTTTGATCTTTTAAATCGTATCATGCTATAGTAGCTTTATTCATTTTATATTTTGCACTAAAAATAAATTGCACGTGGTATATCGCAACTTGATTATGCCTACTCAGGACACGATCAACGAAGTTTATGTGTAAACGACTTTTTTGTCATACTTCATAAGATAATTCATTTTCAATTATTACTCATATCATTGCAATTTAAATATTGCCAGGAGGAAAAACAAGGTGCCGGTCAAAATTTTGATCCCATCGACGGAGGATGGAGAGGAACCAAGGTTAACACTTTTCTCTTGTCGTCATTTGGTGCTGGTGTTTGTACTTCTAGAACTTATTTTTGTATAATATCGCAATTTTGCTTAGTTTCATTTTTCTGCATGAACGTTCAGCAAAATTGCGATAACATTCTTCTTTGAAAGCATTCCTCATTTGAACAGTTGATTTTAAGATGATCTCTTAGTCTGCAAGTCTTTCAACTATCAGTAGTTGCTTTTTTCCCTGAATTTTACATTAATTGTAATTTCAACATATTAAAGCATTCAAAGAAAGTTAAAGTTTCGAAAATATTGTTTCAGTAGTTAGTTACTTTTATGGGAGAAGTCTCGTTAATCCTTGGTTGAATTGCTTCTATTTAATTTCATTGTTTATTATACAATTCTTCATTAGCCACTTCATTTCATATTAATGTCATTATTTATTTATCTATATTTTAGTTATGCCTCTGAGTACAATTGTTGATATATTAATTCTCATTATAGTTTATTTGATAATAAATCTTGGTCTATGTTGTGGTATTAAATATGTCATGAAGTTCTTCTATTTTTGTCATCAATTTAGATAGTGTGTGTGTGCATGAAAGATTACTTCTTATTAATATTACTTAATATTAAAATTTATTCCATGCATGAATATGTTCCTTTAAAATTTATTTATGTACGTAATTATTTATTTAAACTTCTATTATGTATAATAAATACAATAATTCTATATGATATTCAAATCATAAAATTTTTCAATATAATAAACATTTATATGTAGAAAGAATCAAGCTGAATTGACCATTAAATATTTACCTTTAAATAATAAAAATAGTTTATATACACAGTGAAATATAGAAGAATGAGTACATCCATAGTATTTTTCCAAGTTTATTATACCATAAAAGTTAAATAGTATTTGCTTTTCTTAAAAGATGATAATTGCTCTTTAACTTTCTTGTTCATATATATTTCACATATACGCACTATAATACTGTAATACTATGTTTTCCTCTTCATTATGCAGTTTTCTTCTACAAAAATCTACATTACTATGTACTACAACCTGACTAATTCATTGTATATTTAGGAGCATGTTCTTATATAATGCTTTAAATTCATCTCTGTATGCTCTTGCAATACTTCCATCAATCCGAATTGTAGTCAAGAATGTGTTTAAAAGCAGATTATGGCACAGCAACGATTTTAAAAACTCAAGAAAACGAAGATTGGCAACTGCTTTTCTCACTTTTTTAGGGAAGAAACACATTTGCTTGAGATACCATTAGACGCTGAACCGGTGATCGCTTTACTGAAAGATAAACCAGCCTCAAAGGCAGTGCCTCTGTCAACTATGCGTAGTCCAAAGCTCGCAGCAATGGCAGCTAATATGAACAAAGTCACTAATGTAAAGTCTGAGCTCGATTTGGGTACTTCAACAGATATAGAGGAAGATGTTCAGGAGAATAATCCAACCCTGGTAAAACTCGAAGATATTTTAATAGTACCAGAAATAATCAACGAGGATGTTGAAACCGAAAATGTCGAGTTTAGTGAAAACAATACCAATTCTGAAAGCAATGAAACCAATGCCACTTTCAATCAACTTGACAAAGTAGATGATAACGTTGAACAGAATAACGAAAAAAATTCTTATACAAATGGTGCTCAGAAATGTTTGGAGCAGGGCAAAGACAACTGCAATGGAGCAGGGACAAGCAATTCAAAAGATTTGTCATTGAGTTGCATCATTCCCTCGGGCATGTCTGATGCTGCTTACAGGTTAGGATCAATGTAAGTTCAACACAGACCATAAGTAAGAAATGCTAAATGCAGCACTTTCCACTTACCTATAGTGGAAATTTTTAGTCAGAAGACAGAGGTGGGAGACAACCAATTTATTTCTATTTATATTACAATTTGGAAGTTTTGGAGTAATAACACTTCACTAATAATGTGTAATTTCACATTCCATAGAACCAGAAGAATAAAGGGCTCCTTGATATAATTTTTTAAATATTTTCCAAATTATTAAAAATTTTCTTTGTTATTAATTCTAGTCAGAAGTATTCAGCTTCTCTTGATTTTAATATAGAATTTTATTTTAAATAAAAGAAATTTTATCAATATGGATTTAGGTGTAAAACAAAATTTCCATTGATTGAATCGTATAATTTATTTTGTTCAAAATAATTTTCCTTTTTACTCAGTAAAGTTGTAAGATAAATTTTTAAAATGTGCTACATAAGAAACTATACTTACCTCATATATATTTATAATATATATTGATAATCATATATATTTGGTAATTGTGGTGTTGTGATTATTAGATATCTCTGCTTAAGTAGTTTATCATGTAATTTAATTATTGTTCTATTAGTGCTGCATTTCATTCCCTGGTTTTCAAAGGTCAATTTAGTTTGAATATATCTTGATATAGAATAATACATCGTCCCAAACTTTTATGCAAAATATTTTAAAGACCATGCACTACAACATTATCAATGTTTTACAGAATACTAAAACACTAATCAATTTCTGTTTTTGTGAATTTCTTAATTACTTGATTGCACAAGCAATAATTGTAAAACAATGACTATTTTATTTGGAACAATTATTATTCTATTCTATTGCTGCATTCATAAGTTAAAGAAATGAAACAAAAATTTGGCTAAACAAAGAAAACAAATATTGATTTGCTTGTGAAGTCATTGAAACAAATAGAAAGATTGTACGTTTCAGGATGAATATTGAAAGGATTTACAACGTTTTCCTTTTTGATCCATCAAATGTGGCTAAGTTTGTGTGGATAAGTTTCGGTACTTTTATACATTTTCATCTACTTTGAATAATTCTCTATAGGGAGGAAATGGATAATCACCTCGAAACAATGCAAACAGAATTGGACAATCTCCGCGATATTCTACGATGCGAGGGTTATAGTATCGATGCAAATACGCTTCTTGGTGTAAGTATTCAAATAATATCTGAAAAGTTTATCCTTTATTAATTAATGTACATTTACAGTTATTTGGAGCAGATGATCCAATGTCATTTGGTATGCCAGTTAATCCAGAGTTGAACCCACAATCTGAAAAAGAAGAGGAAAATCATGCTAATGGTAAAATTTCTAACTGCACAATTACTAATATATAATTTGAATACATAACTAAACTAACTTGTACCTTTTAATTTGCTTACAGTTGCAGAAAATAATAATGGAACTGGTGGTGGTGAACTTATGGCATATAATCCTGCTCAAAACTTCTTAGATTTCGACGATGACATTTTCTTGGAGGCCACATCTCCTCCAACTAGCACAGCAGGTGGCGATACAGCTATAATCAATCTTTATAGCTCGGATTCTCTCGATTTGGAGGATAGCAAATTTTCATTTCTGAATTCCTTAACAAATGATGTGAACACTTCATCATAAAGTCTCATTCCTATGGTAAGTTCCATAATTTCTCATTACATTTAATAAGCGATCATTTCATTCAAAGAAAAAAAAAGAAACATTTTTATTGCTGTATAACAGAAAATAATTGTTCATAAATTAATAATACACAAAATTTTGTTGTATATTGAATCTAAATTATATTGAAAGAAAAGATTTATGTATATATGTTTATCGAGTAGTTGGTCACTAAACGCATCTTCGTTGAAACAAATTCCGAATTTCCCCGTCGAGATTGTCCTTCTCCGAGGTTCAACCTCTTTTTCAAAATGAAATTGTCTTAGGATAGATTTTTTTGCAGGTTCAGATCTGTTGCGTCCAATGCTTTGGTTTCAGTATGTTTTATTCTCGATGGATCATCACGAGCATGCTCTCTCTCTCTTTCTCTCTCTGTCGCTCTCGGTGTATTTTGATGACCAAATAAGCAACGAGCTTGTAATGTACTGACAATAGTACCTGAGGAAAATGCGGTCAATCAAATGATCCCATCGGTTTATGGAGGACAATAAATAAGTGAAAACAGCAGGAGCGCATAAAATCCTCTGGATTTGCTGCTATATATGCATACAAAGCAATTAAAAAATTTGATTATTTCGTTAATTTTTTTATGAGTTAACGTTAATGTTGTGCCGTACTTTATTTATAGTATATATTATTACAATATAAAACAAAAATCAAACAAGGAAATTGTTCATTTGCCGATATACTTTATATCTGTGTAAATACTTTTCCTTTTTTTCATGTATATAATTCGATCAAAAATAATTTGTTTATTTTAAAGACACGGAAGCACGTTATAGTGACTAACGTTTCTTATCGATCGTACAATGCAAACTTGAAGTTCCTGCATATCTTATATTAAAGAATTATCGTAATACCATATATTTATTGCGTAATCTTTTTTAAACAATTCGAACAGAAATTGCAGAAATACAATAAGACAATCAAATATTGTTAAAGGCATCACTTAGGTTTCTGTGTACTTTTGTCATCTGTAATTTCTAATGATCATATTATTTATGAGGATTTGAATTGTCTTGCTTGAATTCCATCCACGTAAATAATAAAAGAAAGAAGTATATACGAAATTCGTATTTTTTGTACTAAATTCTTCTTAAAAAGAAGAATAATCGTATATAATACACATTGAATCTAAAAAATAATTACATTGAAATGTTCAGTGTTCTTGTAGATCAAGGTGTATTGTACAGAAAGAAAAAGAAAACGCCAGAAGCGAAAGAATTTTATATTTTTATAATACAAAGAATCTGTGCGTTTAACGTTTTTTTGAAGATGATAATTAGTATTTATTTATAAACATCGACTCATTGTACACAAAACAATTCTTCTTTCTACGTTTGTGTAAATATACACTTAGATTCTGACAACCTTGTAACTCATAAAATAACTTATAAAAGAATTCGTTACGTAAAAGTACAATCATTTTATTGTTACAATATTCTATAGAAAAAACTAATAAAGAATATCTTCATTTGAAATGAAATGGTCAGCAAATGTGTACTTACTATAATATACAATACAGTATAGCACACTTTATTTTCTATATTAGAAAATACATACTTGAAGCAATTTGTTTTTTGTACAGACTCATAAATATTGAATATGATTATAATACATTTCTTTGTTTTAACAAATACATGGATGAAATTGATTATAATTGACTTGTTTATACAAATATATAAAACAAATACTTCTAAAATAAATATGTGAATGTCTTTTAATTCATTTTTGCATCTCTATTAACCTGAATTCTATAGTGATTGTATATATATGCTGATAAATATAAGTTTCTTACTTCCTAACTGTCTGTTTGATCTACAAGTTACTATTAAAAAATTACTACTGATTGTCAAAAAGTACGAATATATATATATATTTTTTTTTTTTTTTTGAAAGAAGAATAAAATATTTATATTAAATGCGTCATAGAAACTACATGAATATTTTAGTTTAATATTCAGTAAATTTGGTGAAAAATGTTGTTTGTCTTTAAAATGAAAACATGTATTAATTATATACAATTCCTTTTGTTTTTTTTATACTAACAAAATTAGTTCCATGTGTTTGCAGCTAATTATTCTACAGCAATTGGACACTTCATTATTTTATTTATTTAGCTTAACAAAAAAAAAATATTCTTTATCAGGCTAAAATTAACCGAAAGCAAAGTACAAATTATCTATACTTCTTAAAAAACGAATAGGAATAATCTATGGATGGATCGTTGATATTTCAGTTACACTTAAAATAAAGGTATTGCCTGATATTGTTCAGTTCACCAATATTTCAATAACTTATTTTTATATATACATAAAGAAATTGTGTATTAGCAGTATTTAATTTTGAGACCTTTGTCCTTCCAAGCATGCTGAAGAATATTTTTAATTAAAAGAATGAAAAAAATTCAGATATGAAAACAAAACTGAAGAACATTTAACTATAATGCGCGAATTAAGACTGCTACTAGCATCTATAGACTTCTGTTTTCCTTATTCACAAATATATATAATTGTTTTTTTATTTTAGCTTTGGAAGAAAGACTGCTGGATTTTTAATCACCTTATTGGTAATGTCTTCGTTTTAATTAGTGAATATGATGCTACGGTAAACCCTGTAACAAGTTTAGTATGAAGGGGATGATGTAAAGAATTGAAGAGGTACACACAGTGGTTCATGCTTAAAATTCCTTGAAGAAGGAAATAAAAAATCAAACGATATAAATCTATAAATCGGAAGAAACAATTTATCTTCGTGTTGATGAGGATAGGTACTAAACAAATAAAAACGTATTCTACGAACTATCATTGAAAGAATATATAGCGTAAAAAAAGCAAAAGCAAATATGCGCGTATCGTGTATGTATCGACAAAGGGCTGTAATTTCCAGTTTCACCGACTTGTACATAATTATGCAGAATTCTGCATTGATAAAAAATATAGAATGTTTCCTAAAAATGTCCATTACCTGAAAAATAACAATTTTTTTACATGTGTATGTAATGCACAGTATTAGATTATAAATGAATTAATTCTATGTTGAGCGGCATATATGCTAAAAGGTGCACAGATGTATATATATACAAATCTATACATATATATATGCAGAAAGTGAGCATGTTAAAGGTATAAAATTTGTTTAATAATGTCAGTCTATTTTTTCGTAAACGTCTTTTTATTGTGGTATAAGGTTTAAACAAACCTAAAATGTTGAAACAAAGTTTAAACAAAGTTAAAGGTGATAGTACAACCTAAGATTTCAGTGTCTAGTTCCACTATCACTCCCGTTGTTGTGTAAAAGATTTTTCTTTACTTTTAATCAACACTTTTTCATATATTTAATCTTCTAGATTTCCTTTTTTCAATCCTGCCTTTTAATTTTATTTTTCTAATTTTTGTTTTGAGTGTGTTAAAGGCTATGTGAAAGTAATACTATTGATAAGAATATCTAATTAATTTTGTAAATGAATTTGATCATAGAGCATGAATAAGTAAGTAGGGTGTTAAGTAATTATTTAGAATATTTATGGAATCAAGATACTTAACTAAATAATTAATCCATATTTTTGTTGTATAAATCAAAAACATTTTTTTTATTTTCATTGTGAAATAAAAATTATGTTCATTCACACGTACAATTACTTGTATGCAGTAGATAGTTCAAACCAATAAATGTCTTTCACCAAACACTGAAATCTTAATGTTGAATCTTTACAAAATAGATTGAGTTTGTGTATATCAGAAAATAATATAAACAGAATAGTACACTGTAATCTTTGTTAGATTAACATGTTATTTTAATTTAGTAATAAGTAGATTTTTTTATATTCATTTGTGAAGAAAAACACCATATATTACAAATTCATAAAAAACTTAACATATGTTATATAATTCCATATACAGTGAAGTGTCAACCATACATTTATATAGTTTACTTTTCTTTACATATTACAATATTTCAACCTTACAAATATTTCAACACACTTCATAATTTCTTAGATTTAACTCATTTAAATTACTTATCTATGTGTTAACATTACTTTTATTATGTAATTATTAAGCGTCTGTTAATTAATTTACAATGCAATATGTGAACAACTTAAAAAACCTTTTTGTTCAAAATATTTATTAAAGAAAATTGTTATTGATCTTCTATGGGCTAACTGTTAATTTTTTTTTCTATTAATCTAATAGAAAGTCATTAGTTTCAAACGATTAACTCAAATTATATCAATTTGTTTTATCATTTGATTATTAAGTGTATGTACACTTTAAAGAATATTTAACCAAACGATTATTCACTTACTCATGGAAGATCAAACTACAAGAGTGTAACAAAATCAAAATAATGTATCATGTACAAAAGTATAGTTGATACTACACACTTGTAGATATCCAATTTTGTGATACATTAAAGTTTTGTACAAAAAGGTAGGGCTGATTAAAAACAGGTGACAATTCCTCCTTTCCCGGTTATAAATTGCATGTTTTGCTATTAATTATAAAAATACCAGTTACAATAGAATTAAAGGATAAATTAAAATGTATCTAAACGTCTGGAGGAAATCATTGAGAAACAAACTTGTAATTTTTATTTACCGACATCTATCTTCTAAATTCAATATCTATACTCTTATTTTTACTATATCACAAAAGGAAATTGACTTTATTCTGCTGTTTATAACTAACGTTATCACATGATAAATATATATATTTAAAAAAGCAGCGATCGATTAAAAACATTATATCTTTGAAAACCACAATTTTAATCGAAATTACTTTATTCGACACAGACAAGCTTTTAACTATCATTAAAAATAATGTTAAATTTGTTTGTTTCTAAATAAAATTTAGATCATTGTTTACATAATCTTATTATATATCCTAATTCGAACGATCTATCCTTATATAAAAATTTTATACTATTTAAAAGTACTCGAAAATCTCCGGTGCGTTAACGAAATATATATTGCAATATGTTCAAATAATAATATGCTGAGCAATTTGCTGAAAGGAGTAACTTGAATAATATTATTTTTATATAACGATAACGATATAATCTAGACTATAAGTTTTTGAGGAGCAAATCTTACATTATGTGCGAAAACCGATTGTATTTATATTTTATAGATTTTTTTAATGGTAGATTTATAGATTTTTTTTTTAATATTTTCACAAAAATATTTCAATTTAAATTTCAGTATAGAAATTATTAACATTGTTTTTATACTATATGTATGAAGTTATTTTATGTACAAAGATTTGTTTAAAAATACTTTCACCATTTCAATTGCAGCTATTATCTACTTATTAGTTATTGTCTAAAAAAAGAATCTGTATTAAATTTCTCGATTTAATATATAAAAATTCCTAAATTTTGAAGTTATTTTAATTTCGGATAGCTGAGCTATGAATATCGGAAAAAGTGATGAATCCTTAAAACGCGTATAAAATGTTATACATAATTATTATTTTTATCATTTTTGTAATACTTGCTGTAATACTAATTAAATTGTACCATAAAGCAGAATAAAATTCGTTATAAAATCGTAAATTAACCTGTGATACTTCAAATAATAACATCATTTATTTAAGAATTAATGAAAAATTATGTTCTTTAAGTTATATTTTAGCCGATTTATTTCATAAATATGCATATTTACTTAAATTAGATTTTATATTAAATGATGAATATGCCGAATATATCCAAATTATTCGATTTTTAGACTGTATACATCCCCCTAAAAAAGCTTTAAAATCGTTATCAGATATTTGACATAATATATACTAAAATTCCTTCATATTATTATATGTACAGAATTAAAAATTTCTACGCAAATACTTGAAAATATTAAAAAATTTACATACGTATAATGTCAAACATAAGCATAATCTTTATGCAAATGTTCAAATAAAAAATATAATCTATTAATTTTTCTTTCTATCACATAATATATTTATAGTCAGTTTTTAAAATAATACTTCAGTTTTCCCTTACCCTGTCCTTAAAATGCGAAAGAAGGTATTGATACCGTCTCTATGGCAAAGACGATAATGATGGTAAAGGCAGAGGGGGTGGTGGTAATATTTCATTTTCTCCTGAAGCAACATCTGCATGCTCATGGCAATCGACATATAAATGTGTCAAGCTTTCAAGACCTGCCACTGACATCCCCCGGCAATAACGTGTATCTAGGTAATGTAGACTTTTGCAATACAATTTAATAGAGTCGAGAGTGCGATCCGTGAGTTGTGAACATCTCTATAAAAAAAAGACACCAGTGTAAGCTTTAAAAATAGAGAAGTTAATTTTTAATTATAAAAATACCTGTATGAGAAGTCGTTTTAATCTGTGCAATCTCTGAACAAGATATGATATACCAATATCTGATATATTGTAACAGCGGTTTAGATTTAAGTATTCAATTGCCGGATTATTTTTTGATAAATAATCCAATCCAATGTCTGTAATCTGTAACAAAAGGTATGATTTATTATAAATATAAATATTTTTAATATACTATTTGATTGATTTACACCCACTTGTTGACACTGGCTTAAATTTAAGATTTTTAATTCTGGAAAAGCGAATGCATGTTTTAAACTGACATCAGTAATCCTGTTGCACCCAGAAAGATCGAGTTCTTGAAGGCATTTAAGCCTGATCAAAGAGTATCCGGAAAACGAATTTAAAGGTTTAGATACGTTTTCGCAAAGCTTCATGATTTCTCGTTTTCGATCTGCATCGCGTACTATCTCTTCTTCGGCCTTTGACCGTAAACTGATTCTTAATCTGGATTCTGTAAATTCTGGATTATGTGCAACTTGTATTTTTTCAACATATTTGTAGTTACCAATACCCATACCCGTTAAGCCAGCATCACTGACCTCATCGCAATGGCTTATATTTAATGTTTGCAAATGTACAAGCTCCTTGAATATCATCTATAAAAGATAAACTTACTTTTATATGCATGAGCATCATCGCTGGTACAAAAATTTATGATTTACAGAAACTCTCTTAAGTTTTAGTAATTCCTGAAAATTCAGGAAAATAATCAGCATAAAATCTATCAGAGATTATTATTTGTTTTTTTTTCTTATGAATAATACCCTTTTCATAAATCTCCTATAATATTAAATTACAAAATAACAGTAATGAATTGATCTATACATACCTGTATTGTTTTATCGGTAACGCCACTAAAACAATAGCTAAGTTCAAGTTGTCTTAAATTAGGAAAAAATTTGGATATGCATTCAACTGATTCTTCATGAATACGTAGTGCATTTGCTGACAGTATTCGCATATTCTCTTTTCTCATCCTTTTTTCTGTTCTTCTCTGAACATAATTCTTTTCTGGAGGAGCAAAATTGATATTTCCATCAATATTTTGATCCATATTTTCGTCATCTATTATATTACAACCAGAGCAAAGTCCACGAGTAATAGAATCATCGGTAAGTTGTTCGTCTTCCGAGATATTGAGTTCTTTTAAATGTTGTAATAACTGAATATACTTTATACCAATATCGGTTACTTCACGGCATCGTCTTATTCTAAGTGTTTCTAACTTCGTCAAATTTTCACAAATACAGAGTAAACTGTCATCTGCGATACGCACGCTAAAGCTAATATCGAGGACTTTTAAACAAGTCTGATGCTGTGTCATTCCTCTAATGCTTTCAATAGATAAATGATCACATCCTTGTAATATTAGAGACTCTAATCTAAGATTTTGTAGACCTGATAATATAGTTAAAGCAGATGGATCAATCAAAGTATAGCTAAAATTCAAATGCTTCAGTTTATAAGCTTGTCGTCCAAAATAGTCTAATGCATTTATAAAAGTCAGCGTTGATTTTGAAGGATATGGTAAGCCGTAAAAATCAGGATAAAATTTTCTATTCAATCCATAATGAAAGGTCATCTGACATCCCATAAGGCTTAAAGATTCCAAATTTGGACAAATGGCAACTAATCTATTAAAAAGTGCATCACTTAAGAAACGGTTATATCCAAGGCTAAGTTCATAGACATTTTTAAATGTTTCTGAGAGTTCCTTTATGTCATTCTCATCTTCTAAAAGTCTACCAGACATTAGAGACTCCCTGCAATCATTAATATGCAATATTCTCAAAGACTTGCAGCATTTAAAAATTTCTACCAATGTTTTTTCACTTAGATCACAGCACAACTGAAAATTAAAATATGGTATTAGGAAAATATATTCTCATTTCACGAATGTAATACTTAATAATAAGTTAAAATAATTTTACCAGTACTAGACTTTTCATATGAGGTCCATATTGATCCCAAATTGCCATATTCCTCTTTAATTCTACTTTTCTAAAAACAAAGTTGTAAAATGGTCTCGTAGAATGCTGTAAAAGCTCTATCACTTCATTTAAATTGTCTGCACGTGGTCGACCAAGTACCAATTCTACTTCATCTAAAAACTTCATAGCAAGAGATGCTTCATGCCATGTTCGATTAACTAATCCTGCTGCCATCCTATCAGATGTAGACAAGTATGATAATATGTGTATAATCGCCTAAAATTAAAATGAATCTACTTAATAAATTTAATTAGATCAAGCAAAAGACATGAAGTTCAAAAAATAAAAGATGTCTTATCATATTATATATTTATTATGTCTTAATTGAAGTATAACAAATATAGAAAGCAAGTACACAAATATAAAAGTATTTAAATAAAGTGAATCTTTTACATAAACTATTAGTAAAATTTTTACAAAATAAACGTTTTTATTTAGGTTATCATAAATCTTTTATTTTGTACAGTCACTATGTAAAGAGGAAAAAGTAAATGACGTAACGTTTAAATGAAAAATTATGTTTCCCAAATAACAGCTTCGAATGCGGAAGATAATAAGAAACTTACATCTATAGGCAATTGTAAATTATCCGTTTCTGACATGTTATTCATATGATTTTTGCTGTCAGACATTATCGCCATAACAAAAACTATTAATAAGATAACGTGTCGAAGTATCTCGTTTCAACGAATGCTACATCTATCCGGAAATCTGGATTTTAACACTTAGCCAACCGAGTGCACCACAGCGAGCTACACGTTTCTACCGCGCTCGAACAAGCCAACCTATACGCTGTCCATCGCGCATTTTTCCAAGTATCGAGGACTAATATTCACTACTTAAAAACAAAGAAATCTAAAAATTATTTAAGTAGCTAACTATATTTTGCGGTAATAATTTTATTTAACGATTTCATATACTGTTTATACAAAACATCAAATTAAAAGTATATATTAAAAGTATAAAAAAATGTAGGTAAAATTAAAAACATTAAAGATGACTATAGATAAATAACACGACTTGAACGTGAAATTAAAAATTCATAATGCATTTTAATATTTTTTTATAGTGTGGTATCATTCGATTATAACTTTATTTAGTCATAACTGATAGTGTAACTTTTTAATTAATTTTAACACCATTAAATTGGTATATTTTATTATACACTGTACTTTATAAAAACAGAAAAAGTGGTGCAATTAATTGGGAACAATTCCAGGTAAACAATAACTAATAATAACAACAACAAAAAAGAAAACGCATTGCTAAAATCAAAAAGGGAGAACACAGCAATGTTCTTCACAGAGAGGAGATCTTCCCGTTCGGTTGGCTGTGTTAATTTGCCGTTTTATGTTAAATATATCGTGTAACAATCAAATCATTTCTCAAGTGTGTTACAGCTGTTTCGACGATAGTCACGTGCTTTTCTAAAATCACGCAATAGATATAACAGTCCTAATTTGTCATGTAATACATAATACTTATTATAAAACCAGCTAGACACTCTTCATCTTTAATTTTGCTTTGATAGCATTGTTATACAATTTTGCGTTCAGTCAATCGAATCTAGATATTATACAAGTAAACTACATTTTTCTATCTATATATTCATTCTGATATTTCTGTAATATAATATTTAATAAAGATAGATAAGTATTTTTAGATTAAAATATTCACTAATTTCTTTTGATCAATAAAAAGTTTGTAGTTGCATAACGTATGTAGAAATCATTTCGTCTCATTGTCGACGACATATCTACTGATCTGTCAAAACAACAAACCAGCTGGATGGATTTAATGGCATATGTGCCCCACTTTGCGGAAGCGCCGAGTGTGGAGGTAAATTGATCTCTTTAGTAGTCCTTGAGTAACATAATTCAATCACTAATATGACTATACAAACGCAACGCTTCAAATTTATCATTCACTAACACAACCATATAATTTTGACATTAAATAGCGTGCTCCGGTTATTCAACATATCTGCGAGCAACCGCAAGAAGAAGATGAAATAAAGAATATTATAAAAGGAAACCGGATTTGGAATAAATTGAATCGTTGGTTTTTAAAACTACGTATTTTGTCTAGGAGACATCCCTTGACTCGCTGGTGCCTTAAAAGTACAACCGCAGTGAATTATGAGATTTCAAGACACCTAAAATCACATCGTTACATGATACATCCTTTTAGTTTATTCAGGTTGTCTTTAAATTCTTTTCTTTTGATAGTTTATATGTACATATTAATGATGCTAATTTTCATAGGATTGTTTGGGAATCGTTAATGATTGTATTTACATTTGTGGCTCTTTTGGTTACTCCAGTGTCCATCACGTTTTTCTTTGGCAGACATACTAACTGGCACGTGATTAACGACACGATGAATATAGTGTTTCTCTGCGATATTGTAATGTGGTTCTTTACTGGATATTATGATTATCGAACGAAAGTCACTGTCCTTGACCCTGTCATAGTAGCGCGGTACTTTCATTTCTAGATGATACTGCTAATCTATCGATGCTATACATTACCACTAATCAATTTTTTTATCAGTAATCTCAATATATTTTTTGTATAGGAAATACTTGCAGAGCTATTTCTTCATAGACATCTTGACCGTGTTACCTATAGGACTCATTGATTATATTATACCTAACTCGATGTGGTATTGTACTACATTAAACATGATGAAGATATTAAGAGTCCGCAATATCATCGTTTATTTTAGTAGAGTTCGCGATGTTAGTACATAGTTCGCATTGAAGATCGCGAAGAAAGAATAGCTGATTAGAATGATTTCGTAATTTCAGGTGTATAGAATAAGTTTTCAATTGCATAAAATTCTAGAGTCGTGCACGGTCGTGATAATATGCATTCATTGGGCTGCTTGTCTACAATATTATGTCCCCATATCTGTAGATACATTAGGTACTTTAAGCAACAAGTTAGTATTTGCAATCCAATAAATTTGTTTTTTTTATCAATTCTGAGTTTATATTCAGCTCTTGGATCAAGTCGTCACATTTTGTAATTAAACGAACGAAAGTACAAAAATACCTCGTGTGCCTGCATCGTTCGATTGTCGCTTGTGCTCGCTCTGCTCACTATTTGGATATGAAAACGCAAGAAGATATTATACTAAACTTGATCCTAACGATCATCGGATTCCTTGGTAACGTATTTTTATTAAGTAAGTATCTCCTATACCAGATGTTATCTTTAGATTTACAAATTGTAACTGCATTTCTTGTAGCGCAATTCTCTCAACTAATGACAACGATCAATATAACTATCAAACGTCACCTGAAAATAATACAGCAGTTACAGGAGTACATGCGATACAAGGAGCTTCCACATGCCCTACAACGTCGGCTATTAACTTTCTACCATTACCGCAACAGAAAGAGCTTCGAAAGGAATAAGAAAATAATAAATGAAGTTTCGCCATATTTACGAGAGGTTTATCCATCCTAACAATACTTCGATAAAATTATTTAGAATCAATAATTCTTCTTAATATTCTATATATCTAGAAAAGAGAATATATACATATAATCAGATATTTTAATGATAAACATTTATCCTCCAGGAACTTATACTGCATAATTATTTGAGACTGATTAATAGCGTAGAATTATTCAAGCATTTACCGGAAACTGTAATCGTACAATTAACGAGTTCATTACACTCTGAGATCTATATGACTGGCGATGAAATCGTCAAAGCTGGTACCCGTGGTGAAGCTTTGTATTTCATTTCATCCGGTACCGTAGCAGTTTACACTGCCGTGGGAAAAGAAGTAACATTAACATTATCGTAATTCTTTATCGACTATTACTTATCTTTTTCTCATACTTTTCGTTTGTTGTGCGAAACATAAAGGTTTGTCACTTGGAAGACGGAAGTTATTTCGGAGAGATCGCTCTGGTGATGGACACCGAGCATAGAATAGCAACCATAGTTGCGGTGGAAACTTGTGAAATCTTTGTATTATATCGCCACGACTTTCAGAGATTCATATCACCGTATCCTGATCTCTTGAACCGGCTGCAAAATGTTGCTCTTGAACACTTAAACGAAAGCCTTCTTCTGGACTCCACGCAGGATTTAGGAATTTCTACCACGCCGCAATATATTAATATAAGCAGTATAAAAAGCAGAAGAATATAGTTATAAATATAAATAAAAGTTAGATATCCATCCCATGATTCAAATATTAAAATCCACATTGATATGTTTAAATTTTACTTTCAATTTTCATTTTAATTTATTACATATGTTTTTAAATACTTCACGTAACATAAAGATTCTCATTTTTTTAACAGAATAGAATAGAAAATTCATCATAATTCACTTTATACAAATTAACAACGATAAATTTTTCTTCTGTACGGATTCCTATACGACTGTTGATAAACTGACATGAGTCTCCAATGTTCTGGAAAGTCGGCGTCTCTACATCCATTAACAACACTAAATGGAGGAGCTAAAGTATTGATGCAAGGAGACTTTCTAACACAAGGCGTTTTTAGTTTCGATATCGCTGTCTTGCTTCCGCATTTTTGTTGATTGTTTTCAGCCTTTTCTGTACCCAATGCCAATCCGACGGCTGATTTAATCAATCTAGGATCTTCACGTGTATTTCTAGTCTGGTCTTTGCAGGCAACGCACTTCCTGAAATATCCTGCTGTTGGTCGTTCATCAACTTGAACCTGCTTTGAAATTTTTATTCCATTCAAGCCATTACAAAGACTATCACTGCAGCATTTCACGCTTTTATAATCTCCTTTCTTATTTCCGTTTTTTGAGCAATCTAAATCTCCCTCTAATTTACAATGATATTGACGGCAAGTACAACCTTTCTCGTTTCTCGAAATTCTAGAATGAGCGGTGGGTCTAGAAGTATGTTGAACAAGAGAAAATATAGCTGGCGCGAGTCCACCTTCTGACCCATCGATATGAGTAGATCTAGGTGGTTCATAAACTGGATTTATTGGAGTTTCCCAACAAATAGCTAGATCCATCTTCGTCTTGGGCTCCTTGCAGCCTAAAACTGGTCCATAATGCTTAGTCAAGCTCATGAAACGATCTTCAATTTCATGCTTACAACATTCACAGCATTTCTTCGACGAGATTCCATTACGACATTCTTCTGGTTTTACATCTTTGAAAACCGAGTCGTTGACTTTGTCAGGAAGGGGTTGATGTTCCAAATTCTCTGCATGAAGCTTCTTCGCTATAGCAAATTGATCGTAACAGGCTAATCGGTTCTCTGGCAGTGGTTCTGGAAGTTCTTCCTTAACGCATCTTTTTCTGGAAGCGTTTGGCACATTCCTGTTCAATGAAGATATTCTTAAATTTCCCGAAACGTATCGTGGCTGGCAACATGCGTGGGACTCGTCTTCCCAACTGATTAATTTTCCCGAACAGTGAGCGCAACACTTCTGAGTCTTCATATTTATCGGTCTTCATTTCCTCGTTCTTTTCGGATAAATCAATCCATAAAAGATATACAAATGGAACGTAATTTTTTAGACTGAAGATAAGTCCTACTAAATTATTTACTTGAAAAATATAAATAAAATGCTTCTTGAATTTTTTGTTAGATCTTGAAAATCTGATTTGCCAAGTGTATATCTGCCAGTTCCCGTGTCCAGCTTGAACCAATGACTGTAGGAATGCTACTTCCTACCTGAGAGTTAACGACGATGGTTGTTTGCTTGACAACGTGATAGCTCGATAATCACGATGCTCTACATATGTAGTTATACGAAGCTAATCTTAGGTCCAAATAATTTTAGAATTTATAGAATATCTCGAGAATGAATCTTTGAATGGAAGACGGGTTTAAGGATAATTAAGAAATTATTCGATTATATTATCTAATTACGATTTCTAGACATGAAACTATTTAAGTATTTTAAGCTTAGGATTTCCTAATAATTGTTTATGTCGATTCTTGGAAAGATGACGACCGTATAGATAGATTATTTTAAAATAAAACGTCTGAGTCGCCTGTATGTTAGATGGATTCACGCGACCAGAAAAGTTCTTAAATCGTCTGTAATTCCTCGTATCGTTGCTCAATGTAGATGCGTACGTGTCTTTTAACAAATTCGTTGTGCTTCGAATCGGGAATCACCAGTTACGACGGGGAAATACGGTGAATCTGTTTTATATCGTTCATTACCCAGGATTACTGATTTGGAACTTTACCGTTCGTTACCGCGTACATCAAATATCATTCTTTTTCGACGAAATCAGCGAACATGAAAATATAATTTGAAAACTTGTTTTTATACGTATTTTTAAAATAGGATCCACGTACATTACTAACTTGAAATAATAAAGTTTGTATTATTGCTAGGATATTGTTAGAATTTTGTTTACATTTTACATTCTCGTGTTTCTCTGACTTCGCAAACAAAATTTACATATTATTTATAGCCGCACATCGATGATCTCGTAAGATCCCATTGGAGCAATGCCATTCCCCTTCTACTGCTGAAGTCTTGACATAAAGCGTCAGAACGCGTCAGAACGCATCTTTAAATGTGGCTAGAAAAGCACGTGGTAGTTGCAGTTTACATGTAAACTCTAAACCATTTCTTTTTACTCGTCTACATACCTAAATTGTTTAAAAAGGAAATTTAATATAGTCAAACAAATAACTACATGTGATATATTGTAGAAGCATATTGAAACTTAGTTATTTTCAATAAAAATAGAAGTGATCATTGATTTTATTCTACTTTCAACTTACTTCTAAGAATTGTTTGAAGACTCTACATAGCACAGCAAAGTGAATCGATCCAGCGTAAAGAAACAGTACAACTAAATGATTGGTATCAGTAAACAGTAGCCTTGAAACACAAATGGTAAATCCAAGGGAAATACGACGTATGACATCACAACAACGGACATGAATCAGCTTGTTCTCATCTAGTGAATGAACAGAAGCATTGTATTAAAACGTTTCAGTCAAGTTTAAAAGTGTTGCCAGTCGAAGCCCTTGTGACACACGAAAACTTATTTAAACGAAAGAAACGCAACGCGAGATACAAGGAACATACATCGTAGTGATATTCAAGAGAGGTAGATAATATAAGCCACAGACTCTTGTGTTTGCAATACTAATTCGTATCTGATTTATTTTTTCCTGCTACATTCTAAAAGAAAAGAGCATTATCGGGAAACGAGGAAACCAAAAGAAAGAAGGTGCTTTTAGAACTTCTATGAAACTTGTTGGAGGTGATTATCTCTTCTCGTTGTTATTCGAATAACGTTGAAGATATATTGACAGTGGTTGAACGAACGTATTTTCTGCAAGTTAAATATGGCTGAACCAAGAGATAAAAGTGATGAAATGATTATTTATATGGATAAGGTTGGTGATAAAGAACGATTGACAGAACCATTGACTTATAAACCTTTAGCACTAAAGACTATATCGCGTTCCGGTTCCATGCTCGAGACAGACAATACAAACAATCCACGACCGACGTCCGGCCCAGAAATCGATGATCTAGAACCGGCAGGAAGTTTTCCGACAGGATTTGGTCCTCGGATAGGAATTGATGATGGTCTCCTGCCAAGTGAACCAGAAATCCCAAGAACTCCATTTTTACCATCGCCATCTATGCCGCCTATTCAGCCGATACCTGACGTGAATATCTACCAACACAAGAAAACGCTCGCACAAGGAATGATGGATCTGGCTCTTTTGTCTGCTAATGCAAATCAGTTGCGTTATGTTTTACAAACTGACGGGGGGCATCCGTATTATTATCCATCATTGGTGCTAATAGGCAGCAGCCTAATATTACAAATTGCAGTGGGAATAGGGTTAATTTGGAATAGTAGATACGACGTTAATGATAATGCTCAAATGTGCAAGGCCAACCGGGCTAATAATTGGACAGTGATCGGTATATTTCTAGTAACAATTTTTAATGTCTTCATTTCGTCATTCGGCGTTGTTGATCAAGTATCAGTAATGCCTATAGTATCTAGAATTGATAGTGAAAGTGAAAATTAATAACAAATAACTGCGCGTATCATTATTTTATACCATAAATTTAAGATATTTAAATGATAAAAAGGTATTGATTTTTATTTTACTATAAAAATGAGACTTCAACACAGTGGGGGATTGACTGTAATATTTCTTTTAGTTTCTTAGAAAGTTCCTCTTTCCTTTTGTCTAAATCTTCTGTTTTTTTGGTCAGGTCACCAGAAATTTCCATTAGCCACCTTTCTATTTCTGTGTTATTACCTTGGACCTTTAATAAACGTGAAATGCATTTGGGTTCATAATCTTGAGAATTAATAGTTTCTTCTTTAGATGATAAAGTTTCAAGTTTTTCTTCAATCACAGAACATAACAAAGAAATAAACTTTGAAACTTCATTCCAATCTACACCTTCAAAGCTGGTGTTCAGTGATTTATTATGTTCTTGAACTACTGTTACCTGTAATTTTTATTACCGGTATTGTATTCTATTTTATAAGATAAAATGTGCGAATATAATATCAAATTTCTTCCATTTACCATCCATTCAAAAAATATATGTTTCTTTTTAGACCACTTCATATGTATATCTAATAAACTAGCAATAGTTGATAATTCTTTTATATATTTTTTGTCTTCATTGGAAAGTGCATTTTTATTGGTAGTTGAGATACGTTTTACCAGTGCTGTCTCTGATACACTTAGATGTGGAAGACCACAAACTTCAACACTTGCAGTATGAATTTTGCTTATTAACTTAGCCTTCTCAGAAATCAGTTCAGATATCTCTTTTATATTATAATTTACTTTACCATTTAAGTACAATATATTATTTATCTGTGCACTGAATGTCTCTGGTATATTATACTGTGTTTCCTTCTTCTAAAGCATAATTAAGTTATAAATACCTTTTACTTGATATTTTCATTTAATTCAGTTAATTACCTGTTGTACGCTATTCAACCGTGAACATTCTCTTCCTAGCACACTATTAGACAGATTTATGTGAGT
The DNA here is from genome assembly GCF_000188095.3 of Bombus impatiens. Lineage (NCBI taxonomy): Eukaryota > Metazoa > Arthropoda > Insecta > Hymenoptera > Apidae > Bombus > Bombus impatiens. Next base: position 953,775 of record NT_176510.1, read on the forward strand.
GATAACACTTAGAATATCTTGTGTTCCAAGAAGCCATGCAAATGCTAATAATAATGGTCTGTTATTTTTACTACTCTCGCTTAAAGCATAAAACTCTATTGCAGGGTATTGTAAATATGCAAAACACAATTTGGTAGCCCATATTGTATCTAAAAGAAAGATTAATCTTGTAAATACTAGCATCAATTAAAAAGTTCTGAAAGAAAGAACTAACAAAAGTTACCATATTTTTGAAAATCAATTTTAATTTGTTTTTCTTTTACAGCATAATAGCTTAAGACATTCAGTGCTGTCCAAAACGTTCTAGTCTAATACAGAAAAGATTATATATTAGAAATCCTTATTTCATAGATGTTAAAACGTGTAGCGTTATACATAGAAAGGTTATGTGATATCGTGCATAATACTCACGACATTTTCTGCCGTGCTATTAAATTTTGCCAGCCTAAAATATTCAGGTTTCATCACGATGTTGATTGAGAAATTTAAATGCTGACATAATAGAGACAAAACACTCTTTATATCAGACATTATTGTAATTTAAATTGAGCTAATATTTCACGTGTACAGATTTACTTGATTTCACGCGCGTTTTTTATACTGCCAAACCGTTCCAAAAACCGTTTCATCTATTCAAATAAATTCAGTTTCAATGAAAGCTAATTTTCTTTGTTATATAGAATTCTAATATATCCTAAAATTTCGCTGTTATTCAAACGTTTCAGTGAAATTTCATGCTTTGCATTTATAATTCTTGAAATATATGGCTATTACGGCTATATACGGCTATATACGGCTACAAAATGACCGGCTAGTATTTGGGGCTTTAAGAAAACAAAGAAAACGGTTTCCCAGGTATCGATGGATATCAGGTAGTTTTGATCCCTAGCGGCAAATATAAGTACCTTCCGACTTAAATTTAGACGATAATAAATATGAACATTAGGTAGGCTCAGGTTAAAATACGGCATTTCATTTTACACTAACAGTTACTATTTGTTCTGGTTTATTTATATACATATAATTATTTTTCTCTCGAAGTTTCTTATCCTTTACTTATTTCTAAACCATTTATCCTAATTTATATTTATTCTGATTAATTCTTCAAGTACCATCAAAACTTGCATGTATACAGCAAAATCTCAGTAGTATTGTTTATTAACGATAGATATTTTATTTTAATGGAAAGTAAAAAGAGAAAATCAATATTAACATTCAAACAAAGATATTAATTTAGCGCACGATAAGAATGAAAGTATAGAATATGAAAGAAATGAAATATAAAGAAAAATATATATGAATATATGTGAATGAACGGTAAAGAAAAATATATACAATGAAACGGATTGTATACCTGATGTTACTGTTATACAAATATCTATGATGCATCGCAGATGTCTCTTGCCCCATTACCTGGAGTACTAATTGTAAGAAACTACAATTACAAGCCATTGCCGTGACTGTGACTAAAACTCTACCTGGTACGCAAGGAACAGGTCAATTGTGTACGATCAGTCGAACGTATAAGATCGCCGAGTAATCAGCCGAAGTTTCAGTCTTGTTGTCGAAGTCGCCGTAGACGCGTGTGATCTTTGCCCTACGAACAGTTGGCGAACAAAATCAATAAACAAATACAGTGTTTCTAAATATTTTCCGAATAAAACAGTGCAAATTTTGTGACTTATTAAATATTAAAAGTATTAGAAAGATGACCTCGAAAATCTTTAGACTCACCGAACTTTGTTTTTTAATAACGCTACTGGTAAGAAATCAGCTTTTTTTTAGATACATGTATACTGTGATAGAAATGTGGATATAGCTTTGAGTAGTTCAGATTATCTAAATATTAAGACCAAAATTATTATTCACGGGTATTTCGTAGCCGCGAACTACTTGTTGAAATAATAACTGATTTCATTTTGTAAACGATGAACGTTCAGTTTTAATTTTCCTTTCGTAGTTAATAGGATTAAATTATGCTGTAAATAATAATCCATCCGCAATATCTAAAAGAGATTATTTAGTCAGAAAAAAGTTACTGTGAGAGATAAATCAAAATATAATCATCTTGTGTAGAATTATTCTTTTTTTGAATGTTAAATTCATTGTAAAACATTTGAAGTTAACATTTACTATATTTACGTAATTCGTGGTTTGTTGTCGTGTAACAGAATCTTAGTAGTCAAGATAAACTTAGATGAAGTTAAATTATATCAGCCTTCTGTTACTTCTGAGCTGATGAACCGTGATAAAAGAGTATCTTTCTAAGAAATAATATATCTCTCTACCTTTATTTAATATTTAGTATATCTATTTATAAATTAGCTATAGAGAATGAGATTAGAGAAAAAGATGTAAAGACATTAATTTTAATTTGTATATATTTGTCATAAATATTTAATATCTTTTTAATTCGACGTTTACAATTCACGAAATTTGATAACATAATATTTGTTATAGGAGTAATATATTTTCTTACCATTCAACACTTACTTTTTGAATATAATAAATTATCATATTTCTTGGAGCCTGTTTAAGAATAATCCATGCCGAATAAACTGGTGAATACCGGTATAAAATTAAATATTAATTTGTCTAGATAAGTTCTCAACATCGCCGGTGTATTTTTTTTAATTTCTCGACGTTTCGTTATTATTGAAAGTTCAAGTTCATTAAAAGTATCAATCCTGCTATTGCTCATTCGTTTATGAAACTACATCTTTTATCTCTTTTTTTCTTTAAATGTTGTCACTTTATTGATGTAATTTGCATCGGATCTGTGAAAGCCTTTACATAAATTCTGTACATATTGAGAAATATATAATCGAAGCATTATTGATTACGACTCATTTATTCGATCTTGAAATGTCTTATTTAATAAGGAAAGAACAAAGATACAAAAGCTAAGATAAAAAACAGAGAGATAGTGTAATCTACAAGGAAAAGATTTTCTTATTCCTGGAATTCGTTAATCAAGCATAAGAGTAAATAAAAGTTTATATGGTTAACATTGATAAAAATAATAATATAATAAGTAATACTATTTTAAGAAATAATGGAACTTTTAAGAGCATAACATTTTCGTGATAAGGCATTTATCACGATGCGTCTGTAATTTCAATTAATTTTACTGAAACATGCAATACTTATATTATTTTTAGAAGATGATTGTTGAACTTAACTATCTTTTTACATTTATTGTTACTTTTTACAGATGCCACAAAATATTTTCGTGCAATCAAAAGACATTCACCAAAGTACTATTAAATTGGCAAATCGACACAAAGGTATGATTGTAAACCATAATTGGCGACAATTTTAAAATAATGACTTTTGAGAAAAATGTTGAAAAGCATGTATATACTGAAAGCATAAAGTAGTCATCCAGTAGTTAATCATATTATTATAATTGAAGAAATTAATGTTTAATCTTTAGTAAATTATATTTTTTATATTTTATTAAATCATTCATAACGTGGCATGCTATTAGATGACACGATTATATTTCCTGGAGAAAAGAGACACGTGCCCCCCGCTTGCAAAGGATCCACTTATTGTGAGAACGTAGATTCTTATCCCGAAGATATAGTGAATAGGGCGCTTCGAATAAACGAAAGCATTAAATATCTTTCTAGTGTAGATGGAGTAAGTACAATGCAATATTTTTCAATACTCAAAGACCTTTTAAACAATTTTTGAACTGTTGTAACAAATTTTGTACGATTTTAGGTTGATATAGGACAGAGGCTCATGCCAAACGATGAACTATCCCTTTGCGTAGCTGATGTAAGTACTTATGTATAAACAATAAAAAATATGTCATCTTTTTTTGTTATAAAAATGAATATAATACGATTGAATATAAAAATGGTAAACTTTTCATTTCTACTATTTCTAATTTCATTACTATTCAAGGAGCAAATTATATTTCCTCAATCAGCGGAGAACAAAGACAATGAATGGAAATTCATCGCGAATCAAAAAAATTTCAAACAGGGCATACGGATTGAGAAGTGTAGGTAAGTATACCGTAAAATATCACAATAGACTTATTTTCTACAATTTTCTAAAAGATATACAAATGTTATATTTTACAAGAAAATAGTATAAATATTTTTGTATGGTTTACAGAACGGAGGGCGCCAGCTGTAGCGTGATAAGTGGACTTGCTGCAGGTTACGAAACAAGTTGCAAGCAAAAATTCATTTTTAGAGAATTGTTATCAATATCGGAAAACGGTAGTGTTGCTCCAGATATTTTCCGATTCCCAGCGAGTTGTTGCTGTTTTGCAACACTCACTGGAAATCTACTTACAAGAATGGGTATAGGGCAGCAAAGTCAAATTACATCTACTACAGCACCTATTAAAAATAGATGAATAAATTGAAAAATATTTTTCTATACAGTTTTGACATAATATGCATAGGTATATAAATACATATACATATATACACACATATATATATATACACACATATACATATATATATGTATATATGTGTGTGAATATGTAAAGAAAATATAAAACAACTCATGTAAGATAAGTTTATCAGCTTATTGTTAGCTGTTGGATCTAAACTTATAAGAAATTAAAATACTCGTAGGCATTTTTCCGATCATCCATATTTTATGGATATTCGAATACTAATTTAAAAGAACAGCGTATTGATACGTGTACATATCTAAACATTTAAAGTACAATTTATCTAAATGTGTTTATACTTCCTTTCTTATAATTATACATTTTTTACAATTGCAAAAAGTTTTGTAGTAGGAATGAAATGACTTTATATCATGTGATACTATTTGATATGTTAGTGACATTGATAATGCGATTCTTAGTTTAAGAATATTGTTTCTTATGTACTCATTCACCAGCTATATCTTACATAAAATAAAGATTATAATGTTTATATTTGTTATGAAAAATATGTAATATAAAAAAGATGAAACAATATACTCCACAAAAACATATGGAAAATATATGTATATTTACATCCAAAGGATCCACTTTGTTCTAATTTGTCAATACGCGAGTTTATTCTTACACATTAAATACAGTACTTACAATTTTATTCTATTCATTATTTTTTCGCAAAATTTTCTACAAGTGATCCAATGTTTATACATTATGAATTAAACATTCTTTTTACCTAAATTTCGAAGACATAAATAATTCGTGATGCACAGAGGATAAAGATATTCAAGAAATTACATGTACATTTAAATTAAGAATATTTTTCTGAGTTATCTAGCAAATTTATAGATCTACATTGGTCATTGGGAGAATTTCTTTAAAACCCCCTGTTTCCTTTTCTTTCACATTGGTTCATGGTTATATCCTCGACAGATCACAATTTGTAATTTTAAAATATAACAAACAATGATTAGCATAATTCATGAGATTTAATAGAATGGTTATAGACTAGGCAAATACATATAAATCATTTTCTCAATTTTTGACACATCTACGTTCCGAAAATTACCTAATATAGGTTTATACACCCTATTCAAGGATGAATACAGAAGTAGGAAAAATGGGCCGTGCTTTGTGAACATGAACGTTCACCATGTATACGCTAAAAATATCTATCGATTAGTCAGCACAGGTGAGCTATGCAGAATACATTCTTTTCTTTTTACAAAAACACTACCTAGTAACACGGAGTACTTATATTCGCACTTGCAATTATAAGAACAGTATCTAATACTTATTAATGAGAAATCTACTACTATAAAAGTTCTTCTCATATCCAAAAAACAAGTAAATATGATTAACATGTAATATAACAGTTATTATGTTATTACATTACCATTTACATTAACAAACATCGATTTTCTTTTAATGGAAGTATAATTGTAAGTAAAAAATGCACCTGGAAGAAGTTGTGTACAATATGGCAGTTTCTGTTTCTATTAGGTATCCAGTCTTTACTATGTATAAAATTGGAGATTCAAATAGCATGAAAGTCAAATACTTATTTACAATTAAAATGTTAATTTCAATTGCGAAATTATCTCTGTATGAATGAGAGTAACTTTTAGTGTAATATACTTAAGATACATCAAAAAATAAAAATGATTTACATTGTGTGTTTACAAAGCTTTTGTTTGTGTTAATCTTAAACATATTCAAAGTATTTTTTTTGAGCATATTCTGAAAATACAATGTAACAGCATGTATGTCCACCCTCATACAAAGATTATAAATGTTAAAAATTAGTCATTTTTTTTAGTCATGTCAGAAGATTATTTGCAGAACAATCTGAAATTGCTTTATAATTGTTTTCAACATGCCTGAAATGAAAATAATTGATATTTTGTTAAAAACTTATACTTTCTTATAGTATTTTAATGCATATTCCTGATGTACCTTGACACTGTATGCATTGTCATAGCCTCCTTTCATTTGCATTTGTGCCTGAATATTTGACAATTGTGCATTGCTCATATCGAGATCTCCACTACTAATATGTCCAGTATGCCTAAAGTTTGTAGGTACTCCTATCATGCTACGATCTATCCTTAATCTCTGATGTGACCTCTGTCTTCCATTCCGTGTCCTTGGTCCTTGTTGCATCAAACAACAGGTAAAGCACTGTACCCAAAGTTCTCCACTGCCAGCCATTATTTGCTTCAATTACGTGCTTTGAAATCTAAGACATATTTTGAAAAATACAAATAAATATGTGTATTATAAATATATATATGTATACATATAAAAATATACATTATGAATATGTAGTTAGCATATAAAAATTTTCTTATTGCATATATACAAACAATTCTATATATATATATATTTGAATAAGTCTGGAAACAAATAATTAACATTAAAATTATAAATTAAAATTTAGATCAAATAATTATCAAACAATACAATGTAAAATTTAATTTCTGCTTTTTTCTAAAAATGGTTATTATTTGAAACAATTTTTATGAATCAAATTGATAAATTGTCTTTATCGTTATGCGAATGAGTCAGACAAAAACGAAAGAGTATAGATTAATAAGAAGTTCGTGCACTTACAAAGTCGTCAAGTAATCGTACTGTCGTTCGGTCTAACCTTCGTGATGGCTCGAGACTCAAAGGCAGAGAGAAGCAAAACAAACATTCCCTTTTGATCGATGAGTTTACATGTGTCTGCAAAGGACATTGAGGCTATTTGTACATTTATACGACATAAACATAAATTAAGACCTATGGAACAATGTTAAGGATTTGCGTGAGGAATAAACACTTGACTCCGTGGGAGAACAAAGAGTAACGAATAAGACGTACCGGTTTATAAGATGTAGACTTTTGTATTAATTTCCACAAGGCACGTAGATCTGCGTCCTTCTTTCCACTTCTAATCAATTCATGGAACTATCCTAAGAGGATTGTTTTTCACTACATGTTTTATTAACATATTTCGAAGAGGACCTAACAGCAATTACTTTATCGGTCCTTTTTCTGAAATAATCCAAATGATGTTCAAAACAATTTCGGGTTGGTAAAATATAAAATACGAATTTCAATGTGATCAACGGTGGTATAGTGAATTATACTATACCACAGAGGAAATAAGAGTGGTTACGCTTATGATTCTGGTTGTTCTCGGATTAGTGCTGCACCATGCGGCCAAGTGTTGAGTTCAATTAAAGTTAGCACGCACAAGAACCTTTATAATTAGAGATCTGCCCTGTTTGGTTGCAATTTAGCATATATAAGAACCTATCTATTTAAGCTTAAAGTTAGGGATCTGCCTTGTTTGGTTACACACTAGCATAGACAAGAACCTATTGAGTTCCACGCTACAAGAACCTATTTAATTGTACAGTTTTACTGAAAAGTTCATATCTACTTTTCTATCTGAGATAGACAAGTATGAAAATAACAAAATCATTATTGCTCATAGCAATATTATATATGTAAATACTTTACATAACAAATAGCCTAAAAATACCAAACTTTAATATTGCATAATTTTTTAACCAGTACAATGGATTCCTGAACTTCAAATCCTAATTCGAAGACTAAATAATTATATGAAGAAAAAAGGGTGTACCTTTAACCCTACTTTATATGTATCATCGTTCAAAGATATAGTAAACAATTAATTTCTCTTTCTTAGGAAACTTAGAATTAGTTTCATTATTGCGCGATTTTGTCATTCTCATACTTGTCTATCTCGGATAGAAAAATTGATATGAACTTTTCCGCAGAATCGTACAATTAAATAGGCTCTTGTAGCGTGGTACTCAATAGGTTCTTGTCTATGCTAATGTGCAACAAGTTAGGACAAATCCCTAACTTTATAGGTTCTTGTGCATGGTAACTTTAGTTGAATTCAGCACATCGTCGCATGGTGCAGCACTAGTTCGGGGATACCAGCTCCATAAGCGTGAGCACTCTCAATTTCTCTCTGATATGGCGTCACATTAGTGAGGTGCTGCCATCTGTTGGATTCCGACTGAAATCAAGAAGAAGTAATAGGAATATAGAACGTACAAGTAGGAATCAGCAACGAAGAGTGCGACAAGGAGAGAAATACTGTGCCACAAGGACAGATATATTTCTCCGTTTGATCTATGCGCTTTTCGCATCGTATAATAAAGATTGAATACCAAAATACTTTCGCATATAGTTTTGAAAAAGGATTTTCGCTTAAATGATTAATTATTAATTGTTATTGTACGACGTTTCATTATTGCATAGTACCGATGCCATAAACTTTTACATAATTTACATTATACCTAATTAATTTATGAACTTTCTTGCATGGAATATAAGGTACATGGGATCTAAGGAAATTTCTATAATTACATAGAATATTAATTAACTTTCGCAAAGTTTAACATTAATAAAAATATCATTAATATTAATAAAAACTTGTAGATATATATCGCACTCGTTGCTCGACATTTTATGCAATAATTTCTAATAAATAATTAGTTAAACAAAAATTCTTCTTCGATAGTATGTGCGAGAATCGTGAAGAATCTAATCTTTGTTATAAGATTCCAAAAGTGTACGAATTTCTCCCAGAGAAAAAGTAAATAATTAATGTTGCATTGATTAGACGGAGAAATATGTCTATCCTTCTCACCCTCAAATATTGCCCTCCTTGTCGCACTTTCAGCAACCTCCTTACGCATTCTACGTTCCTATTACAATTTTTTAATTTCAATCGAAGTTCAATAAATGGCAACAGTCATTCTTAGTTACAGAAAGGGACGGCGCAATTGCGCGAGAAGGATAGATAGATAGATAGATACATATCTCGCGTTTCAAATCAAAGGATATTAATTAATACGTAACTCGATATTTGGCATACATCCCTATACTCTTGGAATTGTTTTACAAAGATCAGAGATTCCGGACAACTTGCAGGCAAAATTTCCGTTCATTCTTATTACGGAACAGTTAATTGGAACGATAACTCCGGACATTATCTATTCTTATAAGATCTTTCGTTCATATTCGACGTTAATATTCGGAACCTTCAACTCAAATGGAGAAGAATTTATATTATTAATTCGATTTATAATAACTTGTCGGAAGATATACAAAGATATTTAAAGACTTTTCGAAGATTTAAACAGCATCTTAAGGATTTTCTCTTTAATTCTGTTTATAACCTAACTTTTACTATCCTTCGTAATGTCTTATAACAATGTATACATTTTCTAAACTTAACCCCACACATATGCCATCGTTGGGAAATAATTTATCAAAGTACGTTTCACGGGAATCTATTCTTTTCTTCCTAATGCACGTAAGACGATACGAAGCGTTGCAGCTTCTAGTTACAATTTGTCTATCATTAGGTAATCGACGCAGAGATACGAGATATTTTATATGAGAGATGCGGTGATAAAGAAAGTACACGAACAACAGAACAGATTCTCTTAGGTATTTTACTTTATTCTCAGTTATCCTTGTTTTATGTATAACTAGGTACATGGACGTAAATCACAGCACAACTCAATGTTGTATAAATACTTATTTATGCATTCATGGAGTAGTTATACCGATATATAATATTATAATTACGCGACGCGAAGCAATCAAAGTTCTAACGAAACATGACGTGAAATTATCCGAAAATGAAACTCAGAGAATCGAACATTTAGTGTTGTTGATTTAAAACGGCGATAGCTTATATCCTATACAATTATAGTATACAGCATCGTAATTAGCATTATTTAATTGATAACGACAATTCGTGATAAAAGGAACGTTTTTGTAAGATGTAGATGTGATCAATAGAGCGTTTGTTCGTTAATTTTCATCTTACAAAGAAGAGAAAAGGAGACAGTCGTCGAGGATGTGCACGAGTATTCCGATGACGAAGTCAGTAACAATTTTCGGTGTACAATAACTTCGTTATTTAAACGACGAGTACTATCTTGAAGATCGAGGAGAAGTACAGATCTATGCTTTTTCATTCGTTCGATCGCTTTTATCTATTTTATTCCGTGTGTTCGATCGATCGTTATTTCTTATTAGACTGTGGATTTTTATGTCAATTTATATCCTTACGAATATAATAATACAAAAAGAAAAATGCCTGGAACTTAGTTAGGAAGTTGTTTCGTCTACCAAATATCATAGAGACTATTATAATGTGGATATTTCACATATTTTCGTAAATTATTTGTATTCAACGCATCTTTTTACTTTCAAACTTCTCGTAAACGCATGAAGATCCGCAGTTCGTTTATCACTGATTAAGGAGTTAGGCGTTTCCTTTGTAAGCTCCGGAGAAGCGGCGCAACAAGAACGTTCACAAAATAACCATATACGCGTATATTTATGTATACCGTATCTTTTATATATGTACAAAAACTTGTATACGAAATCTTTTTTAAAGATCATAAAAAATATGTCAGAAGGAACAGCATTTTCTTTTTGTTTTACGACGACAAGTAATTCGTTTTTGGGAAGCGACATTAGAATCACAATTATCACGTATCCGTTTGGTGCACTTCTCGATAATATTGAATTACATTGAATCAATATACAAGATGTACTCATAACGTTTTACAGTAAAACACCCTGTATATTGCCTGCTGATTATCTTTCAATCTCGAATCGCAATTTATAAAAAGTCGTTAAATTACCGCTTGCGAGTAGTAGCAACAATGATTTGAGAACATTGGCACTAGATAATTTTGCTAAAATATACTTATAGAAAGGAGAATAGCATTTAAATGAAATGTAGAAAAAAGTAAATCATGGACTTTTTCAATTCCTGTGCTCGGGAAGAAGTGCTCTGATATCGTGTTTAATCACGTGTACGATAAACTATTTAACTTGCTAGCGGTATAATAACTATCAGTATACTTTTAAACACGCTTTCCCTACAGTTTGCCACTGGCTAGTGGTAGTCGTTGAGATATATGGAGAAGTGTACAGTAAACATCTACATATATTATACGCACTATCGTATAACGAATACAGAACATGAAAATATACAGTGGCTCATGAAAGTATCTGTACACTTATAGAAACCTTATGTGTTAGACGAAAGATTTTGAAATGTCATTAAAACTGCAATGAGACATGGTTATCATGATCGTATTAGTAAAGCTTGAAAAAATCTGAATGTGTTGATAAGAATTGCAAGATATTCGATGGAAGCAATTCTTATCAACGAAGATCACAGAAATATTTGATTTAACGAAATCAATACATTTCGATAGTCGATGGAACTATCCTTAACGTTTATTAGATGTTTAACATGACTACTCATGCTATATATTAATTTTTCGTTAAATTCATATATATCTGAAATAAGTATCTTCTATACACATTTTCAGATTAATTTCAAGTTTGATTATTATAATAGCGACAGCCTTGTCTTTTCACAATACATTTTAATACGCATAAAGTTTTCTATGGTAAATGTTCAAGTAGATTCATGAGCCATTGTAGTCACATTCTTAGCGCTGAATTTTGAAACATATGATTTTCGATTATTTAAAATCTGTCATTCATTCGTAACAAGAAATATTTTTGTCGCAAATACTGTTACATAAAGAAGTGAAAAGTATTTAATAACGCATACGATGATTTTAAATGCAAGATACTAATACAGTTGTCATTGAATACAATAATGAGTTATTTTGAGCGGACGGATAAGGGATTTTTTTTTTAGGAAAGCGAGAGAAAGTTTCTTAGAGTGTTTTTAGAAATAGTAATCTATGTTAATCCTACGTGAGATACTTTCGTGAACAATATTTTAAAGCGTAACAGTAGTAATAGTAGATTTAATCGTACAATTTGTTTAGCTTAATATAAGACATGTTGATGATGTGTTTGTACCGGTGCACAAAGATCCTCAACTTTTGATTGTGTTATCACTACTTTAGTAGGAATAAAAGGTTTAGTGAAGTAAGTATTGAATGTTAAAATCTTATCATGAATGGGGATTAAGCAAGTTTGTTGGATACGCAATCTTACAAGCAATGCACAGATTGAAATATTTTTCGATAAAAGTCTTTGCGTAAGAGTGAGGTTTTCGCAAAATTTTCAATAAAACGGTAGTTAATATACACAATAATATTAAACTAAAAACGATATAAAATAGAACAATTAAAATTGATCAGTTCCATGAATAATATATTATCGAATAAGTACATCGCTTCTTTTTCGAAGCAATGAATGAGAAAGGTCACGAAGTTTGAAACAAAGTCTAAGTACGCTGTACCACGTCCAGTACAATAAAATTTCACGCGTTGATGAAGTTAAAAAAAGAAAAGAAATATATATTTATATTAATAACACTGTAAATATATACTATTATCGTCTTGTAGAAAAAATAACGTCACGCGACGATGAAAAGTCAATTTTTAAATTAAATATTTGAGCTTTGATCGTCGAGTTTCCTTAAAGTATACTTGTGCGAATAATTGTATAAGTGAATTACAACTAAGAATATCAACTTATCACAAAGGTAACAGTACGATATATAAATATATATATACAGGATAATTTGTTAAAAATAGAACGTTCAAAATACATTTATCGTTAAATTATCGTTCCAATATACATCCAAAAATGAATTCGAAATTAAAAATTCAACATTAAATTATATTTAAATTAAACATTTACCATGAAGTTTTATACAGCTGAGCAAAGAACATGAAACAAATTTATCTTTCCACAGCAGTCATCTTAGTTTCAAATATTTTTAATTGAATGTTCATTCTGACGAGGTACCCTAGGTATCAACATTGCACAAAGGAATCTAATTCCAATAATATCTCTTTCTAGCTTTTTAAACCCACCCATTCTTTTTCAACATGTTTCATTAGTCAATGATAATCATATGTAGAAAAACTGTGTGATATATACATTTCGTTTTTCGACGTCTTCCAAATGCACATCGTTGATTGAGCATCAGTCAAATATACCACGAACAAACTCGTTGATTAGGAGCGTTGTCGTACGACGTGGAAGACTCCGTCGAGGATTCGAACGTCTGCAGACTTTTTCACCGAACAAGAAACGTAATTGCTTCTTTTCTCGTTACGTTGACTTGCTTTTTTTACGTTACAAGTATCATTCGATGATCGCCCTGAGTGCAAATTTTATTTTTCTAAAGAGAGAGATTTTACAGCTTCCTGAATCAATCATCCCTCGTTTTTTTGTCCGTCCACGGAATCGATTTCTTTGACGTGTTTTCTTGTGGAAAGATTCCCCTGTTGGGAAAACTTCTTTCCGGACTAGGACTAGGATTAGGACTAGGCGAGGAACTCGGTGATCTTGAACTACTTGAGCTTGATCTTTCCCTGATCTGTTGCTTGATACGGTTCTTGTGCTCGTATAAAGGTCCACGAATGATCTTCAGGATGGTTTCCAACTCGTAGGCTCGGTCCTTTAGAGCATTGTATTGATTCAGATCGAAGCCAAGCTTCTTTGCTTCTTTGTGAAGAGTGATGAGCTGTCGCCTGTTCATCACGTCTGGCAGTATGTATTCCTGTCAATAGTAAGGAGTGTAAATTACATAATTTGAAGTTTAACTCTCAGATAATATCGTTGCATTATAGATAACTTTTATAATTATAATGAATATGACTTAATAATTTATGTTAGATTATTGGAGTATAACTTAATTTTACTCCGTATTTTCTATTCTCCGTGATAGAGATATTAGTAATAAAATTAAATGAAATTAAAAATTCCAGGAATTAAGTATGATTTGTCACATTAAATCGTCATAATCTTCGGGGGCCCAATGTAAAATACCAAATAAAGTAAAATCTATTCGAGTTTTGTAATAAACGTAGCGAGTAGCTATTTTAATACTTATGGTCGGTAGTGTGCATTAAGTCATAAATTATTTTTACGCTTTCTTTAAGTTTTTACTGCAATCAAGGTGCTGTAATCAAACATCTCTTTCATCCCTGTCAGGTAATAAGTTTATTTAATCAGTCGTTGATTTAACGAGATTAATGAGAACTGGCAAATTGAATAGCCACTAGTAACCTGTCTCGTTACGACGAAGTAGATGAACAAGACCATCGTGGTGCCGTAGTTAACGAAATATGTAACCGGTTCCATGATGTCCCAGGAGTATTCCCACCAAGTTAGCCTGGCTAGGCCGCTGAACTGAATCGACATTAGGACGAGACATACCCAGATGAAGATGTTCGTCCTTTTGGCCGCGGTGGTATCTAACTCCTGCAGCTTCTGCAATAAATAAAAAATTACGCATGGTTTTTATATAAATCGATATGAATATTGTCCTTCGAGACTTGCATTTAGAATGCTAATAGCTGTAACTGTAACTGCTGCGGATTTCCGCTGTGATAAAGTATCTGAATCTAAGGTTGTAATAAAATTAGTGGCATAAGAAAGCGAGACCAACATTTCTTCATATTTTGCGTAAAAGTGAATCGCGGTAGAAGAGAAACTATCTTAATCTTCAAATAGTATAAAACACCGATGTTTCAAAAATCGAACAAGCTTCGATTGAGTCGTGTTTTCTTATTGTTACAAGATTACTTAAATTTTGAAAAACACGCGAAACAATTATTGTTAACGTACTTAATATTTCGTATTAATTTCATGACGTACAAGCTTTCGTAAGTATTAAAATCAGTTTCGAAGAAAAAAGTCGAAGCGAGAGCAAGAATGGAACATACAAATTTGAAGATCGCGGCAAGATTCGACCAATAAATTACACATTTTTGTTTTTCAGAAAACCAGCAAGCTTATCTAAGTCTACGATCAAGCATAAATATCCGCGTAAGAACTTTATCTTTGATGTTAAATCATCAGATTAATTGTCTGGTACTTCTCCACTTCCAGATTTAACACTGCTGTGATGCGAATAACGAATTACTGATTTCTATCTGCGTTTTCATCCATTATTCGTTTCATTTATTATTCGAAAGGGTAGATATATATTATACGAAATATATATTATACATATACATTATACATCGGAGCAGAAGCTTACTCTGCAGACAAAAAGAGATGAAAAAAGGAGAATGAAAATTATTCGTTTACGAGGAAATTGTGCTCGTAAATCTGTGAAGTACAGGCACGTGAATCTTTTACTAGTTACTTAAAAAGTAAGGAACACAGGGAGCTTCCAATATTTCAACATATCATGAAAAATGAAAAAAAAGTCAGATAGGAAGTTTTAACTAAGGAAGGAAGTATTTCAAAGAAGGCCTTAAATAAAGAAAAAAGGCATTGTTCACTTGCCTTGACATTGTTCACGTCTAATTTTTCTTTGTAAAATAATCGCCTTTACAATTTAACCATCTGAATTAATCCTATACTTAATTCTACTTAATTTTCTCGGCAGCGAAGTCTCAAAAAAAAAATGTTGTTCTACATTCTCCAGCAGTACCATTTTGTATTCTACACTTGTCCGGTATTATTTTTATTTAAGTTAATATATCGCTTCAAACTCAACTTTTCTATAAATGAGGTCCAAAACTAAAAAATTCCATTCATTTTTTCACGTAGAACAGTCACCTACCTTCTTTCTGAAATATTCTGTATAATTAAACGAGCCTTAGAACGATCTAGCGGCGGATTATGAGAACGTTGATGTAATTTTCGTAGTATGCAGCCGGAGAACAACAACCCTGGCAAGAAAACAAAGGAAGAGAGAAAGAAAAAATCAAGAAATAATTACGCCATCGTGCAAGTGCATACACGAAGATAATTAAAACCGAAACTCGCGGAGGATGAATTAATTTATCGCGGCAAGGAGAAAACGAACAATGAAAGAAGACGCGTTTAGTCGAATAATTTTGCACGCGTGCCGCGTTTTGAAACGTGTTGGTACGCTAATAACGCCTTCCAAGTTCCTTAAACTTCCGTTTAATTTAGATAACATCGTTCCCTGCGCCGTTTCCAGAGACACAGGTTCATTGTCGTGCTGAACTGCGATCGATTAATTCGATTTGCTGTTCACGATGAATAGATTTAATCAGCAGGGGCATACACATGCCATTATAAGTTTGCTTTCGAGTAGTAAAATGCCTGTTTATTCGTGTTAAATATTTGACTATGTAAAAAGTATTAAAATCACACAGTTATTCTGGGTTAATTATATGCAGTTTAACGTCTAAATCCTAACTTTTTTCGATCAGTCTGTCATATCCCATGGCCAAGTACTTGCCACATCTCGTTTAGATGAAGAAAGTCCATTTAGATAAAATTTATGGGCTTCTTCATACAAGTGAAAGTATATTGATTAACAGGATATTCAATGTCAAAAAATATTACGACCACAAAAAAAACGTAGGAAAAATAAATAAAAGCTTGTAAAAATATTTTATTTTGAATTTTATAATGAAGTGAGCACTGCAGTGTAATAGGAAATAAAATGACGACCCTAAATTTTTGTATCAATATATACTCCCTCTTACAAATTAATGACTTACCAATTTTGAATACAATAATTATAGATATACATTTTAGGGAAGATTTTAGCGAAGATTATGACAGGATTTTAAGAAAAACGTTATAAATTCAATATAATTAGCGAGAGTTATTATATTAGCAAGATTCATCTCACATATAAAGCGTTCACATCTCGCTTATAAAGCGAATCTTTCTAGCTGGATTATCGTTCACGGTAACTTATTGTTGGTAATTACTAACAAGTGACAAATTCTGGGTGGTTTGCCAACAATGAAGTTTGGAATTGAGAACACAAAGTTGAGCGACATTTTCATTTCTTGAACAACTTACTAGTTCGAGAGGTTCCAGTTCCAATTTAACGGCTTCCAATTCTACCAACACCTGCTTCTCCATGTTAGCATAGTGTTCTCGGACGTAAAACGACTCGTAGAGCTGACCGATTAGCGTTTGGACGTCCGCTAACTTGTCCATATTCTCCTGGATAACGTTCGAATACGTTCAATTAATTTTTATATACATTTTTTCATTTCGTATTTGATCTAACTAATTAACGATATCAATACGGATTATCTGTGGTTCAGAATGAACAAAGGATTAGAAGAAATAGATTTCCGCTCGTGAAATATGCTCAAGTTCTAAATTTGAAAAATGAAAAATTATGCGATAGGTATGTCTCGAATTACCGAGTAGAACTTTTACACTTTTCTGAGTTTTTTAGCTCACGAATTTTTTAATTTTTTAAAGAATCGTAAATCGTCTAGCATCATCGACTTTTAAAGACAGACTTACCATGGTGTGCTTGTGATACAACGGCGGTTTTACCAAGTACTCCAAGTCGTTTATTATCAGTCGGAAGTCGTTCTCCATTAACGTCTCGATCGTATTGTTGGAGCTTATCCTGACGCCGTCTGGGAACATCGTAAAGAATTTTTCCGTAGAGTAAAGGTTCGTGGTCTTGCATCTTTAAGAAATTCTTCAAGGACTTACCGATGGTTGTCACGATTGCACGATCGATACCACGATCTTCCTTCTTTAGCATGTGGAGAAAGTTTCCTACCGTGTGAGTGATTGGTTTCAGGGTGAACACACATTGCTCCTTCCTCGATGGTAGTGGGACAGTGATTCTCGGCAAACCTCGAATATATGTTACGGTCACGTCTGCAACTAAAACAATTTCAATTTTTGTTACTTTGAGTGCATACGATTTCCATGAATTTACCGTCGAAAAGATTTGACATCTTTCGAGAGAATGGAATTTTCAAATTCACTGAGAGATGACGAGAGATTATAGAAAAGAAATAAGTATACCTATAGTATAAAATAATAGCATAGATAATTTATTAGACTGACATTTGATAGGTTGCTTTCGGAAACTGTTCATAATTTAATGCAATTTTTATAACCAAACAACCCATCTATCAACATATTCATATTAAATTAAATTAAACTATAACACAGCATAGTATATTTTCTACGCTGACAATTGGATTGATATAGAGATATACTACTATACGTAAGCAAAATTACACAGTGATATCTAAAGCGTGGCTCGTATAAGAAAGAATTGACAATATTGTAACAGTAGGTCAGTAAGTACATGTGCACATTCTTTCATATAAATTCACAATTCGACTAATAAACGTAATATTACATTATGCATTCTCAACTTGTGCAAATTATATTTTATAAATTCTCAAAGCTTCGCAGATACAATCGATAAAAGTCGAATCAGAAATTTTTCTCCATATCGTAAATTTTCCTATCGAACTACTTCTCGTTATCGAAACTACCAAGTCAGAGAGAGAGAGATAGAGAGATAGATAGATAGATAGATAGATAGATAGATAGATAGATAGATAGATAGAGAGAGAGAGAGAGAGAGAGAGATAGAGAGAGAGAGAGAGAGAGAGAGAGAGAGAGAGAGAGAGAGACTAATTGAATGCAGTTTCTCTTTTTAACACCGTCTACCAAGCGTTTCTTACAGCATTCTAGCTTCAAGTGTAAACTCCTTTCTTTCGAAAAGAAGACGAATCTAGGAGAGCCGCGATTGAAATGGGATTTAACTCCGCGAGCTTTTTGTATCGTGTACGTCAGTTGAAACAGCAATTGTCGCGACAGAAATAACTATTCTCTAGAGCTTCTTCGACTTTCTTTTCGCGTAGCTTCTTCGTATTCTTGTACTGTCAGACTTACTTCGTAAAATATTAATGACGATAGAATCGTTTGCTTCAGGTCTCTTCGCTCAATGGATCGAGAAAATGGGAGCAGAAACTTCGAATTTTAAGGATATGATAGATATTCGGTGAGAGTTTCAATTTTTCTTGTCTCGCAGCTACAAATTTCGAAAATAAAATTGTTATCGATGAGAAATATTGCAATATGGTTGTCTTTTCGATAATATATTATTCGAATAAAATCGAGTCATTTCTCTTCATAATATAACTGATGGTTCAATATTGAAGATAAATAGTATTCTGTATGTATGTCTCGATTAATAGAACCATAAATAAAGAGGCATTTGGACAAACAAACTATCTATATTTTATCGTAGCGATAAAATGAATTATTCTAAGTGTGTTTTTATCAGAAAATTTATCGAATAAATCAAATCGGCGCTAGTTATTTTTAATTTGTTAAACAGGGAAAACGATTTGACTCGTCTCACTCAGATTTGTAACTTATGTTACATATAATAATCTTATTATTTGAATTCCTCGTGTTTTAGCGTATCAATATGAAAATCAATTCTATAATGTTTATATTAAGTAAAATCACCATCGACATAGCTGAAATTGATCTCTCTTCATTAACTTTGACTTTCAAGAGTATAGATATGTTTGACCAATGAATGGCCCAGTTGAAAGATTAAATAGGACTTGAAAAAGAATAGAGGGAGAAAAAGAAAATAAAAGAAGGCAAATTATAATAAGGGAGGATTAAATAGAAAACTGAAAGGAACCCTAATTATACATGCTTAAAGCAAAGGAAGTCCTATTTCAACCTAATTAAGCCGAATACGATACTCTACAAGTAACAAAAGCACCTGCTAGCCAAGTGTAAATTGTTTGCCTTCCAACCAGACCAAGGGATTTGCCTTAATACTGAATTTTCTGTGTTAATAGATTCCATTCAAACTGTGTATTCTCAGCTGTGTAATCCCATTTAACATCGTCGTTATCTCGGTGATATTTTTCACAGGAGAAAGAAAAGGATTGTTCAGCGAACGAAACTCGCTGTTTCCGTGAATTCATTCGCGTGATGGTCGTATGATCGAGAGCTGGATCGCGTTAACCTGGTTAGCAACCGTTGATATGAGGAAAGGTATTAGAGTGTGGAGATCGGAATGGGACGACGAGTACGTGGATCTTTCTGTTGTAAGCAGAACGGAACCGAGCGCCGCGATCCGGCTATGCGATCTTTGAAAAATGCATCCACGAAGCTGGAACACTTTGGCTCGACTGCTGGCAGTAAGAGAACTTATTATTGGTCAAGAGTACGCTTGTGGATATCGGAAAATGTAGGATTTTATTCTTATTGGTCTGGAATTCCAAATTCAGGGAACGATACCTATTCCCAAACTTATTTGAATTATTACCCCAAAATTATGTATGTAATTAAATTTTATACCATTTTTCGTGACAGTCGTAACTGGATTTAGATGAATATTATGAGACGAGAAATTTGATTTTTACAAATAGGTAAGCAATGTTCGTGATTGGCAAATTTCATCGAATTGTTTTATTATGTGGAAAGCTGGGAGGGAATGCCCGGGCTTGTGTAAACGGTAGCTTTTGAAAAGCGTATGATAGCATGAAACGAACGCCGGAAGGAATTATGCTCGCTAGAATCGAGCAACAACCGGTTTCTCTGGTGATGCTTGTGTAATAACGAGGCTCGCTCGATTTCAACAAATTAGATGTTTGTGAATTATTTTATCGACGCGTTAAATCATTCCTTGAAAAGTAGTTGGCAAATGGTTGTACTTATAAAATCAATACACCAATACAATATTTTCATTACTTTCTGTGCAATACTGACTAATCTTTTATCTCTTTCAACTTGTCTGCATTCTTCTATGAGATCGTTCACAGGTAAAGAGATTTACAGTTCTTCGACAGTTCTTTTCCTGGGATTCTATTCAGAATTTATTAACCCTTTCTTCATTATGTATCCGAGTCGTCCTATCATTGATTGATTCCTTCTTCAAATACTCTGTTCTGCTTTTCTCTCTTAGTTCTCCATATTTTCCGTCGTGTTTTCCTCTTACCATTCTGTCATATTGTCATATTGCTGCTCTGTCCTGTCAAACAGTATTAGGGCTACTGTTATGTTACCCCGAGCTCCATTAGGTTTATGCTCTTCTCCTCGTAGTATCGTTTTCTCTCTTCTACCCATTTCCAGTCCATCTTTTTCCAGTCCTCGAACATTAGTTTCTGTAAACTACTGTTTATATACCTTGTCCTCGATTTTTCTTCATACTTTACTGCTCTGCTGCCCGCTTCTATTCTTAATTCGTCCACTTTTGTTTCTTCCATCGCTATATACGAGGGTGTGCTAAAATCTTATTGTTAGGACCCACTTTATGTATCTTGTTCGTAATTTGTCCTACTTTTCTTAGTCCCTTTATCCCCATATTCCCACTGTGTACGGCATGACGCTTTTTACCAAACTACCAAAAATTATTGATCTCCTTTCCAGGTTATATTTGAACCTTCTCTCATCCATTTCCTACGTTTGTTTTATGGTTATCATGGCCTTTCTAGCCGTCTCACCCAAACGCTTCTCCGATCCCCCGTCGTTTTTGAAGAGTGTAATCCTAAATACTTCATCGTTTATTTCTTCTGCCATTTCATCGTTCCAATTCCATGTTCTTTCTTTTTTTTGTTGGTTTTTCCCTTTCTTGGATATTTAATACCTTCAACTCCTCCGCGCTTTATATTAATTCTTTTGCTTCTAGGTAACTCTTCATTTTCCCTATTATATTATAACTCCTGCGTATCCCTCATCGATCATATCTTTTTCTCCCTATTAATACTCCTTCTCATTTACATCACACTGTTGTGAGCATGGCCCTAAAAGAGGCGTAGTTTAATTTTCTATTTATTTGGATCACATCTATTGAATCACTTCCAAAGTTACACGCAGAATTCCAGAACTCTGTAAAAATATACTATACATTAATAATTATGGCATATTAATTGTAAATATTCCGTACTAGTATTTCATTCTGAATTTAATACTCGTTTTTAATATACGTACTTGTACGAGAATCACAGAACACGAAACCCGAGTAGTGTATCAATTTCCGGTTCCGAGAGGGAAACTATGTAATTCTTCCGCGACTACGATTCGATAACATCATTAAAAAGTGTTCGATCGGAAGAAAAGGAAGTAGTTCGAGTAAAATTCGGTATGTTCGTGATTAATTCTTCTCGACGATGAGCAAAGGCGCAACGTCCGACAATTAGTCCGCCCCCACGAGAGTGGCCAACTCTAGCTTCTTCGACGATTCGTAGCTCGTCGCTGGAAGTGGCAAAGATGCTACCACCACCTTTTGGTGTCGTCCTCCCTTCTTCCTGACTCTATGAAAAGTTCGTGGTGGCGAAGTTTCCCGTGCTGACCAGTCTATCTCTGGATTCTGTTCAACTAATAAGTGAATCGTGCGCGCAGATATTATCCTACGTGCTTCCTTGGTGCGCAGAAAAAAAGAAAAAAAAAGAAAAAGAAAAAAGGGAAAAAGGAAGAAAAGAAAACAGAGAGGGTTCGTTTTCCTTGTCGCGTGCTTTTCATTGTGCTTCAGTGAACGTCTTCGCGTGGCGTGGCCTCTTCAAGGATGCACGACGATTGATCGTCGGGGATTTTCCCAAGGGTAGGCGAATAATGTATTATCCTGGTGTATGCACTTCGATGTTTGTGCGACAAGTGCATGGCAAATTTGGTTTTTGGTTAAATCCCTCTGGATTTCCTCGTACTCTTGCTGAAGTGAGATTTACGATAAGCCAGTGTGTGTACCGTTCCAAAACGTGCATTTTCTAGTGGAATATTATTCTGCCTCGGTTGTGCTTTTATGTCGGTTGATTTGCCGATGTTGTAGGTGAAATATGTACACGTAAAACGATCGTGTTGAATGCGTAACGTTATTCAAAAACTAATCGATCAATTCAAAAACGTATATTAATGTCTAAATGTAATGACTAAATCATCCATCAATTAATACTGTTTCCAATGAATCCTTATACGAATTTCCGGATAAATGCTTCTGGCGTTGAACTATCCATCCATCTAAATTTTAGAATTTAAAAAGAAAAAAAAGAATGTACACGATATGTCTATCTTGGTGGAATTGAAATTCATGGGAAAATACTGGTCATATGAGAAGCTGTAATGAGCAAGTTACCCATTAAATATTATTCCATATAAAACTATGAAAGAAATAAGAAACAATTACAAAAATATATGGTACTAATAACATTTTAACCTTCCTAAATATGGAATATAATATTATTTTTAGAATTTCATTCGTGGGTCAAAACTGTAAGTTTGACCCTTTCTAGATAAAATTAACGTAGGAACAATTCTCGGTTCTACCGATCATATCGTAAGTCCGATATTTTATACATGATTGATCAATTTCACTAGCGGGAAAGCGTAATCCCCTAAACGCCATCTGTACGCAGACACGGTTACTAGTTATTATAGAGGTAATCATTCTATATATTACACATGTCAAGCATAACTGCAAACCAAGAACTCCATTTATTATTTGTAACATTTTTTTAATGACAAGAAATATTTTTAATTTTTTTGCATCCGCCTCGTTTACAGTCAATTTCTTTTTTCCATTCGCAAAGAAACACGGCACGCATGATATATCATTCGCATAATAGCATTTTACCGGAAGAAAATTCCTCATGTAAATTAACCGTGAAATACAGGAATTAAAAAGAAAGAAACTAGGAATGGTAAAATGCATAATAAGTAGGAAAACATGAAACGCGGTCCCGTTATCGGGGTTGTAAATAAAATTCGTATAATTTCCGATCGAGGCGTGAAAATGAATTGAACAGCCGCACTATTTCGCTTGTTATTCATTTATGCAGGGAACTTATAATTAGCGTGTTTCACGGTCTAAGTGGACGTTATCTTAAAACTTATTGCGAATAATTGATCGATCAATAACGATCTATTATTATGTCTATATTCTACGAACGTATTTTGTATGGATGTAGTTTATTACGTTAATATGTATAACGATATTGGCGTGGAAATGATGATTCGTTAATGATGAATTTATCACAGGCCTCGTCGTTCAAGGGTCGACCATGGGTGGAGTGCAAAGCGGAACCCATACCCTTGGAGAGGCATTATGGGTACAGGAGAGGCAACGTCAAAAATGCCATCGGTGAGTGATTTGTCTTCACAAGAAAATTTTCCAGAAAGCCATACAGTAGGAACTCAACATTAAATAACGGTGGAAATGCCTCATTAAAATATTTAGAAAATATATAGCGTAGAAAAGGCGCCAATAATTCATAATTCATTTAACTATGACGATCATTTGCTAAAGTGAGCGAGGCTATTTAAATTCTTCCTTCTTAATTAAATAACATGTAGCAAGACGACAATAAGGGGATGACAAGGAGAAAAGAGAAAAGATACGATACAGAAAGAGGGAGGGAAATTAAGTACAATGGAAATTAGCTTCGCTCTAAGTTAATTGCTTTATACGGTATTAGAGGGGCAACTACGCTGGCCCAGATTTTTAATGAACTCGAAAAATCGCTTGGAACTTCTCTACGGTGCATAAATATCAGAGCAGAAACTATACAGTATATAGTGATGGCTGACGATGATATTAATCTATTCCCTGGTTATCTTTCATTATTCGTCGGGATCGTTGTATCGTTCGTTGCTTAAGCACGAGGAATGCCACAACGAATTATACGGAGGTATACGCCGCAGTTTCCGAGTTGGAACCCTTTTAGGAAACTCTTCGCTGACGAGAAAAACCGTACACCGTTTTAGTTTGAAACCGTTCGAATGAGATACTATCTTATGATTAGTGGACGATTAATTGTTAATTAGTGGAATTTCGACACGGTCAGACTGCGCTTATTAGCGCGGTCGTGGTCTAATTACGACATTCTCTTTGAGACCTTGCGCGCGTTCGCGTCTCGGTTTTTAAACGTTCCCGCTTTCATCGTGTTTTACTCTCATAAATATTAGGATATATTAGGACCCTTTTGCACAACACCTTATCGACCAATAACATCGATCGATTGAAACGAAACAAATCGTAAATTATAAACTTCTTCGTTACAAGTTTTCATTTAAGTTAAAAAGGATAACCGGATGGCTTATAATTTGTAAAATTTACTTGTAAAATTTCATTTTTTATATTACTTATTATTAGCAAACTTATTACTGTTATGTAAAAAAGAATTTGTTAACACTAATAACTTGTAGCTCGTAAAATTTCATTAATAATATTAATTAAATTGCGCAAGAGTAGAAATTTGGTAAATAAAGTAAAATTTGTTAAAACTATGCCTGTTTCAAGATATGAAAAAAGATTTCTTGTTTCAGGAAAAGTTTCAGCAAAGGATCATTCGGCACTACGATCTGAGTTCATGTATATCCTTTTCTTTGATAACATGGTGTACAAAATAGAAAATACAGAATGTAATTTTGGAGAGAGAAAAGATTGGATTCTTTAGAAAGTAACGTGGTAGAATTTCATAATGATCGATATTTTATTTGATTACTTGTATGCAACTATTTTCCAGAGTATGCGCATTCACTACGAAATTGCGCGTCGTTACCGCGCTCGTCGCCGCGCGAAATTTGAAAATCGTCCAGAGAGAGAAGTTTTAGTAGAAAAGATGATATAATTTCACATATAAAGTTTGATTATCTTCTCATTTGCAATTATCACAATTTTAATTTCGTATATCTAACAATTTTCTTTTCGTTCCATCCACACCTACATTATTCGAATTAGTTCGCACTAATGAAACGTAGATTATCTTGCAAGATAATTTACAGCGTATGAAATGAATTTTGCCGTGATTAGTCGAGATTAAATGATTCTTAAACTCATTATTATTTATAAACTAGTTCATACGATTCTCGAGAAATTATATCTTCATTTTATGTTAAATATACGTGACTAACGAAATTTGCATGGAAATTTTCAATATTGTTCCTTTGAGTGGATTTATCTTATTTAATAAATTGCACGCTTGTCATAGTTCCGCTAATTAAGCGGTTCTAGAAACTCGAGAAATTCTATCTTCTTGTTCTGCGATTCTACTAACGAGTCTGCCAACTGTTTGCTGGAATTTCGCCTTTATTTCCAATTTAGTATTGTACGTTTCATTGAATTAAGGTCTTATGTAAATAGGAGATGCAGTAAATTCGTCAATATATACGTATAATCGATTCGAGGCGAATCTGCGTTGGAGAGCAGCTATTTTGTAGAAATTTCGAACCGTGGCATTGATTAATAAAGGCGGGTGTAATGAAAAGCAAATCGTCGTTCCGGACAGTAATTTCTAGTATAATTACTACAGGAACTTCCTTCGGTTTCATATACACATTTTGTATCAGGAAAACATTTTCAACAGGCAGACGAAAGCGTTCTCGTTAAAGCAATTGAAAACGAGTAACATCGAAACGCTCTTTCTGAGCATTGAGAAATCATATTAATCAACTTTTTTTGAACCCTATAACGAAAGCAAAGTTAATTCATCGTTCAGAAATATTTCTGGTTTTATAAAAGGTAATTGGTTCGGTTACATTTGTTACGAGTGAAATAAATTACCTTATTCCTCGTTATATCGTTAGGAGGAGATATAAAAATGAGAAAAATATTCAGCAAATTCAAGGAGTTCCTTCTTATAACTATATAACAAATAATGGAAAATGATTAAAATATTACATATTAAATATTATACACTTAATTGTTTAAACTTTTCTAAAATAAAAATAGATGCTTGTTGAGCTCATCATATACGTAAAACAACTTTAATCTACGTTAATGTCAGAATCATCCAAGTTTTCTTTCTCTCATTCAAAAGAAGAAATTCTAGTATAAATAATCGTCGGAAAATACTCTATAATTTGCTATAATTTTGAAGTTAGACATAAAAAAAACGCTTGTCTTCCATTGAAAGCAAAAAGCTCGCCAATAATTAGCATCTCATTAGCGATCAAATTTTCCAGCGAAACAAATAATCTTCGCACTCAATGTGACGCAATTAGTCTTTCAATCGTCAATACCTATCACATTCTCTTATAAATTCAATTATCATCTGCCTGAAACAATTTGCAAACACAAAGAGGTTTTGAATCACGTTTCACGTGATATACGTCGATTTTTTCCATTTTCCGTCCTCGACTATCGCGAAACGATAACGACAGAAAAATCGGGAATCGAGCGAAATTCAACAAACGTGCGTCGAATGGTTAATTAGTCGGGTCGGTTCGCGACGCGATGTTCGATGTAATCGAAAGAGCGATCGACAGAACGAGGGAAAAGAGGCCGGCACAGCGGAACATACCGGACATCCGCTTTGACGCGCGTTTCTGTCCGTTTCACCTGATGTGCACGCACTTGCGTGCAGGACAAAGGGCCTGCGACAAGCGTACATCGAAATTCGCTCGGGTACCTCGCCTGGAAACATTCATTTCTGTTCTGAAAACGCGATCGAAACCGACGCTGAACGACGTTGCCCCGTGAACGTGAACGATGCCGGTGCACCATGTTCGCGGTGAAGATCGTTTACTGTCAAGTGACGATGGAATTTGTGGAGAACGCTGGAAACGCCAGGTACTATCTATATTTGAGTAATTTAGTGAAAAAAAATGGTGTGAATGTTCTTTGTTTTCAAAAAATACCGTATTTTTGTAGGGGACTTTGTTAAAATCCCTCAAGAAGGTATAGCAATGTATTCTAACGTGTGAAATGTTTGAAATGTGAGATTTCCTATCAAGGTTCAGATATATTCACAAGCTTAGTTACCATTCTACGGATTAGAGATTTTATCGCGTGTATCGTCACACTAAGCCATTTACACGTTTGATTCCTTTTACGAAGGTTAATTCTGTCGCTTGAGAAGATGATGATTTACGCTTGTGTTTTCCTATTATTAGAAATTGGGACGTAGAATGTTAGTTCGAACAATTTCATTTGTATGTATCAAATATTTATTCTTGTTAATTTGCATTAAATATGACGATTACGTAGTTGAAGGTAACGGTTGACGTTAGTATGTAATTGATAAATCGCATTTCTTTATATGATCGTAAAAAGAAAACTTAGATCCGTGCGACATTTAGTTTTCGTGCGTCATACGTTTGAAATGTGTAAAGATTATAACAGCGAACGTTCTTCTGCTAGAATAACCAACTTTTGTACCAGACTTATCGTGAACGCAGACGTATGAACGTCTTCTGCAAAATGAATTCATTTTCTCTTGGTCCTTTACGTCTATTGGGTTACAAAATAGTTTTTTAATCTAATTACTTCAAAATATCTAATTATATTGTAAATAGATAGCGATATTACTAATTTTGTTTCCATTGGCGATGTGCACGAGAGTTGGAAGATAGTTTTGTTAGAAATCGCGTTAACGAGCGTGAATCGTGAAAACGATTAGTTGGAAGTAAGATCGTGGTATGTCGATCGAGAGATATCATCAGGTGAAAATGGGAAATGTGTGTGAGTTGAGGGAAAAACATTGACGGAAGCAAGGATTTTTATATTGGTGGAACAATTATTTCCAGCAGGAAAGAAAACACATTTTTCTAACTGAAAGATGAAACTCAATTTGATTATATATTTTACGAGATATTTTGAGAAGTTTCTTTCGTTTGATAGGCAACAGTCCACATTATATTACTATTTTGATGGTGCGACATTATTATTCATAAAGAGAACAGAATTTATTTTACAATCGAATGCTTTTGTAATTAGAAACTCTATTACAAACGACTTTGCAAATTACAATCATTAAGTTTAAATTTTCCATAAATTTTTCTTAATCTATATTCACTCTTGTAGATTTTCTCCGTTTAAACATTTCGTCGAGGTAGAGAGAACAAAGAAAATTTTTCTCCGATAAAAAATTCCGTGATATCCAATGAAAAGCAACGAGAAAGTATACGACCGTTTTAACCAAAAGCTTGGCTTGTCTTCGAACCGTCATCGGCTCGTATGAAATTCTTTTGTGAGAACAGGAACATGGCCCTCATTGTGCAACATCCGCTGTCGCTGTCGCTATGGTGGCTCTGCTTCCTGACCTTTCCGAAGTTAGGAGGAATCACGCGACGACGAGCAACTAATGTTACTTTCCATTTTATTTAACAAAAACTGCGACACTCTCCACTTGATATCTCTTTACGTACAATGACATTACTTCTTTTCTATGTTTGTATTTGCAAAGATCACGATCTTAAATACGATTCACCATTACGTGCTAAAAGCGACTGGTCATAATGATTAATCCTTTAAAAATCAATAAATATATGTAGAATTCACATATAAAGTATAAAAAATTATCTCTCCGTGTGTCTTTTCAAAGAATAAAATTTAGTTGTTAGGATGCAAAGATATGAGAATATTAAAAATTTGTGTAGAAGAGAACTCTTCTTTCCATTTGATGTACTTGGTTAATATATAAGTTTCCTTACTTATTGAAAGATCAGTACGAATTTTCTGGGTAACCTGCTAGTCACGAAACCCTAAGATTTTAGCTAAAATCGATCTCGTGACAGTCGATAGACTTCGACGTCCATCAAATTGATTAACGATCAATTTGTGGTCAACCTCGTTGAAGATTTCCTCTTACATAATAATAGAATCGTTACATGCATGTATGTATTCTTCTCTCTTGTTCTTTTTTTTTAAGTTTAGCGAGCACGAAAAGTTACGTAAAGGAGGCAGCGAGCCTCGAAGCGTGGAAATATTAAAATTGATGTCCACATTAGGTAAGAGCAGTTCCTCCATCGGATACGATCCCTTGATTGCGTCGAACAGGCTATTCTCGTTTCTTTCCACGCATTGTAGTTTTACGCGTCTTTTCTCCCTAACTTTTACCCCTTCACCATCGTTAAAGCTCGATATGCATACGCAGTAGAAGAAACAGTTTTATCGTTCCCCTTTCACGTGACTGCTCAGATGAACCGGTGCTTTAACCGTGTCTGCTCGTTCCCCAATATATTTGCATAATCTCCTATCTTGCTTGCACCGCTATTTCTCAATGTACGTAAGACGCAAGATTTAACTGCTACGGAAAATCTTTAAAAAGAGAGGATCTGCGGAAGATCTGTAGAGAATTTCTAATGGATAATTTTTAATTTGACTTTAATGATGCAAGATATAAACAGCTTCATTAGTAGGAGATTATATTAAGAGAGAAAAAGAAATGATATAGGCGATAAGTAGAAGAGCTCGGAACATCTAATGGAGAATTGTATAGAAAAATTAGAATATAGGTAGAGAATGTTTGAAATGGACAGGATGTTACAATTGGATGTTATGAAAATATTATTCTGTATACAAATATGACTCGGAAACTAAGAATAAAGTTTCTTCGTTCCAGAGATCGTCTCTTGTTTTCGAGAAACTGCTGTTTGAAAATTTTAATATAGGAAAGATGTTAAAAGGAATAATGTATGATAACACAGTAGGATAACAAGGAGTTCGATTCCTTGGTCGAAATAAAGATAACAAAATTACATGTATGTAGCATAAATAATTTTACGTAACCGAGCGTGACATACCAGAATCACGGAAAGTTCGTGTCTCGCGATAAACGATCGCAGCCTCGAGGAAATTTTCCAGATCGCGGTTCGCGAACCGCAGCCTCCATTTGGGTCTCTTCCGGTGCTCGATTCTTCTATCGAAAGTGACTGTAAAGATTGGTTCCGACACGTCAACGACCCTGGTTCGAATTACAGGTACTGCTCGAGTTACTTATCACTTTCACGAATTTAATTTCTCTCGTTTTCCATGGTAATGAAATTTAAATTATCGATTACTTATACGACACGGAAAAAATCGCCTCGACTAGAGAGTTTTATGTCGTTCTGTCAAAATATAGCTTATTTCTCTGTTCATAGAATGCAAAAATTGATCACAATGGTTTTATAAATTGGTCAAGTGAAAACATTATCAGAATTTTTAATTTATATTGGGCAATTTTTACTTTCATGATAACTTGGGAAATATTTGTCATGAGATATGGCGCGTATCAGTATTTAATTTTTCATCGAAGTTTCATAAATTCACAACGATGAACTTCTGAGAATTTGAATGATTCTTCGTAAAATATATGGATGAAAACTCGTTCTTCTTCTTGTAATATATAATTCTTTTCTCGTTTTATTTCCTTGGTACAATCTTTGGTTTCATATTTTAGTATTAAATAACGAATAATAAATGTTTTTTCTATTTTTGAAATTTCTATAGAGTTCATTGTAGACAAAGTGTTCAGTATGCGAGTTATGAATTAACAATGTGAATCATTCCACCTCGATTCCAGGTGATTCAAGCGTTTCCTGGCGAACAAATTGAGGGAGTCGCTACTCTGGTTCACACGGGATTGCGCTATTGTTTCGTACGGGGACGAAATGGTATCCTTGGTAACTATGTGATTCATCGTGAAGGGTGGAAAAGAGGGGATGAAATTAAATAGCAATTTTTTTACTTGTTTCTTCAGTCGAGGATCAGCCAGGAATCACGAACAACGTCAAGTATTTTCCCTGGAAATATTTTTCACAATTTTTTCATACATTCTTCGATAAGGTACCTTTTTATAAATATTTTTCTTTTTTCAATCTTTAAATTTTCATAGTATATACGTTTTTCATAGGAGCGACAGAAGTTACTGTCCTCGTATTTCCTCGAATTTCTTCTCTATAATATATTTACCATCGATCATCGTTTTTTCGACCAGGAAGCACACGAAAACGCAGGTAACGCATTAAGTCGTCAGAGAAAGCGTGCAACACACACATCGTTTGATGTGGTGGATGAATGCTGCGTCGTTAAGGTGCATGTGTAGTGCTTTTTGTCATGAACATTGGTACACGTTCATCCTTTTATCAGGAACGTTTCTCTAAACAGACCGCAATTTCACGTTCGTTAATCCCGCTTTTCAAAATGTGTTCCGCCGTAATGGAGATTCTCTCGTATTTTCCTTCCATTCGCTTAAAACAAGAGAACTTCAAGTACGATGATTGGCATAGATGTAACATTCCTTGTGAGAAATTTATCGTGTTTTTATCCAATTGTTCCATTCACGAAAAAAATGAAACAGAACAGTGGAATTCGTCTTTAATTTTTTCGATGTTAATTTTAATTTAATTCGATGCGAAATTTTGCGTATCTACTCCCTTAAAGTATCTACGGTAAATGAAAAAAGGTTCATATTGTAATAAACGATAAATTAGTTTGAAATTGTAGGGAATTGTATCTTCTTTACAAACATACCAAAAACGGTTTATTTCTATTGCCAATAATAATTGATAAAAAAATTCTCTTCAGCTTATAGAAATCTTGTTGATTGCATCT
Organism: Bombus impatiens; assembly: GCF_000188095.3. Lineage (NCBI taxonomy): Eukaryota > Metazoa > Arthropoda > Insecta > Hymenoptera > Apidae > Bombus > Bombus impatiens. The sequence goes on from NT_176510.1 coordinate 986,231, forward strand.
TGAAAACGTTAACTAAGCTCACGTTAATAAAAGATATAGCTTATAGCTGATATAAAAGAGAGGAAATAGACACCGTTAGACAGATAAAAATAGACCGATAAAATATTCAATGGAAATCTATAAGAATCGGATGATCATTAATGCTCGCGTTTACTTTTCCGTCGGTAGTTCGCGTAACAGCATAAAAATGTTCAGGAGGAAAAACGAGCGACACGTGAAACGCGAGCTAAGAGGAAAGGGGCAAAATAAAAGCTGGTCGATCGTTAGGAAAGTATCGTGTCGTGCATATTCAGGTGACTCGGGTGTAAGTGGTACCTAGGCCAAGCGCCATGGTCACTTTCTTCGTGGTCTCACGTGACATTGCGTTCGCAACTCGTTGAACACGAAACGAAAAACGAGATTCCTCGTGGAATGTGTTCTTCGCCATCAAACGTACAAAGAACCTCGTTCAGTTTTGTTAGATCTCTCTACGATTTATTTAAAAATCAAATAAAAAATTTAATTAAAAATTTGTGAAAATGTTCGTTCAAACATATAACCCCTTATAAAGTTGGCAAATAAATTTCTTATAATCGTAAATATTCGAAAAGGACTTTTGAATATGACATTGATTATCAATATTTGATGGTCGTGTGGCAAATCGTAATTCTTTAATATTTTATTAAATAATTTATTACAATGACGAATAAATAAAATTTTAGGTCGTAGTCTATATATTCCGTGGTAAATTTATTCACGAAATTTGTTTAAAAATCGCTGTTGTCTATTAGAACTACAGCTATATTATTAAGATTTATTTTATGAGAATGGTGTGAATATCTTTTCAAATAACAAGAGTGATAATAACTCTTATGACCGTGTAAAAAATTATTATTTTTACCGGAAGATCAATATTGATTTTCGTCAAAATTTTATAGAAATATGATGCAATATACGTACAGTTGTACCGCGCCTGTTTATGAATTTATGGTATGTGTGAATATGCAAAAATGAACGAAAGTACAAGAACATAAAAAAAATTAAAATACATATGTAAATAATAATTATTTCTATTCAAGCTCCTTTATCAATATCTGCAAAAACACGAATTTACACAAATAAATATTTCAAGAAGTATTTATCTGCACTTAATTTTCATATCTTCGAGAAGACATTAAAGTTTTCATTAAAGTTTCTCGATAATTAATTACTCGTGGTTTACTCTACCGGCAATTAATACTATCGAGAGTAATTACGCTACTCAGATACCCTTTCTTGAAATAGTTCGTTCGAGCGTTATACAATATCGATTTCATCGACCAACGACTAATTTATCTTCTTTTTTTCCCTGAAACCGAAGAAACGGATAAAGCCGCATGAATATTTAAAAGGTTCTACTAACGTGTCTTTTCGACGCGTTGCAAACCTTTTCCACACCGACATTACAATACAAGACAGGTTCGATTGAAATATTGAAACTGGACGGCTGACGTCTGAGACAGACGTTGGACACTGTGTCACGGTCGAATAATTCCGATAAAACAGTCGCTGGATTTTTAATTCGTCTCAGGCGGGCTCGTGGAAAAATTAACTCCTGCACTTGCCGGATATAAAGCGGGTTGGTACTGCTCGGTGTCATTTCACCTTGACACGGTGACGTTTCCTTAAATCTTCCGGGGATTACACGGAAAACGGAAAAGAGATCCAAATGTTGTTCTATGGGAATACCATGCATCGTGAGACTTTATAACGATGAAACCATGCGTCTTTTATGTTCCATTTTCGTGAGTTACCGGAACTTTGGCCATCGGCACGACATTTCTAGGGACGTAGTGAAGCAAACGCTTGTCATTTCGTTGGCGAGAGAGAAATGGTTAACTAATTGTTATGCTATAGTTTAGAAAGTATCTTTGTCATTTGAGGATTAAGGTATTTTCTTATGCTGAATTCGAATAGGTAATGAATTTTAGGTAATGAATAGGTAATGAATGAGTTTTTATCTTGCAAGATTTCGTACTTGAAACGTAATGCAAGTCGAATGAAAGTGAAAGTGAAAAACTATTTGGAATGTTACAAGAAAATTATTTGTATTAGGCGTGCAATGTTGGTAAACAGAATAGATTGTAGGAAATAATGACCGAGTACCTTTTTTCGTTGTAGTCCTTGAAATCATCATATTGGTAGCTTCGACATTCCTCTATCAGGGGACTGAATTATTTTGAGTTGAGGTATTCTGATTACGGATTAAAATTCAGCATGGAACAATGAACAAGGACCAGTACAGTGTGACAGGCAGGGATATATATATATAATTAGAAAATATTTGCATATTTATGAGAAAAAGTGGAAAGATACGGTACACATACGAGATCACATCTGTTTGTTTTCTGTCTGTTTTAATGGAAACTGCGGATTCATGTGATGTTCATGTAAATAGAATTTAGCTCAAAGCACGTCTATTTGTGTAATGTGATGCATTCTGAAGAGAATATAGCTACACGTGTCACGCGCATGATTTACTTACGTCTGCTTGTAATTGACACTGCAATTTAACGTTATTAGCATACATCACGTTCAGAAAATATTGTGCAGCTTCTAATTTTTCTCCTCAACGAGAATATTATTCATCGATGTTTTATCCGAGTTGAACTTTGCCAGTTCCAGGAATTCTACATTATGCTCTTAGTCGTCCTCTTTTTTCATTGATTGCACACCTTTTTGCTGTTTTTTACGATTCTCGCGTTAACGATAAAGTCACGAAGTGGGATAAAGTGCGATTTAAAAATCGCTCGAGAAGTCAGGTAATCGTCAGAGACCAGACTTATATTCGCAATACGCTTCTGTCTGTGAGATTTTATAGATCTTGCAGTTTCATCGAACTAACGACGCACGTAGCATAATGATCTAACTATTTCATGTTCGACATTTATAATATTTGATTTCCGTTGTAATAGTCGTTCAAATATTACGTACAATAATATTGCATCGCAAGTTGAAGATTTTTCTCAAAATTCTTTAAAAGAGAGGCGATCCGCTCATGTTACGAGATTTTAATTTTTAATTATGAAATTTAAATGACAAACAATACATACTTTTGGTATGATTACGTGTTTCGTAGAACCTTACAAATTGAAAAAAAACCTACCACAGATTTTAAATTTATTGTAATAAAAAAAATATTAGCGATGGTTGCAGAATTAATTTCAAATTAATAACACATCATAAATGAAATTAGCAAAATGATTTAAAATTATTAGTAGTGTATATTCTCTGCTTATATAATTCGAAAATCTTCATCAATGTCAGTTATATCATTTACAATTCCACCTCAGCAATTCAGCTTTCGGTTTCATTTGTTTAACGCGTTAGGTTGGGCCCTGTCAAATTCTGGTAAAATATGTTACAGGGTCATTGCCACTTGACCCTCGGATTTTACGACTACGATCGTATCTAGCAGGAAAGGCTCTTCGAGTCTTATTGCGGTCTTTGACATTGGACATTGTTGTAGACGCCCCTGACACGTCATCCTCGATGCTCGGAATAATAACGTTCATCCATTGTCCTGCGGGGGCGTTTGTTTTCTTTTTCGATAATTACGGAAGGGTCTATTATATGTTAAACGCTCTGGCACGAAATAAAAGTCATTTAACAAGAGAGAAAGAGTAATTCTTAGAAATAATGGAGCTATTTACATCAGCAATTAGATACGTTGATAGCATAATGCTGCAATTTTCCAGATTTCTAGCTTAAAATCTTAGGATATTCGAAGAATTCGAAGGATGTTTTCATCATCATATATATATATATATATATATATATATATATATATATATATATATATATATATATATATATATATATATATATATATATATATATATATATATATATATATATATATATATATATATATATATATATATATATATATATATATATATATATATATATATATATATATATATATATATATATATATATATATATATATATATATATATATATATATATATATATATATATATATATATATATATATATATATATATATATATATATATATATATATATATATATATATATATATATATATATATATATATATATATATATATATATATATATATATATATATATATATATATATATATATATATATATATATATATATATATATATATATATATATATATATATATATATATATATATATATATATATATATATATATATATATATATATATATATATATATATATATATATATATATTATATTACTATATAGTATATAGTATATATATAGTATATAGTATATAGTTATAGTATATATATATATATATATATATATATATTTACGTAATCTTTCTTTTATTTTATGGCATCGCTTTAATGGCTTTGTACTGTTCGTTGTAGGTAAACAGCTTATTTTTTGGCACCATGATGTTTTTATATCATCACATTATTTTTGGTCACCTTTACACTGTTTTTTTTTTATTGCTGAAATTTAACTTTTACATCTTTCATACAGTTTTTACTTGTTATTATTAATCTTGATATTTTTACGTTATTTCTTGAAAACTCTTTTTCTACGAGAAATACTTAAACGATTTCTTATCATTACAATTTTCGTTATGCTCTTCTATAATCTTTTTTCTGTCACAACTCCTCCGTCTTAGCATCCTTAATTTGAAATTTTTCCAATGGTCTTCCGTTCTTCTTTATTCTTAGAATTATTCAGTTCCGGAAACGTTCAGTTCAATCTTCCCACTGCTAGAAATTCTTCTCGTAGAAGAAGTGCTTCCTTCAATACGGAGAAATTTTCCACATCACAACATTCAAAGGGAGAAACTCGTTCAATGATAGATTATTTGCCACCATTGATCCAAGAGAGACCCTGCCTATAGAAATAGTAATTGAAAGCAGGAAGCAATCCTTAGAAACGTTCCTAATAGTCAGCCAGCCATTAGGGATTATTTTGGAGGAAGTGAGTAGTATTGAATGGCCATTGGGTAGTCTGCGCTTTGGGTCAGATCTTCCATCAAGGAGTAGTTTGATACGATAAATCAACTTTCAACAAACTGGTGTTGATAAATGTCGAGAATGTAGGCACAAATGACCTGCAATTGGATATCAGATGGGCTCGAAATACCTTTGTTGGAGAGTTGTCGAGGATCATTCATCTCTTTGTAATCCCCAGAGAGTGGAAACCTCGAAGAGCACTCGTCTTCCACCTAATGCCTCGCGATTTACCTTCACATTTGACTAATTTCCACAGTTAATTATTCTTTGAAGTTAGTAAAGAACTATTCACAGTTCTTTATTTTTTCACAAAGTATTTTTTCACAAAGTGCATGAAAATTCAAACAGAGCGATAAGAAATAATAGCACGTAAAAGAAGGTTACTAACAATGCTTTTCCTCTCAATATTTCCACGTGATGTTATCAACTTTTGATCTGATCTCGTTACTTTAATTTCAAACCTCCCTTAAACTACGGGGACAGTTTCTTCTCCTGAAAAAAATGTATTTTTCAGTAAATTTCCCACAAAATCTTATTATCCTGTTATCCAGGAGAAATTACAATCTGTCAACTGACCGAACAGATAGGAAGAGACCAACGGTCTGAGTAAATCAATTCGCAATTTCCAGATGAAACTCATTACAGACCTTTACCCCGAGGTAAATTACATCTCAGAATAGATAAAAACTACGTTTCACAATTTTCTCCTTTTCGTGTTCGATAGTCGATTAATTCTCCAGAATTTATAGAAATTTTCCACGTTATTGTAAAAGCTCGAAGGTCGTCGCGAAAAATCGATCATAAGAGCTACGTTACATAATTTCCTCTTTCCTATGCACGTTCATTCATACGACGATTTTCCATGGAAACCCTATTTTCGTTGCAAAAGGACGAAGATTACCGATCGGCGCGAAAAATCCATAACGATTCCATGGTTAGGTTTCGTAACTTGTCTCGCTTCCGAGTCAACGGATCAATGACGTCATACTTTAAGGCTAAGGTGTACGGTGTACACTCTACTCCCACTACGAGTAGACAATTCGAACGGAGACACGTTGTCCTGTCGAGGGAACAGGTGCACAGTGGCGATCGGTCGGCCAGGTACGACAACGATATCCGCCAGTCGATCCGCGAACGAGAAAGTGAGAAGCCGGTACGTTTGTACGTAGATCGCTCAAAGATCGATCTTAGATCGTGGAGAGTAGGAACGTCCGATAATTTACTCTCGGACTCGATTTACCTCGAGTGTTTAGCTATTTGAGAGTTGTCGCGAGTGTCTTTTCCTCAGTTCATAGATTAGGATCGTTGTTGTTCTGGGGAATCGAAGAATCTGATGCCGTGAGGAGAATTTGTCAAGTAGAAGAGTAAACGGGTAAGAGAATGAGATATTTCTGTGTCCAATAGAATAGATGGCATTTTTGAGATATAATCGAGATTTTTTGTTAAGTGATATAAGTGAGAGAGATTTGCCAAGGAAAAACCAAGGATTTGTAATAAAATAGCTGTCCTTGTGAATCTTTGTTCTGACTGTTAGAACGCTTATCCAAAGAGTTGACAAATTTGACAAGAGTGTTCTTGTTAGGAGTTTCTCAATTTATTGAAAATGTGCACTTGATTAATCTTGGTGGGAGCTATCAATTTTTTAAAGGATATATTTGAAAAACGAATGGCAGAAGTTGTTACATTGTAAGGTAGTTGAAAATGTAACTGATATTCAAGAGCTCCAATTACTGTGACATTTCTCTAGTGAGCGAAAGTAGTCTATCAAAGTAACTAGGTCTCTTGAAAATCAGTCAAACCCATTTCAATTACCCTACTATACTAATTCTCTCCCCATTCACTTCTTTTGCGTCTGTTTAACTTTGAATCCTTGAAATTGATATCCTAAAATATTAGTCTCCAAAAAAGTATCATCCCTACCGGTATTGCTATTCGCGCTTCTTCCAATTTGTATAACTTCCCTCTACGTCCCTTACATCTATTCATTTCCGATTATTACATTTACATCCATTTAAATTGACACCTTGGAAGCTAACATTTCAGCGAGTAAAAATAATTTATTCGATCTCTTCAAAACGCTACTCTTAAAGAAAAAGTTAGTCCACACAATATAATTATTCCTACTTCTTTTTTCGCTTCCAATTTTTACAACTTCCTTCTACTCGTTCCGTCAAGTATACTCCCAGTCACTCGATATCTTATTGAACGAGGAAGAAGAAAGTTTTATCCTGAGGTTTTGTAACATGTTTGGTCAATAGCCTGCAATACTGCGTTCGTGGTAATTAGCCTGAATTTTGAGTAGCTTATTGTGAATCCATAGAAATGGAAAGGAACGAGGTATTCGCACGCACTCGCGATATTTTCGACAAACCAGTTTTTCATTACGTAACATACGTCTAGGTTATCCGGAACACGTACGTAAATATCGTGGCCACTAATCGTGTTCGAAGCTGTTAATCCTACAAGAATATTAGTCATGGTCTTTCGTTCTGTGTATATTTTTTCAACTCGACAATTATATAATTCGCGCATTCGATATTCTGTCCATTGAAAGATTTTCGCTGAATCAAGGTCGTTCGGTCAGAAGGAGAATTGACGTCAGAAATGGCTTTACCAGCGACATTTTTATCTCTGTCGAAACTTCAACACCGCTAATCGATTATCGTTGTTTCATACTTCTTCGTTAACTAGCGCCAATTCGCGGTCATTAAGGCGCTTATTGCAGACGCGAGATGAGAAATTGTGGCACGATGGAGTACGACGCTCATTTGATGACACGATGATGTTGATTTCCTAACTTTGGGCTTAATGTAGATCAATGGTTCAGCGTTCTTGTAATTTTGTCTTCATGACTCGTCTTATTCGAATTATTCGAATATTCTTACGAACGCAACTAGAGATGGAATCTACGTAGAGAACTGTTTCATTCTCTAACATTTTTCTTTTTTTCACCTTTTTTTCTTCTTACGTGTTTCAAAATATATTGAAATATTCGAAGCTTATCGTGCTCTTTACTTTTTAAGTAAAGTTATATTATTCGAATCGTCACGAAATCACAACCAAATATTGCTAATTGAACGAAGCAGATGAAACACTTATATTTGCATATTAAATGTATTACGTGCATTTTTACATCTACAAACTTCCTGCGAATGCAGAAAACTCTGCGATCCACTATTGATGCAATGCACTCGAGTGATCTCTAATGATCTGCTATATTACGCTGATTTTCTAATACAGATGCCTGCTTCAAGGTTGAATGAGCCTTTGCATCTTCCGGAATCGATCGTTGTCACATTTCCGTACTTTGTGCTCAACGAAACGACGCGTGAAAAACGAACTATTATTGCACAACCCTCGTTTCGCAGTTAATCGAACAGTTTCGAGTACCGTTGCAGCTCGATTGTTTTCGTGCAAACGACCAGTTCTCGAACTACGGTGTTGGAAGTAATTAGAGGTTCCTGTGTATAGGGAATGGTTTAAGTAATAGCTGTGGAAAAAAGGTATTTCGATGTTTAACAGGTTTCCCTGGTCTGTTATATTAGTTAAGTTTTAGCATATAGTTTGTGTGGCAAGTTTGTATGCACGTGGAATGGCGTGACATTAAGCAGGTGGGAATTTTAAATTGGAAATATCGAGAATGATATTTTTTAGCAGCGAAATATTGCTTATTCAATTGAATGGTAATTTACTGGACAACAGAAATGCTAATCGCTAGGAAGGATATTACAACTGTCAAGTCATTATGAGTTTGTACTTTTTTAAATACTTCTCTGACGTATTTGACTTTTTCTTTTAAACGAATCTGATAGTATAATATTACCGACTATAGTATATTTAAATCTGAAACAAGATAAGTTAAATATAACTTCTAAAATGAGATATGTCACAGAGAGGAACATTATAATAACCTAGCAGTCTTCCTAAACGCCTTTTCAAATTATAACGTGCTGTCATACTCTGTAAGAGAAGATTCTTAAGAAGAGATAAAAAAATGATAAAATAATCTACCAGGAATTGATTTCTACATCATGCGATATATCAGAATTAATTCTGACAAGCCACTCTTTGAAAAAACAGCCCGTATTATTTTCTAAATGTAAAAGGAACAAAAGTCTTCGAGATCCAGTATAGCTATCGATCAAAACTTAGTTCTTATTTAAAGAGCTAGAACATCGAAACTTCCAACACGATTTATTCGATCCATCATCTTATTTTACGAATCCCTTTTCCACGAGAACCTCCTCAATTCATTTGCAAATTTAATAAAATCTTTCAAAATATCAACTAAACTTACGAATTACGTATCAACATCGAACACGTCTGCAACGATGCATACAAAATTAGTTGATCGTTAAGATACGACTATGATTACAAGATGTTCACGACACTCTGCAGCATGAACAAACTTCTTTGACCCATGAACAAGGGAACAACACGAGTTGTTTCCAGACGTGAACCATCGACTGTTCAGACCGCGGAACTTCTTCCGGTTTATGTCATAAGATATTCCTGCTGCGTTTCTCTCGGCATACAGATTCAGGCCTTTCCTTTGTGGCCACATGCGAGTGCAATGATCGACGACCGATCAACCGGAAGCCTGTATCGATTCCAATACGTTCATAGATACAGTATGAGGGGGGAAGAAGCAGTGTCAACGCGTTAGATGAATGTATAGAACGTTATTGAGGAATTCTTCATCCGGTTTGAATCGTGATCAATGGCTATGTGTTTAATGATCATTGAACGAGATTGAGTTATCAATTCGCTTTGATTAAATTGATTGGAAGCTTTAAGATAGGAAAATGGGGTTGAAAGAATGTCAATAGGTAGAGATGTTTTTCCGACGTCGCGATAGCTGTTAACCCAGTTATGTCTATTATCTTTTCAATGGGATGATCGAACTGTGGTTTTTGTTCCCATTTTGACATTCTCAACAGCGTGTATTTAACATCGTCGTTCTAGTTGGCCAGTTAGAATGATAAATTAATGGAACTATGAATAGCGAAGAATAACACTAAATAGACATTTGATTAACGCAATATCTATATTATCAAGTGGATGCCAATGTTTAGATATGAAATAGAGGGCGACATTATTATTCGTAATTGACAAACGTAAGACGATAATTGATCTTCATTAGATGAACGAAAATATTATTTGTTATATTTGCCCAGTATAGGAAGGAGATTAAACCGCGTCAAAAATTGGACACGAACAAATTGCTAAAAAGTGCTGAACTGATATTCTGTAATTATATATCGCAACAGAGTATTAAAATTAAGTATCCTAATGGATACACTGAAATATTCTATCGAATATTCTGTTCCAAAAAGTACGACGAAAGTAATCTACTTACTATCGAAAGGCTTACGCTTTCCTAGTTAAAGGCATGTTGAAAGATATTTCAAGTTACACTTACAATTGAAAAGTTTCTAACTCCGATTCCTCGTGTTAATCAACAGAGGAGACATGTTGCGCTCGGTGAGAAAGCAGGCGAGAAAGTGTAATCGAATTAGCCGATGTTCTAAGGCGCAACGTTCATTTCCATTTGCTCAGTTAACAGTTCATAAATCCCGAATCACTCTGGTATTCGATGCTTCGTCACGGAAGATCCTATCGTAAACTCGTTCAAACGTGCAAGCGTCCCTTCAACTAGCGTCGAAAAGTTCGCTCTCACGCAAACCCATCAATGCGAATCAAACTTTGAGTTCTTCGCAGATTAGCGAACCGAAACTTACGAATGAAGTTCGTTATGCTTCATCCACGCAGGCATTAAAATCTTCCGAATAGTTTAATCGGTTATTTAATTGTTTATTTATTGGAGAATACAGACGGATGATAAATTAGGATGGCGATATTAAAATTCTTGCTACCATTTCGCTATGCTTATAACAGACATCCATTCTAGAGTATAGTAGATATATTATATTACATCTATTCACGTTTCTCTTATCGAGTATGATCTCGTTTCCCTAAATTATAGTGTTTTTCGTACGTTTCTCTGAAAGTTTCCTTCGTCTGACATTGCAAGTACCAATACTACTTATCAACTAATTATTCTACTTTTATAATAATTCATATACAATTTGTTCTTTCCATATAAATATTCAAAAAAAAAAAAAAATGAGATAAATTTGTTATGTTACTTTTGCGACATATAAATGGAAAATTTTGAAGCGTTTTATTGTACTTAGGAAAATAATGCAATTAAAAGTTAACGACCACGGATGTGATTTCATTCATGATAAAAACTTTACTGAGGGATAAAAACAAAGGGATTCGAAAAGCAATCGCGAAAGGGTTATCGCATTTCGTTTTTTCTGTTGTTCGCATGCGACAATTTTTAGTTAACATCGTAAAAATTGTGGTAAAACGTGTCGTAAAAGCATCGATAAGCCCGTTAAAGCTATAAGTCCGAGTTGAGTTTGCACGCGATCGATTTTCTGATATGCGTTGCTTGAGTAAAGGGCACAGACGAGCGTAATTGGGACTGAATTGAACCAGCGATCGAAAATCACTGAATAATTCTCGATTGCGTGGGCTTTTACTATTCCAAGGAAAATAAAAAGAATAGCACAAAAGGCATTTTCTTCTGTTACAGAGCGTTATTTGTCTGGCTATTGTTCGATAGAAAATCGAGAAAAAAGATTCTTTCTGCAAACATACTTATCTTTATGTTTTTTATGAAAAGTAACGCAATTTAATTATCCAAGTAATTTATATCGAAACGCTGTCTTGTTCTCTTTGAGAGCACTTAAAGTTTTGATAAAAATTTCTGTACTCGTTATAACCACGATAAACAGTTGAAAAGATCGCTATCTAATTGCCAACATACTGTATGTAATTTTACAAATAGTCGCAAAGAACACGCAACCTTTGATGAAGCAAACTATTCAAAGCAAGATGTGAAATTTCTGAAAGGTCTTCGTTAAAAGTTCTCCGTTTAAAATTTCCTGATATTTTTCGGAGAAAAAGATGAAAAAGAAAAGTACCTAAAGATAAAGAGCCCCGAGTCAGTTCACGTAGCTCGAAAAATGGCTCGTAAAAGTGGCCGAGATAACTCGGCAAAAATCTTACGTAACGATTCGCCGTGCTCAGTCGAACACAATGAGATGACGATACGCCATTTGCATCCTGGCTTCAAGGATTCGTGTTCGCAAAGGCGGTCGAAAGGACGCGTTTACTTGCAGTTTCTGGCTGTTCGAGCGGAAAAACCAACGATCTTGAGCCGGCTATTAGCCACGCTAAAGAAAAGCCTGCGATTCTTTTACTGCATCGAGATCGTGCCTTGATATTCATTTTTGAAAGTATTCGAGAGTTATTTACGAATAAAAGATCTCAGTAACGAGTTGAACGACCGAAAAAAAATTTTCAAGTAAAAAACATCGGTAGTAAATTAAACTGTAACCTCCTTCAAGCATATTACACGGTATTGTCGATGCTTTTCTGTTGATAAGCAGGTGATTTTCGGTCGTAAATTTCGCTGAAATTTCCAGCTCGTTGAATTTATCTGTTTGTTAATGACATGAACGATGCGACAAGAAAAGTTACGTCCTACGATTAAGTAATATCTGATTTTCTGAAGATGCATTAAAGTCAAATCAATAGAAAGGGAAAGTTTGCGATATCGAGTTTGCGGGCAATTCGACGGGAAAAGAGGTAAATTACTTTTCAATGGGCGCCATATTCAAAGTTGAATTTTATTAGGCAATGAAAACGATTTAATATGACGAGGCTACGCGTTGTTGTCTTGGGACTCGTACTTGAAGAGCAACTAGAAGATAAATTTGTTTTTAAGAAATTGAAAGAAGAAGAAATCGAAAGAAGCCTCATTGGATCGTAATATATTCGGATTCGCATGTTCGCATTTTAACAAAATTTCGATTACCATATTATATCGTTGAAATTACACGCTTTATTTGTACAAGTGTCACGATGCACTGACGAGATGGTCATATATGACTTCGTATTGTCGTTAGTATACGGATCACGAATGCTGAGTTTGTGCATTTCATCATGGAGTAATCATGACACGAATTTCGCGATGACCTTTCCACCGTCACGCGGTTGATTGCTCTAATTATTCTGGAAAGCTGTTAGGGATCTGTTTTCTCAAGGATGGTTATACAAACCGAATAATCGAGACTTTGTCGTGTTTACAGCCACTCAAAGATTGTCTGACGAGTTTGCTTCTTACAAACACTTCGATTTCGTTGATAGTCCGGACGATTGACATTGTTATGCTAAAAGTCATTACCGTGGTGTTAAATTTTGAAACATAAAACGTTTTATTTCTGTAAAATTGATAATTTTAATATTCCAGCGCCTTTTTGTTAACAAATTAACAAACGTATTAGTAAATCTGAAAAAGCTGAATTTTATTTGTTATAGTTTATTTGTTATGTTGTTTTTTATTTTTTAAGTCGTTGAAAGTATACGGTTGTTTTTGCGAAGATTAATATTTGCTTTTGTCGAGGTGGAAATATGAATGCATAATAAATTTATGCATGAAATGTTATGCGTTCAAATAAAACTAATCGCAGGGGCCCTTTTTTGTTTTTACTACATTTAATTCATACGTCATATACTTAATTAAAATAATTTCCATATGGCTCAATATACTTTAACATTAGCAATTAATTTTGATCAACTCCGACTTTAATTTGTTTCATTATTCCACATTTAGAAGAATCACCTGTTCTATAATTAAAAAATTTTAGGAACAGAGTTGTTACAGTTTCACGTTTCGCTTGAAATAGTTCATACATTAACAAATTTTTCAACAGGATGCTTTTAACTTTTCCCAAATACTAAATTTCTGTTTCATACAACTCTCATGGTACTTTTTCCAAATTTACTCTCATATAAAAAGAAAAATCATACGAATATTTTGACTATTCATGATAGTCAATTTTAAAGTTTTCATATCTTTCTTATAAACAAATTTTACATTTCCAATGCATCGTTTCGACTCTACTCATTCGTGCGTAACATTTTTCCAAGATATTAAAGTTCGTTGAGGTTTTTGTTAAGTTTCAAGTTTGTAAACTGTTTCATTGATAATATGGAAGCGCAATTTCTTAAATCCCTCGAAATAGAACAAATTGCCTTCTAGTTTCTATCAACGCTGGTCGAACAAGTAGACCCATAAAGGCGTGGTTTTTTTCAGTTTTCAAATAAGCGAACGTCGCGTGACTACTTTGTTGATTATGGCCTCTGTTCATACGAATACATCGATGCTTCGCTGCATCGTTATTCAGTAAAAGTATAGTAATGGATCAATTACCGATGGTTGAAAGGAATCGTTAGAGTACTGTCGCCATGATCTTGGGGACTCGTGTAACTAGTTTTTTAGATGTACCGATAATCAAGCTTGAACGCACGATATCTGCGAATGCAGGATACGTTAAACAAGGATGAACATAATGAAATTTAATTAATGCGTATCACATACAGCGTTTATAGCCACTCATTGATTCACATAGGGAATCTTCTATTTTTACAATTAGTATTAATACTATGTTTAAAATTAATATCGACGTTTTCATATATGCATATTAGTGTTGCAAATTTTATTCGAAATTATTATTCGTCGAGGTAACATTTATTTTTAACGTTTATCGTAGATATTCTGCGATTGTTGTTCAATTAAATATATTCGCAATTTTCGTAAAAAATATGCTATACTTTTATTGATCAAATAATTTCATAAACTTCGAAGAAAATAATAATTTGAATTTATCATAAAAAGTGGCGTGTGAGCTATTCGAAATTATTTATCCATATACATGGATTTTGATGTTCAGAAGGATTAATGCTACGGAAATTTTGCGTTTTCTCTAATGACAAACGCAAAATTTGCATTTCTCTTAAAAAAAACGTAGTGTCGTATAATTTACCGCGCGTTAACAAAAAGTTTTTTCAGAAGGCGATGATTCTTGGAAAACACAGTGTTTTACGAGAGTTCGTCAAAGGATTATGTAAACATATGAATAGTATGTATCGGTGTATTGGGCGAATTTTTTATGCGGATCATGTTCGATCTATGATTCGTGCACGGAATAAGCGCATCAAAAGAACAGGTGATCTCGCACGGACATAAAAGAGTTCCGTTTTTATGCTAACACGATGCTTCTTCTTAGTATTATTGATCAAACATATGCAAGGCCTTTTATTCATTTTAAATATGCTTTCATCATACTTGAAATAACAACTCTTATAATAGGAGACAACTTTCACGAATATGTTATGTGTGTTGTATAAACGTCACGAAATTTCGTCATTGTCACTGTTATGAAACTCGACTATCACGATCGTATTGATGAAGTTTCAAACAAACTTGAAAATATACGTAGAAATTACGAGTATTAAAAATTGTCGTGACAAGCGCAAGAAAATTACTGTTGGACATTCAATAAAATCTTCGAAAGAAATGAAGTGGATAATCTCAAGTTTGAAACTAATTTGAAAATGTAACATAGAAATTACAAGTACGACAAATTTTCGTAACAAGTACAAGAAAATTGGCACTGAATTTTCAATGAAATTTTCGAAACAATCAGAGTACATAATTTCCATTAGCACGTGGTGGCCAAAATTCGAACAAAGCTTCCCACGAAAGTTTCGTGACAAACGAAAGTTTCGAAGTGCTAGTTAATTATCTCTGAAAATCAATTATTGATGTACTATACTTCAAAAGCCTTTTAAGGTATTATCGAAGAAGTATTATCGTCAAAGATAGGCAAACAGGATTAATATGTTTAATATTTAATTTGATCGATTACAGAGAAGGGGGACGACACGAGGCCAATTCAGCGCAGTCCACGCAGGACCGCAGGAAGCTCTTGAAACGAACAAGGAGCCTTGCGGTGATATCCGAGGACGAATCTCGACACGATCGAGAGGCGCATCACTTCAGGCTCGGGCAATCGACCTTCGATTTGCCTAGGAGGCATCAATTGATTCCACGAGCCAAGCTGATAGATCGCAATTCTTTGAAGGATAGGTATGTTAGAACGAGAGTTGTCTCAGAGACGGCGATGACATCATTCAGGAACATCCGTTAGTTTTCGAATAAAAATGCTTGTAATTACGATCTCTGTATCCTTGTGATCTTATCGTAAAAAAGTCTTACGTCACTTACGTTATTAGATTAATTATAGTAACTAAATATAGTTTGGAAAGTCTCGTCTACTTAAGAATCACTATAGATGGCAAAATCGGTGAATCATCGCGATTGGAACCATTACCAATGAAATAAATTTTCGTTCTTGCGAAATTCGACCGATTAAGAAGGATAGTCTGCTTCTGTCGTTTTGTACGAAAGAAATAACAGTACGATCAAGCATAAAGAAAAGCAACGTATGTATTTGAATCGCGTGACTCGCGTATTACAAGACAAGGAACTATCGTTCATTAAGAAACGCTAATTACCATAGAACGGGTTAAGCATAAGGAGCTTGTTCGAGCTTCTTAACTGCACGTAACAGCTCTGTTCGCAGGACGCGATATTCTGTTTCGCCCAGTCGTGGGATTTTTTTACACGTTCTTGTAGAGAATAATATCCGCTCGAACATTACCATTCCAATCAGTTACAAGCTTCGTAGCCAGTTTAATCAAAACGGTGCAAATAGCAAAGTAATATCCGTAGCGTAATTAAGAGAATCGTTTGTGCTGTTTACCGTACGAACAGAAAATTTAATTTCTACTGTTTAACGAATTCATTGATGCTAAAATATCGGTATCCATAATTTTCTCCTCCATAATATCCTCCATTTTATATAATATCTTGTATAAAATTTCGAACAAGTGCTATCTTCGTATACGTAACTTCACAAATTGTTAATCGTTAATTGTTAATTTTAATCGTTAATCAAAGAATTAAGGCTTTTTCACGACAAACATTCAACTAATAGGTAGGTAAAATTTGTATTCCTCTTACGAAGGTACTGAATTTAAAATACACACAATATGTGCAATAACAATCAACGCGATATGCGCGCGAATAACAGCGAATGTATTCACTTCGCGTTGGATAATATCGAATAGTGTTCGTTAAATTGGTCAATTCGAAGGGAAAGCTATGACAGGTCGAATAAATTAACCAACCTGCAATTTGCCTGCTATGTCGAACATTTTCGAAATTCATGGACCAGCCAGAAACTCGTTTGTACATAGCATACAAGATTTTCTATATGAAACCAAGTCGTACGTCATTCAAGAAACT
This sequence comes from Bombus impatiens, assembly GCF_000188095.3. NCBI lineage: Eukaryota > Metazoa > Arthropoda > Insecta > Hymenoptera > Apidae > Bombus > Bombus impatiens. Next base: position 1,003,459 of record NT_176510.1, read on the forward strand.
TTCTTGTTTCTACCGGCCTTCCACGGTTCGCTGCAAAAGGTCTGCTAGCTAAGTTAAAGCCGCATTAATAATGCAATCACCTGAAACAGGCGTACCGAATCCTTTAATTCTTGTCGTTTTAGTAAATGGAAACTCCTCGTTGTATGTATTCCTCAAGCACAAGTCGAACAACAAGAACATCCGAGAAGGTTCATAGAGAATAAATTTATCTCTGTAAACTAAAAACTTATTCGGACGACGCAGCTGTTGCTTTTCTCTCTGAATTGCATTCTACGCTTTTGCATATATTGATCGATGTATTTCTTTAATGGTTTAAACCATTTTTATAGCGTAAAATACGTTACGCGAAAGAAAAAGAATTATTATAGTTCGAGACGTAGATTATTTAATTTTATCTAATAACATTTATTAAACATTTATTTTCTATCTACTATAACTAGCATAAAAATACCTTTGGTTTCAATTACGTGGTATATTGTACAGCGAATGCTATCCCGAGATCTGATAGCTTCGATAAGAAACAGAAATAAATCCTACGAATCTTCAAGTTCCAGTTTATTTCAAGAACAATATCTTACGTTGTTACCATAACATTTCTACTTCTCGATTCAATGGTTTTCCAATGCGTTTGTATTTTATATTTCAGACTCTGCAAGAGTCAACAGCATCTTTCGGATTCGTACGAACGATTCAACGAGGCTAAATCGTATCACTCGAGATCTGCTTGCGGCCTTCACTCGATTCCTTCGGGACTCCCCTCGTTTCCGGATCCTCTGCACTACACTCGAGGCAATCGCACCGATCCTGATCGATTGAACATCCTCGACTGGCCCGAATCACCCAGACGTTACCGCAGTGTGCAGTCGTTGGACACCGTTAGCGATTTAGTGGACATTGTCGAAGACGGCTGGCCAATCGAAGGAAATCGCAGTATCGATTGCATCTACACTCAGGTAAATCTTGCGTTTCTACTGTTCAAACGACTCATATGAAACGGAGATATTTGATGATTATCAGAAAACGAGATTCCTATGTTAAATGTCACATAGAGTTAATTGATTGATTGTGGAATGCAAACTAATATTCTTATAAAGCTAATTAAACGAATGGAATTCAAGTAGAAAATGTTACGCACTGAATATCATATGTACTAAATTCTAGTGTTAATTGCAAATTAATGTTGACTTTAATATTGGTATCATTTGGCCTGTGTTTGCTAATCATTTGAATACTAATCGATACTACACGTATAAATTTCTCGTCGGGAGCATTTGATGCTTCCTATAGGATACATAGAGCGCGTCCTTATATCTCACTATACACCATACCCCATAAATTCACTCTTATCTCGAGTAGTGTTTGAGAACGAGGATGGTCGCGTTTATCTCGAAGTTACGATGGAATATCGATACCCCGCGACTGGTCCAGGATCTTCCTTTCTACAATTAGATTCTGATAAACATGCAGTTGTACCATACGTTTATTGCTCTGCTAGCTAGTAATTTATAAAGCACAACGTGAACAGGTGTACAATAATTTTAAAAGGAATAGAAAACATATTCATTCCATTGAATTCTGACAAAAATGGAGTTCTACTATACGTTTATACGGTTACTTGATAATTTATAAAGTACGACGTGGACGTGTATAAAATAATTTTGAAAGGAACAGAAAGCATTCCATTCTCAGGTGAAACGTAAACGGAAGGAGCACAGGAGCCTGGACAGCATTCTGTTCGAAGACGATGGCGAGCTAGAGTACTTCGACGTTCTGAACCTCTTACCTTTATCGAACGTGCGTTTGGAATTCGACGAGGAGGACGCGCGTAACAATAACCTCCGTCAAAGGAACGACCCAAACCTAAAACCACTGGAATATCTCGAGTCTCGCGTCGTAGAGGAGAGATCATCCACGAGGAGCAACGCTACGGACGAGGAAAAATGTAAAGAAAGCAGCACCAAGGAAGGGAACAGCCCGCAAAACATTGAAGAATTCGATTGTCAAAAAGAAGAAACCGGTTCTTTGAGTCTATTCAGAGATAATTTATCACTGCAGAACGCAAAGGAGGAGCTGCGTCACGAAGTTCGAGAGGATTTCGAGGACGACAGAGACTCGATAACTTACCTTCGAAACGAATTCGTAGACCAAAGATCCGCGTGTTCGAATATCAAAGAGAGTAGATACAGGCTCGATGACGAGCTGGTGCTAGTAGGAGAGGAACAGATCGATCGAAAGGTCGAGGAGGCGGAAGACTATAAATCGATTTGGATCTCGGACACGGAGGAGCAGGAGGACATGTCGCGTAGGCCACAGGTGCTCAAGGTCATCGATAGCGACGTGACCAAGAGACGACACAGAAGTCTTACCATCGAAGTTGGTTCCTTTAAAAAGGACGAGCAGAAGAACGAGAAGTTTCAGAGTAATGGACAAGAGTCAGGCAATTGTATCGACCTGGTGCAATCGAATGGGAAGATCGACGAGGTTGATGGAGCTCTGAAGAACGTAGAGGTAAGTGATAAAGAATAGCTTCTCCATCTCTCGATCCATTTTATCCATTTTAGTCTTAGAAATCGTAGAATGTTTAAACGGAACAATTTGTCATTTTTCATAAATTCATAGATTTATAAAATGTGTAAATTTTGGAAGATTCTCCGGCAAAGATTAGCACCTAATTTAAATATTAATGGCAGATTTAAAATACCAGGAAGCGTCTTTATACAATTAGAAAATATTCTTAGCGATCAAGTATCTTTATATAGTTGCAAAATATTTTCGACCATCAAGCGCTTTGTACGTGTACAAAATATTTTCGTTCGATAGGTAGCCTAATGATACATACAGATAAAAGCTTTCTCTTCCTCGTACACATCTTTCACTTCAATTTCTTTAATAGAATCTCCAATCTCGTTCCTGCGCAGTTGCAATATTGAAAACGTAATCACACATAAGACCATTCAACCATGAAACATCCCAAAGAACTTGCATTCCTTACAAAATGCAATTTCTGTCGTTTTAGAGCGTAAACCAGGAAGAACGTGAGGCGAACACGAGCGTGGTGAACGCGAGGAACACTTCCGAGCAGAAAAACTCGCAGAAAGATGGTATTAAGGGAAAACAGACGGAAGGTAGATTCGAGAGGATCGTCAAAGAGACATCGAATATTATCGGGAAGGCTTGTAGCGTAGTGAAAGGAAGCTTAGGTTTCGAGGCACGATCAGAGAGCTCTGATCTGGGTTTAGGATCAGAATCCGGAAGTGATACCAGACGGAGATCCGTCGACGATGGCATCGATGAGGATCACGTGTCTAACTGCACAGACAAGGGATTATCGTCAAAGGAGAACGAGAATCAAAAGATGCACGGTAATCTGACAAGATCGATCAGCTGCGTGGATTCGATCGAGTGTCAGCCGGATGACGATCAGGAGTTCGATCATGTTCGTTACAAGATCGTCAAGTCGAACATGTTCGGCAAGAACATGTACACTAATGCTCGCAATGACGTCACGTACGAGGGATTGATCCAATATCTGCGAGAATATTCCTTCCAGGAGCTTCTGTTGGATAATAACGTTGTGATTATAGAACCAGTACGCGCGGAAACCATAGAGCGCAAACCATCCAACGTTGGAAAGGCGAGATCAGAGCCAAGCTGTAAGATAGCAGGAGCTATACAGAAGAAAACGGACGCAGAGAATTGCCAGAGAAGTTGCGAGAGTTCAAATGTCAATGCTAAAAGCCCGAAACAGTCGTCTATCAGGAAGCATTTCTTTTATCATCCTATTAGGGTAAACCGTGAGCTTATCGATGAAGAACTACCTGATCCTGATACCGTGAAAAACGTGAGACTTATGTTTGAGAATACATTGAAGATGAAGAATCCGTCTAATTCGACGTTCTCACGGGATTGTAAGAGCAGGAAGAGTGCTAGTATGAAGGATCTGAGTAGCATTGATGACAGCCATTTTGATGAAATGTCGGAGAAGGTGGATGAGGCTACCAGGTAGAATATGATTCTTTTTTTCTGCGAAAAGTTTGCAAAAGTTTTTGCAAAAGTTTAGTAAAATGCATATACTAGCGAAAGATGAACACTACTCGGTTTAATATACGTTGTTGGGCGAATGTTTGGAATCACTTTTCAACTATTAATTACATTACTATCAATTACGCAACAGATATCAATAGTAAAGTTCCTTCGCTTCAATAAATTATTGATATAACAATTTTCGATGCTGCCAGAATTCCAAAGTAACTTTTCCCTTACTTTGAACTTTGAACTTTGAACTCTATGAAAACACAGTAATTCCAAACTTTTGACCAGTAACGAACCACGCACCACCCTACTTACTCAACTTCATTTAGCGAAAATTACCATGCCATGTTCAGATGTTCCAGCAGGGCGAAGGATCTCACGAAACTATTCGAGAACATGGAGAAATCCACATCTTCGACCGCATCGGTGGTTGGATGCAAGGACGAATTAGACAGTCCCCGTTGCGAGTCGAAAACCAGGATTCTGGCACAAAGTTTCGAGGCCAGGAGCGGCCACACATCGCCGAGCGACTCGACTTCCTCCAAGAACAAGATGAACCGTTACCATCACCACCATCATCACCACAATAATTGGGATGCTGGTAGCGTAAGCTCTGGGGTGTCTAGCGATTATCCCGACACTGATCCCGGAAGCGGAGTGCAGTGTATTTCCTCGGAAGATGAGGAAGTCGACTGTCACGAGAACGATGTGACCGAGTCAGGTGGATCGAATCATTACGTATCACCAGATGTTCTTAAAAAGATTCGCGAATGTGGCACGTCAGTCACTTACTATGGCGGCAAAGTGGTAAACTCTAGCAATGGGCCATTAATATCACCAGTAGTGGAAAATAGATTCAAATGCGTCGATGGATCGAACGATTACGTAAAATTCAGGCTGATAAAGAGCAACTCCTGTGACAGCAGATTCGAACTAACTGGAAGACTCGTGGAGAATCATCTGAGGCATCGAAACAGGGACAGAGCTCATGATTTGAGCCAGTATACGATAGCCGAGACACCTAGCATCGAGATCACCACGTTAGACAAGCAAGAAGGCGAGGATGAGGATGGGAAGGTGAGATCGGAAGATGAGAATAATAGAATCAAAGAGGTCAAAAGAGAGCCTCCTGTGGTGATCGGTTTAGAGCCTAAAAAAGAGGAGAACAAGGAGGCGAAGGATATTAAGCTGGATTTTAAACTGGGTGACTTGGAGGATGCAAAGTCAGATTACGCTAGCAGATTCATCGGCAGTGCTTTAAATAGGTGGCAGGTCAATGAGAATAATTGGAGAACAGATGATTTTGGAAAAATGGAATTCGAAGAGTTCGAGGTACTCGAGGATAGTTTAAATGGAACTGAGAGTCAACGTTTGGAAACTTCTTGAAGGAATTGGGTTTTCTGTAATATATTTGGTCCATTTTGATAGAGCTAGAGGGAATGTTGCCAAAGTTGTAAGTCGATAGTTGCGGTAGTACGTCACGGTAGTGATACTTTGGTAAAAGTTTTTGCGTATTCTCGAACGATGTCGCTTTGTAACCGCGTTGTCTTTACTTTTGAAACGACTTCTCGATCCATCCGTTCGAGAATATCGCGTTAGTCAATTCAATTGTTCGGGAGCATTGTACAGTTGTTATTCGAGGTTTCTTAGCAACGAGCAACTTGGATGTTTGATCAAACACTACGAAATTTCATTATATTTCGTATAATACACATAATAATATATTTATGAAAGATTTCTACAAGTGTTCGAATACTTTCGTGAGCTATTGTATATTAAAGTCGATGGTTATAGAATTGTAACGATCTTGAAATACTGTATTTGATTTTGATCGAAGAATTGAAGCAAGTGTACATAAGGAAGCGAAGAACGTTCTAAATCAGTTTATTTGTTAAATTGTTATTTACCTTGTTCTAGGCTAAATAAATATCCGGTTTAAAATATCTCCTAACACCTAATCCCTTTAATGTGTTCGTTTTTACTTCCACGAAATTAAATATCGAACAAAGCGTGTTCTGTAAATTGGTTAAGTAACGAGTTGGTTTAACGTAGATCACGATTTAACAACATAAAGTGCTGTTATTTAATTTTCACGTGGAGAAAGAAACTGGTCAGTAAATAAATATATGGTATTTATTATTAAATCTTTGTGCAGGAAGCCTTATTTATATTATCTAAAAATTCCATGAATTTTAATTATGATCTGGTATAAGTTTAAATATAACAATTCATTTATACGAATGTGAAATATGCCGGAGAGTTTTGTAAGAACCTCCGCTCGTATGTTTCTCTATAATATTTTAAATCCACAAGGTGTAAATTGTCACGAATGTATCATAATTATGTAAAGGTACACAGAGATACGAGACACATAATTTAAGATGAGCTTGCAAATGGTTCTCTTTTATTAGCAGCCCACGAATATTCTAGTTGTAAAAGTATCTTCCTCTCAAATTCTTTACTTCTCTTCACGCAGAGTTAAGTTAAAGATCAAAGACTTTGGGTGTTAAAATAAGTTCGAAAAGTGAATCGTAAGAAAAGCTTCAAGATAAAAATATCTTTCCTCCGAATTTTTTTTTCATTTTTTTATGAACCTTCATCGCGTTCGATCATTACTCACCACCACTCTCCGTGTTCTTAGTGATCATCAAACTTTTGTTTGCTGTGTCATTTTTTGTCGCTTTCGTTGGGCTCCGTTCGCTCGGCGTACTCGTATCTTCTATTCTTTTCATTAAACCCGGACTTGACCTCGGTGAAAAATTATTCTTTGTCGAGGAGAGATTTCTCTGCGTGCTGTGCCACCACCTTTTGCACCATGTTTCCTGCAACACAGAAAATTACGGTTAGTGTAATGTAAATAGAACTACAATACAGTGGCATTTTTATTTGTGTTCGTTTATCGGTGAAAACGAGTCTTGGTTTTATCCACGCGACGTTTTAACATTCAACGAAGCGCACGAAGGTTTCCGCCTTTCTTCTCTCAGATTTTCTTATATTCTTTTCTCTATTTTTATAATTTCTCAGGAAAAAGAGGGTCTATTGCAAACATGACGTATAAATACCAGAAACCAGTTCTCTCTTGTGTTTCTTGTTTCGTGTTGGGTTTCTTCCGTCAATTCGCATTCGATTAGCGCGCGTTTGGGTCGGAACATCAAACACAATTGTTTCACGTAGCGCAGATAGATCAGGCAAATCGTGGCTCTGTGAATCGTTACCCGATCAGGCGTTGTGATCGGACATTGAACATCGTAATTACATCTTGTACTAATCGTGAAACACCAATTTCAGAGTTTCCCACTCGTTACGTGAGTTTGCTTGATAGCTATGCTCTTACCAATTTTGGTCTTCGATTACCTATGCGCAAAATGCTCCATAGGTATGCACTGTAGCTTAAAAGTACGCATTTGGACATTTCTATGCAATAAACATCAATCCATGGAATGGATTTCTAAGAGAACAAACGTGGCTGTCGAATTTTTGTCGGAATTATCGGTCTGTACAGTTGATCTTTTCAGAGTCGACTTTTTTTAACTTCTGAGAAAGATTATTTTTTATCAAATGTTAATAATACAAATATATTTTTGCTATCGTTTTTGTTAACTATCTTTCCTAACTTACAACGTTGCGCTTATACAACAGCACGCGCTAAGGAGTCGAGGAGTTATGGAACGAGCAGATACATTTTTCGCGAGTAAATCACAGAAACAAACGTGTTCAGTATTTCGATAGAATTCACGTATTGCTACCATCGATCACTCGGGTATCCGAATATGTAAATGTGATATTTTCATACACGCGTTGATAAATATATCGACAGAATATCATACAATTGATGCGAAATTTAAATTTTCCAGAGTATTGACCAAAGGGCAAACGTGGAACAGAATTTATTCGGTTACGGAGGTAATTTTTATTTTGACACGCAATGACTCGACGTAAACGTTGTATTTGAACGCAGCGGAATTGGCAAATGCCCAAAATACTATGAGGTCAATGCGGGGTCATGCCGAAATTGGAGTTCGGCCAGGGTCGGCTCACGACTGTACATTTGGCAGAAAGTGGTTTTCAAAGAACGAAGCGAATGTAACGATAAGTATTTGGTAGAGCGGCCTTTGTCATAAAGTCGAATGGCATGTACCCAGAGAAATAAAGGATTTCCAAGTGAAAAGCGGAAACTTTCTTCAGGAGAACTTACGTGCTTTCTCGCATTTGAATCGTCGTGTTGTCGCTTTGTTTCCTTAAATATGCATAATTTGCAAAATACTCGACACTTTGAGCGATGTGGAAATTTGTGCGTCGTCTGGAAAACGACGCCGTTATTCCCGTCAACACGGTGTTCTAAAAACGATACCGCAATGCGTATCTGACGCTACCTATTTTAAGACAATCGTAAAACCGCCTTTAAAATGCTATGAAGATATACGCGCAGTTGGAGTTTATCGAGACTAGTATTATCAGAATCTTGAGATATTTGATTCTCACGGTGAAAGAGAAACGAGTTAACGTGTTCGGCTCTGAATTAAATTGTGTAGAGTATAGTTTTGTCGGTCCTTTAATTTTAGCCTTACTTTGCGGTGTAAGAGGATACTTTAATTCGTTAAGAAGTTAGTTGATATTAAACAAATTATGAATGAAGTGTTGTATGATAACAATGATTGAAGTATAATGGATGAAACCGATGAACTCCTTGATTGTCGGTGATCGTTTAACAAAAAGAAAGATAACGTGAACCAAAGGTAAAAAGGAAGATAAAGCGCACGAAAAGTTCAAAGTTCCCTTGCGTGAGGGACCATATATCAAGCTTCGTCTCTTTTTGTGTCGATGAAATTCTTCCGCATAATAGCACCGATAAAGATCCAGCATTCAAAACGTCTCAGTGTCATTTAGAGTTTAGGCTGTCGATCAGTCTCCAAGAAAGAAATTTCAATGAAGTATTTCGATATGCGATGAAAAATGAAATGAAAAATGAAAGAAAGACGTTGCGATAACTACGAAACTACGTAATTATAATCGTTACTCAGATCATTAAGACTGTGAATTTTCATAGAAAGTCAATATTTTTGAATCGTGGGTAATACAATAATATCTAAAGGAAGGTTTATTTTAGCTACTATATAATTATAATGAATGCCGTTTTAGATATTTTACATATCTTTGCATACTATCTGTATTCTGAGCATTTTTGCGCTTTTGCATTTTAAATTCTTTGTGAATGGACAAACATTTGCAGGTTGACGATTACACCGACGACGATACCATTAAATTACAGACAATGGCAGTAAACGCAAAAAGCGTGAAATGAGTTTCCTTCTGTATGCATTTTCAAGTAACTGTGAAACCTTTGTGCTTTGACTTAATTCTCGCTTCCTACATTTTTGCTTATTCATATTTGTAACAGATGTAATTTCGTAATGTCTAACGTGACCCGTCATGTACGTTTTTAAAACCACATAGCGAATGCAACAATTTCCATCGCCATTTCTGTTGAAACGCAAGAAAATTTCTAAAAATTGGGTCAGTACAAGAATTACTTGATAGTTGGTAGCGAGGGTTAATTGTATTTTACGTATAATTTCGTACATTTTCCAGGATTCATCTCAGTGAGATTCTCTAGTTTCTCAAGTAAAATATCTCGATCTTCTTAGATTTTTCCGCGATATTAAAGTGACTGCGTTCCTTCGTTAACCTTTCTACCGCGTTTCAGTTTCATATTTTTAAACGTCTGGTTTCTTGAATTCGAGACGCTTTAATCGAGATGATTTAATCCGCGATTTTACCGTGGATCGTTTAAACTCTTCAACGATATATCTGGCGGTCTAAGAATATTCTTGCTTCTCCTTTTTCTCCTGACTTTTTCTCCCGAAGCGCGATATATTTCTTAACAGCCTTCTCGAATTCCTGCAACCGGATCTTTGTCATCTTTTCATAAAAGGATCGATATACAGCATATTACGAAGAATCGATGGTATTTGAAAACTCGAAGAAAAAAGAGAAGAGAAATATCTATTGCATTTATTTAAAAAAGACTTACAAATTTTTATTTTTATAGATCTATTTTATTTTTCTTTTTTATTATTAGTTGTGTAAAAGAAACTTGCAATTTGGTATATTTAGTAAGAAAGAATTCCTTTACTAAACACCGATAATGTTCTCTTTTTATTAAATTAATGTGGACGTCCTCGGCAGGGCCTAAAAAGTTGCATCTATATTTGTTCAGCACAGAAGCGTGCTCTTATTCAAACAATCGGTAGCATCCAGTTCCCATTCGTCAATTGCTCCGCCTCGTTTTTCTTTCTCAATACCAAACCTCTGTTCGAACGTTTTACCCGTTACTCGTTTCGCTCGCTTATTCGTCCTGACTAATCGATTTTGCTGTCGTGTTTTTCGAAGTTATTTTTGCATTGTGTTTTTTCTACTCGTTCCACGATGGACGGCATAAAATTCTTAACGATTCAACCGAGATATTTTTTCTCGAAAAGTTCGTCTTCAGCATCGTTTCGCGCTAATGGCATGCAACTTTCGCCAGAACTCTATTCGGTAATTCGATCATTATCGCGGTCTGAAAGTTTCAGAGACACAAGTTCGGATTATTCAGACGGCCGCGCTACGCGAATCTTCTCGACGGAAGTTCTCGTTTCCTCTCGAAATTGGATTCCATTGAACACGCCACGACCTTGTAAAATGTTGTCCACCCATGAGTTATTTCGTGACAGTGGCGCGTCAGAAATTTCCTAGAAATTTCAGGCGGCTTGTACGAATTCACCATCGATATTCGCTTGGCGAAAATCAACGAAAACCTGTTGGAAACTTCCATCGTCAATATTTCAGTGTTACCGCACGCGTACGTTCGCACATTGTGCACAATTAGATACGGGACGTAGTTTCTAGCGTGAAACGCTATCATATAATATGCCGGGTGTACTTTTCTAAATTGCACGTCTGAATTATGATTGCTGTTGCAGAAATAACTGACAGATTTTTGTCATTTACTGGTTTAATTTAAATGAGTTACAGTATGCAGTACAGCGAGTGCATACATGTACATTGCACGTATTCATGGATTTATGCGTGCAACGAATATACGGCAAATTGACTCAATTAATCAAAGAGTAAAAATACTTCGCTGTTGAGTCTATCGTTAAAAATCAACTGGTGGATTGCCGTGGATATAAAATCTCGGGAAACTGAATTTTTATCTTTACAGACTTTTATTGCAAATTTACCTCGGTCATTTAAAACGTTGAATTTTGTTTAAGAAAAATAATCCGAATAAAAGGTATTTACAGCTGACTCGGTTGAAAATTTATTGAAAATAATTCCGACGCAATTTTCGTGTATCGTCCGAGATTAATTTTCTCGTCGACATCAGATCAATTTTGTCTCGTATTATAAATATTTAATGGTTGAATTCTGGATTCCATCGTTTTTAACACTTCTACTATTTGTTTTTCGTTATTTTATTATATTTTTAGACTTTTCATATTTCTCTTGAAATATGTCGCGTTGAAAGTTTCGTGATTGTGTTTATTCTTTTTAAAAATTATGGTACAGCCTTTTATATATTTGAACGAACGATTGAACGAATTTAAATAATTAAGCGAGATTTTATCGTTTCATTCGTCACCGTTAATTAAATTTTAATGAACGATCTGTCGACGATTTCGCTCGTGATTCTCAACGACCAAGCGTTTCAATTAGAACACATCATCGTCGATGATATTCCAGCAGTCAATCAACGTACTCGTATATGCACATGCTCTGCTTGCTCAAATTTTGGTCGCCGGCCAAAGCAGCGAACGACCACCAAAAGGATTTCTCACGTGCGCAACTGTCGTGAAATAAATAATCGAAAGGCTAATGATCTCGCGAGTGTCACCGATCCCTCGTGTAGATTTCAGTTTACGTTTGTCGTAAAGTAAAGTACAACACCTGAAGAACACGCTAACTATTTAGTTAATTAAAATGTTGGTCGCCTTTCAGGAAATAATGGGTTTCTGTTCGACAACACCCATTTTTGTTTTCCCGACACGGAATCAACCGAAGTAAGCCACTTAAACGTCGTTCAATTTGTCCAACACGAAGATCTCGACAATCTTCGGGTTCATCTTTCTACGATTGTTTCAGGCTTCGACTTCTGTTTTTAGAAATAACATCTCTGTTATAAGAGTGTTTCGTGTCAATTCTCCAACAAATTGAGTTAACTGTTACGATTCGCGTTTATATAGCAACTATTATACAACTACTTGGTTGATACTGGCAAATGAAATTCTCTCCGTGCTGGGAAATTCTTACAATGGTATCACATTTCAGAGCAAACGAGAGTTCTAGACGCCGTTATTATCATTCGAACTCGTTATAGTTGCTGGAATCGATATAACTGGAGCATAGTTAGGTGAAGCACTAGCTTCTGGGTGGAGTCGAGGGTCAAAAGGTGAGACACGGAGCGATTCAGAAAATGATCGACTCTACTTTTTACTAGTTGCAGTACGCGTGGAAGTACACGATTAATATTTCATCGGCAAGAAATAAATGACCTACTTCCATAAGTTCTCTCATGGTAAGAAGATGGCATAGATAATGGCAAACTTCAAGGTATATTTTCAAAAACGGTGCGTCATCAACGCTTTCCTGTACTTTCCGATTTATAGAGTTGATCAATACGTTAATGTACACAGATATTTTTTTAAATAAGTAGAACTCTAAAGAACAGGAGGAATTCATCTCCTTCTATCTTTAATAGAGTTTAAGATTGGTAATTTTCGGGAAGACAGAAAAATGCAGTTTCAACGATACTCCAGATTTTTATTTCCACAAGAAAATTTCGAATTTGTCTCGGCGCTTAAAACATTATCACCAAAATTATTAAGTTTCTTACACCAATTCTATTATTCTCGATATCTATCTTTCACTTACAAGGTATTAGCATCTCGTTAGATGTATGTATGTAACAAGATCTTAATACCTTCAGAGTCATGAATATTCATAGGCTACTCGTGACTTCGTATCTCATGTTTTATCAAGCGCTCCATGTATCCTCGGTCGGTTTCTCTAGTCATTTCCGCACGAGTATTTTTCCGGAGCTAAAGGTATTTACTTTGTTGCAAATAAAGAACGTTAAAGGATCTTTCAGCGAATCGAATGGAAAACATTCGATAGTAAGATAAGATCTGCATACAAAAATTTTAGTTTCAACGAGGGGGAAAAGAAATTCCCTGAAGATAGATGTTTTTCTTTCATTCTCCGCGACGAAGTGGCACGTGCGCGAGAAACTGCCGAGGAAAAATGGAATAAATCACATTTGCAAAGCGTGAAATCGCATGAATACGAAATGACATTTGCAGATATGATTCGCCGTATGTCTATTCAATACCTTCGTCAAGAGGCACGCACATCATTTTGGCGTTGACTAAATGGCGAGGGAAAATAAGATGGACGTCATTTTGGAGTGCAGTAAAAGCTTTTACTAATTTAACGGAAAACAAAAGAGATTAATTGCTGTCCAGTTAATGGATCGTTATTTCCCAACAATGTCCTCAATTCGTGAACGATAAACAATCTGTAGATTAACCCGTTTATATTGGTAAATCAGTATTGCTGAATTATGCAGTTCAGCGAGTTTTTTCCAATTTTCATTATCTAATTGCAGTCTGTTTTGACGAAACAGCGAAAAAAAGTTAGATTAAATTTTGGATCTTTTCAGGGTCAACAATTGATTTGAACGATGAATGTATTCTCTTTTATTCAAACGCGTTTAAACAAATTTATTGAAATCTAATCGATATCTAACTTTATTATTGACATCTTGTAACTTTTGACTTGTAAACTTTCGCTAATAATATCTGAATATTCCATTACATAAAAGAGCTCTGTTTAATATAATTACTCTGCTCGGTAGAAATAGTCAAAGTCTTGCACGAATCAATAAAGAATTTATTTTAAGCATCACTATTATTAATCGAAAATATTTTTCCTCGATAAAGCATCACAAATTTAATATCTAATTTATAAGAATATACTCGTGAACGTTGAAGTATTCTGGTTCACCTGTTGATTTGTAAGGATCAGAATCTTACATCTGGTTAATTTTTCATGGGATAAAAATTAACATATTCGACTTGTTACTTGTCTCCCTATACCCTCTAGCATATTTTACGCTGTAAACATATTGCGTTTGAACATATTTTATCCTGTCATTTGAATTTTTCATCATACACCCGCTACTTTAAAATTCCCCTACTAGCAAAATAGATGGGTCGGCCATTCAAATCCCCTATGGGCTCGTGAAGTCATTACACTATGTTTCATGGCCAGCTAACTTCCAAGTGACATTGCTGCCGTAAAGAATAATGCGACTACTCTACATCGGGATACACGCTAAAAATATATTACTTCATGAATTAATTTACAAGGGTTGAACATATTTCTGTTTTCAGACATTTGCGATCGAATGGATAAAGATAAAAACTGAGATAAATTTCTGTGAAGAAAGAAAGTTAGAATTAACATTTTTGAGGCATATTCAACGTTAAATGGAAATGTTGCAAAAATATTATGTATTATACAAAGTTATAAAAATGTACTGAAAGTACTTGTACTTTTAAACATTTACAATTGGAAAATTTCAAATCATAGTTTAAATAAATTTCTCTACAGTCGTTGTAACAGGAAATTTATTTTCCAAACTTATACAAACCTGTTCAAGATATTTGTCCATTTAGACACGTTTAATTGTGTAACTTCGAACTGTTGTTCGAAATACATTTCTCTACAATGATACATTTGAAAGCTAACGCCATAGCTACCTACGAAACTGTAGCAAATGTAAATCGTAGCAAAATGTTTATTGTCCAAACTATTCGTGCTTTGAGATGCGTCTAATTGAGTAACTCTGAATAACATGTTGAACAAACTTCTTTACAATGAGGCGTTTCAAACTGAACAGTTTTCAGGCTTATTCGGCATTAAATTGTTGTAAAAAGTTTGATTCACAAAGCTACTGAAACGCGTTGGAATTTTCATGCTCAACATTTTCGGGGAAATTCATTTTCCATGACGTAAATAAAGTTTCGTGAAATGTCGAAATTTTCATGTACAATAGGAATTCGAGGAAATTCTATCCTGGCTTAAATACAATTTTGTGAAATCAAATGTTACAGAATCGATGCTTAATTCGTAGGATAAAGCGATTAATTTACAAATTTCGAACAATTGTCGCTTTTCCTCGCATCGCAGAGAAAATTTCGACGATCGTTTAAATCGAAACTCATCGGAATGCACTGAGATTTTTATTTCCACCATTTATACTTGAAATTTCAAAATGAAATGTAAATAAAGCTCTGATTTTCGTTCAAACGAGAGAACGTATCGACTTTTCACCTTTTACTAGTTGAAATTCTAGAATGAAACGTACCAAGATTAACACTGAATCCAGAATGAAGAGATTAATTTAAAGATTTTTCATAGTTGTGGTTCCGAAATAGAGTTGGAAAATCCCAATAATTCCTAGAATCACATATGGGAAGGCATTTAAATTTTCACTCTCACTGTTTATAATTGAAATTCTGGAATGAAATAGCCGAGATCAACGCTTAATTCGGTATGAAAAGGCCAATTTAAAGGTTTTCTACAGCCTCACAGGCTCTGTCTCAAATAGTAGTGGAATTCCCGATAGTTGATCGAGCCATAGACATCGATAATACGTACTGGAAAGGGTAGAAAATTGGATCAGCTGAGTAGGTTGTGTACGAGGATTTTCCCATTAAATGCTAATCGGCTAACTTGCTGTACCTGTGCTTTGCGGTTTCTACCGGGAACACACCAATTCCAGATAATCAAGTGCACAGCACTCGAAATCAAACGAATAGAAATAGAAGTTGCTCAAATTGGGGCACCGAGAATGTCTCATATCTGCATAATATAAATTATTCAGAAAGAATAATGTAAGATGTAAAGATGATGCAAGATCGGATTATTTGAGTCAGTAGGTTATTTAGAACGAACTAAGCAATTCGCAGTTTTAATTTGACAGATTTGGTTATAGTTTGGATATATATATGTAAGTATATTGGAACAATTTTTGTGCAATTTATTTTTGATAATAGACCATTTGGCTCGTTAATTTATTAACTGTTAACGTTGCACCAACACGATATTTTATAGTCGACTTTTTTCCAATCAACTTGATATTTTATAATATATGACAAGTTTAGGATTGAATATTAGAATGTTAAAATCTTTAGCCGAGTCAAATAACCATGTACAGAATCGGTGATTGTTTCCATCGTTAAAATTTAACCAGAGGACTGAAATCGTAAGAGCCTGTCTTTGAAAAGCAGCTTCCCCACGAACAAACGAGAGCAGGCGGAACTTAGAAAACTTTTAAGGGGTTTAAATTATCGTCGAGTATCGCGTATTCACAAAAACTTTCTCTCCAGAGGTCATAAAATATTAAATTTCAAAGTTTTCCGCGTTTAATATTTCCATGGATATACCCTTTGAAAAGCTATATATTCTGCAAGTTTCCTAATCCCTTTGTACCACTAGGTTTTTAATCGAAATTTTAAATCCATCGAGAAAAAGAAAAAATAAGAGTCTTGCAGAAACCACGCCTGGTTAAACGGATTTTCTGAATATCGAGGTCAATCGATATGATGCGAGTGGAAACCGGAGGCTTTTCATTTCTTTGACCAGCTATTAACAATTGTACATGTATACACTGGTTCGAGAAAGTATTTGAACGCTTATCAAACCGCAGTTTTGTTTCTCCATATTTCTATGTGTTTTGTAAAACATTCTCAAGTTCCATTAGTTGTTATCGTAATTTATTCGTCCTATATTTATCGTAATTTCATCGTAAGTTTCTGCGATTTTTATCCAGGTAATTTAAGAAGCTTCGTTTAGCTCATTGTCTTTGAGATTTCTAAATGGAACAAATCAGAAATTATATCGTTAACTTGTAACAATGTTGCTCTTATCGTGTTTTCTGACGTCATTATTCGGGCCTTTTATTGCTTTTAAAGCTCGTTTTCCATGTAGGCACGTGCACTGCTTTCATTTTATTATTGAATCCTTCCTTTGATGTTTTCACGTCTTTCTTTTATCGCCACAGTATTTCTTTCTTAGCGTCCGTGTATTTCTTTTGCTGCTTCTACGATTTTGTCTAATGGATGCCTTTGTATTTGCTTCTTTAATTCTGTAACTTTTTCAATACATTTTTGCACTGCTTTTTACATTCTTTTTGCTTTCTTTTTTGGTATTAAAGGCTACATATTTTTACCTTGCGAAGATTAGTTATAAAGATTACAAGCTCTATTTATTCAGTGTTCTCGCAGTACTTTTATACATTTCTGCTATTTTTGCTTTTCTATATCTTTTGATTAATTTCTTTTATTTCTTTATATGTTTGGGTAGTTTTCTCGTTTATCTCTTGTACTCGTTTTCTCTGCTTCTTTAATTTACTAGGTCTTTCCTTTTTAATGTAGTCGTATCACATTTTTTCGCATTTAACAAACTCCTTTTTCCGCGTACTTATGCCATTGTGTTTTTATTGCCCGAATTCTTTCCCCTTGTTGGAATTCAATCTAGAATTCTCCTCTCAGCCGGATTGCTTCCTCGAACGTGAAAATTTTTCTAAGTCTCAATTTCATCCTATTGGAATTTATCCCAGAATGGTCGAAGGATAGCAGGGGTCCTTGGGGTGATAACATTATTTGCACTCATTGATTAAAGACGGATACTGTCCACGTGGGTAATAGAAATCGAAAGCAAAGAGCTTTAGGAACGTCTTTGGTAACCGGACAATAGCTGCTAGGAATTATTTCGGAGAAAATGATCATTGACCACCAATAATGACCATAGGTTGACCACAGAGTAAACGTGCTGTCCATGTCACGTACCGGGACAAGGGGTAGTTTCAGTGGTTTACGGACGTCTTAAGATATTTTGATACTCGTAGAAATCGAAAATATAGGAATGGGTCTGAAAGCTTTGGTTTAGTTACCCTCCTTTCCTAACGAATGATGTTTAACATGGAAAAGCACTCTGCGATATATCTTCGTGTTTGAGTGCACAATGTTTTTATTAAAATGCCTGTGGAATTATTTATTTTAGTGATTTCATATTTCCTAATCTAAGCCTTTTAGCTTATTTTGTTAATACTAACTCCAAGTGCAAGTAATATAATTTAAGAGATTACAGAGAAATGTTTATCTTTTTTTCGTAAAATAACTTAGTTACCGTGGATTATTCTAAGATAAAAGAAGTAATAACGAGAAATAAATAATAATCTTTTGTGGTAATAATCTTAAAAAAAAAAGAAGGAAAAAAGTCAGATTGGAAAATAACATTTCTGAAAAATTCATAATACGCCTTAAACCAAGGAATATGTAACCCGATGTCAGAACTCCTTCTCTCTTCCAATCCTTTTGCCATTTCCATCGCTTTTGGAACGTAGACGTGACCTGCTCCGCTCGCATCACCGCGTGACAACCCTGAACTGGTCACGTAGAGGATCAGAAATTACGTAAAGTATAGTTTAGACTTGATTCAGTTCCTGTCGAAGAAGATAAAATGCTACGGATTGAATCACATTGTAAAATCAATATATCGATGTTGTTATTTGATGCTTCAATTCAGAATCTCGTTATATCACGGACCATATCATATAAATTTTGACCACGGGTCAAACGTGACAATCTAAAATTCAGTTTAATATTTCAAGGTATAATTTCTTTCATTTTTCTTATTTGACGCTTTTTCGTTAACTTATCCTCCTCTGGAATGCTTTTTAGCAGCGAGTCACGGCTGCGAAGTGGCTTGATTAAATGCACTCTGTAATCTGCCAGCGGGATCTCGGATTTAAACGAGGAACGTAATGTAATACGAAACGTTGGGCCGGCGAGACCAACGCTTTTTAATGGAAGGTGGAAATTTCTGATGGCATCGCTTTTCCATCACTTCCTGTGGATCATCTAATTTCTGGTGCGTTTATTTAATTCCTGACGTTGATCGATCTTCCTAGTTTCCACAAAAACCTAGTTTTTAAAAATGTTATTTTCAAGCTTTAAGAGGAATTCAAATAACCCAATTTGAAGTGCACCTTTTTGTCCCTTCGCTTGAGTGTTCGGGTTAGCGATTTAAATTCAAGTGTTCAACATTTTTATTCAATTAGTCAAATGATTTAACTCCAACTCGTTTGCGTTCTTGTTAGGATATTTTTTCGTACAATCGCTTTACTAACGTGCTGTCTTGGTTAATGTAAAATACCCTTTCAAGCTACAAACGAACTTGGAATTCTTCCAACAATTCCTTCACTCAGGTGGAACTTACTATATTTCCATCAAGTTTAATTTAGATTAATCTCAGTTAAATTCAAATTTGTATTCGTATAAGTATACTTGAGAGTTAGGAAACTTTATTAGTCTGAGTGTTTCACAGTTCAGATTTAACGAAACAAATTTTTCAGACAAATAGAACAAATTTTATTCTATCAATAATTTTTCTTATTACTCTACGTGTGCGTATTTTCCATAGCAGCAAAGTAGTCAGAATTTCGCTCCTATTTTCGGGGTCGTATCGATCCTATCCACCAATAACTGCTTTTATTAAATTGCAGTCTGCTTAAGTAACTGTGAACAGGGTAGTGTACGTAATTCAATTTACGCGAGACGACGGGCTATAATTTTGTTTTATTTCGGGTTCCATCGATCTCCTACACGCTGCGTGGATATTGGAAAGAGATGTAAATTAGAAAAGATTTTTAACGTGATGCAAAACGTCCTTGCCTCGGAAGAATATTCGACGATTTAATTGAAATAATCTATAATGCGGGAATGTAGAGTATCTTCCACTTCAATGGAAAAATGAATAAATTTATCGCGTGACATTCTATGAGAATCGACATTCGTGCTTATTGTTGTGTGACGACTAACATTTAACAAAATTATTCCCGGGCTGCGGGCTTTTGTTTATTTATGGGAAATATCCAAAATCTAATATCTTTTATAATAGTAAAAGTATTTTCAACTTAAGTCCCATTTCCTAAATTACATTCGTAAAAATATACATAAATATCTGTGATATTTTAGTTAATATAAAATTTATTGAATCGAATAAAATGTACTTACTCTTGTAAAATATAAAGCTTTCAGTTACTTCAATAAACGTTTTATTCCTAGTGGGCGTTAGTATGAAAGCGGGTTTCAAAGATATTTTAGTCAGAGATGGGAGAGAAAGAGAAAGAGAGAGAGAGAGAGAGAGGAGATTTTAATTTGCATTTGCGATGCAGCCTTCAAAGTTGCATTATTAGAACCGCCCTTGTTTGCGGGTTATTTTTCCTTGTCTCCGTCCTTGACTTATCCATTTTGCCCTTGTTCTCCGTCTGAGATACCACATTATTTTCAAATATGGTTACTTGAGTTTTTCAACCTAGATTCTAGATCAAGTATTTTTTATTCGTAATTTATTTTTTAGGTTACTTCTAATTCGTTGCGTATAAATTCCATCATTTCCACAAAATTAGTAAAGAATCATAAATATTGTAAGAAATTAGATCTTGAAAAAGTAAAACAAATGGTATAGAGGCAGAAATATGGACTCATATCTTGCTGCAATAGAATCAGGCGACACACCACAGATTCTAAGAATAATTAGTAGATACTGTATGCAAGAACTCTTATTGGTACTGTGTATTGAAACAATATCGTGTTCAACTCTTAAATTCTATCATTCTGTAAAATTGGTACGAATCATTAACGAAATTCTATCTTGGAAAATTGCAACAGAAAACAAATAACACAGAAGGAGGATAGATACACGATTTCACTGTTTGTCATTGCTCATAATAATTTCTGATAATAATTTCTAATTGCTCATAATTTCGTTTCTCATAATGGATTACAGTCTTAATTAATACCTATGATATATCGATTACACATACAAATTCTATCGAGTACACGATAGTTTCCGGGTGAAAGTTCCTGTTGTTATCTCTACATTCAGAGATAGGATCATAATAGTTATTATTTTATTAAATGGATAAATCTATCACACCGTTCTGAGCCAAGAAAACCTTTATTGCACGCGCTTACAAAAACTATGGATAAAAACAAAAAGGCATCTTAAGCCTATGGATTAAATCTATCGATTGTAACCAGGATTATCTTCTAGTTACTATAACTAACGCATCTGCATATGGATGGCGAGCACGAACTCGCGTTATCATTTTCAACAGTTCCATAATGGAAATTGTTTGCAATGCAATATATACAGCGTTATACATATATGTGTTCGAAAGTCGTAAAATAATTTTTCAAAGTTTCGCACATCGTACGGATCATTGGCCGCGGAAATACAGACAAGTGAAGAAGCCCTCGAGGTTTTTACCAATTCCCTTTCCTTGTGGAATACGCTGCTCGTGCCAGGATCGTGTCACGATTAAATTGAATTTCACACCAGAAGCTGCTCCTGCGGGGATTCCAATTTACACAGAGTTGACAGCGTTCAAGGAAACCTGCTATTTTGTCAACGATACTCCGTTTGAAGTTCAATCGTTCCAAAACGTCTTGATTTTTGTCACGTGAGCCCTCTAACTTCAAATATTACGATTTTTAACACATTAAACACCAACATTGCGTTAACGAAATAACGTCTCATTCGCAATCACGTAACAAAAAGTGTCAAAATATTTTTTAATTTTCCTACGAACTTCGTTTCACCGCTTGGTCCCTAATGGGTTAAATATTTACAATTTAATATTTTATAAACATTCTGGCATTTTTTTCTTTCACGTCCCTGCTCTTCCTCGTTAATGAAGTTATGTATTTTATAGTAAACCAAGTCTCGACGGTGACGTATAGTTTAATATTTTAATCATAGTTCCATTACTTTTAATTTCCACTTAACCACAAAACGGAATATATTCGTAAGCATATAATTACTCGCAGGAAGCTCGTACAAAGTACCTTGCGAGGTGCATAAAATGAGAAACAGGTGGGAGGTCGAGACGAATAAACCTATTTACAAGTTAACTCGTACGCAGCACACGGCATATTCTACGATATACTACGACATACCAAGAGTAGCTGGAAGTGCCGCTGAAAACCATGTTATTGAACCATGTTGTTGAACCATGTTGTTGAAACAATCCCGTAAAGGTAATTTACGCGACAATGATTCATTTCTGTGATGCGATTATGAAATTCTCTCGTTTCCTCTCAATTTGTTTTATTTCATTTTTGTATGCGCGGCCGGATACAACTGAATTATATTCAATCTAAGTAAATCGAAACGATCGAGCGTCTTTTCCAGTTGATTCCTTTCGATGCGATATTTATTTTAAATCTAAATTTTGTTTTTCATTCTATTTCAACACAATCCATTAACTAAACTTACAAAAATTGGTCGTGTCGTAAGTTTTAAAGATATATTGAAATTTTAGCAATTTTTAAAATTCACGGATAGAATTTTACCTCCACATCCACGAGAAAAATTAATATCTTTGAAAAATTATTTCTAAACAATCCACCGATGCGATTTACTAATAGCGAACATATAAATATTTCATAAAATTATTTCACAAATTTTAAAGATACGTATATAGAGATAATCATTACTCCAGAAACATTTTTACAACAAATTCCTACTTCCAGTGTTAAGCAAACATCATTACATCATCCTGACTGCAAGAGGCGTCCGTGATATATTGATTCGCTCTTACGTCTTCAATCAATGACATTCTTCGAAAGAACGCGTATACTCATTAAAGAAGATCTCGAACGCCAAGGAAATCGTTTATCCGCCTTGGGTCGTCGAGGCAGATTTTTCAGGCACTTTGACATCGTTCGTCTCGTATAATGGTAGTGGAAAATCACAGATATACACTCCATACACATGAGATCATCAAGCAGTCTATTACCTATGGTACGGACTTCGAGAAGTGCTTTGTCACGATAAAAATCGTCGATCGTGTCGAGATGCACAGAAGGTTGTTTATAAAACTCGAGTTGGAACAGACGAGACGACGGTGAAAAGAGAGATAAATCGCGCTGCATCTCGCGATCAAATTTTAAAGAAATCGTTATTCGTTCTCTGTCGGATGACTATTGGCACGATCGATAGAGGAATAATTGTCAAAGGTACGGTTTGCCGATGATAAATCGCGATGTACAGGCGAATAATATGATTTAGGTTATATGGAGTTCTATTCGGTTGGAATGTCTCGAATAGGATATTTATCTCCCTTGTACGGTATCGAGGTGTTTTGGTGGACGAGTATAAAAGCCACGTAGTAAGAGATAAATGTTTGTTTGGAAGTTGGATCCTGATCACTGATCAATGGACGCTGATCAACCGTGATATAAAAAAAATGCGATACGTGACTGTACTGTACGAACTAATCTTTTCTTTTTTTCGTTTTTGTAAAATGTATAGGGAACCTGTTTCACAGTGCGGAAAATCGAGTTTACCTTTTACAATGGACCATTTAATTCTAGTCCATACTGTGAGCCAAATACTAGATTAAACTATCGACTTCAAATCTGTTTTTGAAGATAACGTGGTAAATCATGAAATATTCGATGTATTGAAATTTGTCAAAGAATCAAAGATATTTAAAGAAATAATACACCGTGACGTCTGTTTGTTGTTAATTACCATGTATTTAGTTGATAGGATAGTAATCTTTAAATAAGTGAAAAAATATATCATTTTCATTGATGTACTGGTAAAAATGTTCTCCTTTACAAAAAGTGGAGAGAAAAGAAAATAAAGTTTTCTATTAATATGTAGAAATTATGATCGTTGAAAGATATGTAGGACTTTCTCGTACGGACTTTCGTTTAATTAAATCAATTAGTTCTGCGAAAGTAACTTTACGACACGTACTATTCCTTCAATTTTCCTTTCTCGATAAAATTTCAGATGAGACAACCTCTTTAATAATGAATTTATTATGACCAGAAAGGATTATCTTTTGTTATGCTGAAAAATAAATTCTATTCTTGATACGAAGAATAAATAATAATAATATATACAAATTATATACATAATGGCTATTGAACCTTCTACTATTCGTGAAAGAGTTTCATTACTGAAGTACTCATTCTGTTTTTTGGAATCACATTTGAATCAAAGATAAATTAAATGAACAAATATATCATCTCTCGAGAGGTTAATCAATAATTAAAAATTGTCACGTCCCGCGCCCCGCGCGATCCGTAGCGCGAAAGTAAAATTGATAATTTCTTTCAAATCAAGGTAATTTAAAACGTTTATTTGAAACCGTATTTACGGTATTTGAAATGAGAGACAGTTAAAGCGGCTAAAAGCTATATCTTGCGAAAACTTATCTAATTATATTTTTATAACGATATTAAGACAATTTAAATTGTAAACAAAGTCGGCAGTTTGAACAAACGTTGGGGATCTTCCCAAACATTTTCAAAAGGAAGAACTCAGAGAAGTCAGTAACAATAATTACCGTTCGTCTATCGAATAATAATATTACCGTTTTGTAATATTACCCGACTGTATCGAGTAATTACCATTCGAAGAGTTAGTTATCATTTTGTCAATCGAGAAATCATCATTTTGTCAACCGAAGAATTTTATATCCGTTAGTCTGTCAGTCAATTGTCAAAATCGAATAAGATTTGAATAAATAATTACATATTGTTAATTTACTTTCGAACAACTTTTGTCAGTTGCATTAAACGTCAGTTAGCGCTACCTTCTCGTCAGCAACTAAATAGAACGCAACAATAATAATATAAATAATATAAAAATAATTAAATGTCGCCACTGAAATGAATTTCGTGCAATTTTCCAGATGAAGGCAAAATAATTTCAATACTGGCATCTGCGATGAATATACTTCCACGGATATTGTAAAAAAAGAATAACGAATAGCATTTCTACTCCCAAATTCGGTTTACTACCCTTTGAGTTAGTAATGTTTCAAGAGGAAGCAGTTAATTCATAAAACAGAATTTAACGAACTGGATGATCAACACGTGTCCTAATGGACGGCTTTTAATGATACGGTTCAATCACGCCTAAATTACTGTTATAAATATTATGTCACGTTACTCTATACATTGTTATATTTCCTTTTATCATATCCCATCGCTTTACTTAGCTTTCCGATATTTAATATATTGTACGAAATGTTATAAAAGTTTATGGCTACTATTGCCAGTTACGTGAAATATTTATGTCAACAAGTTTTCGCGTGATAAGCAATTTATAAGTGATGTTTATGGAGAAAGTAAGTTAGGTTTGTAGAAGAAGATAAAAATTATAGAAAGTTGAAATATATTTTTCTCAATTACGCGAGAAAGTCATTTTGTGACAAAAATTCTAGCAAACGGATGGAACGAATCGTGTAGTTTTGATAAAATTTCTCATAAAAATTGACATTTTGTCGTAAAGAATGTAGTTTAGTGGATAAAACTAGAAATCTGTAACAAAATAATTTTTAGATTTGTAAGTTTAATAAATCTTCATGCATCCTGTCTTCTCCTGTATTATTACGTTGTCAGTTTCAATTTCGCACGACTTAAAATTTTCATATATGTCGTTACTACGTTTGATTAACGACCTTTTTACTTGTTACGTGCTATATTAAGAAAAGCAATGAATGTATCTTTCACCCAATTATGTCAAAAAAAAAAAAAAATAATACTACACGAATATAAATGCAGCATTAACGTGAAAATAAAATACAATAAATTATTAAATCTAAAACTAAATATAGAACAAAGCCATAAATATCAGTAAATTACAGCGCATTATCACAGAAAAATCGTTTGTTGTAGCAACCTATCGCTCAACTTCCTGAAATGTAGCGGTTGTTGCCCATATAAGATTCGCAGTATCGTATTTTCATTCGTATTTTCGCACAAGTTCATTTCCCGCTTTGACTTCCTATCATACTGATCGAGAAATTAATCAGAGTAGTTGTGACACGTGAATAGGGTGAATAGCAGATATCAGATAGAACCCTTCGCTGATCGATAGCCTTTGTCCAACCTATTCGCACTCCACAATATTCTACAACTTGGAATAAAATATAATGCGATCGAATGGAACCTTTAACGATTTACTGCAGTTATATGATTTATTATTAACGAATATAGAATATTTTATTTTATTTTTAAATTAGTATAGAGTCGCGATAAAACTTCCAGATGTGAAGGAAGCAAAAATTTATTTAATACTAAAATATCTAATATGGGATATTCTGCTAACGATGATATTTTATCTAATATGGAAATAAAACTGGAATGTTTATCTTCTACTATAATCTATTGAAAATGAAAAGCAATGACGGTAGAAGTTTAACTTTGATTTTACATTCAACTAAAAATGAGATCTTCCCCTTAAAGAATGAAATTTATTTTGCTGATATAGTAGACGCTATCAATTTTCAAATGGTAATCTTTAACTAACAGTCGCGTGAAAGGTAAAATGGTTATTCAGGATGTTGATTTGAGTAGTGTTCGTGATAACACACATCTAGTTATTCAGAGAGTTCTAAATTGCACAGTTTAATATAATGTAATCAGAACACGAACTAAATTTCACAAATTTGTTATGCAAAAGTTACGGAATTAGAAATTGAAACAAAAATAAACTAAAACGCGAACGAAGGTGATGAAATTCTCAAAACGTTATAAACAGAGGATTACGTAAGAAAATGCTTTTCCTAAGGTAAATTGAGAAATCTGAAATTCATTCAGATCTGTGATAATTAAAAAATAATAATTATATTCTTCTTACGAATTTATATTTATATGATAATTAACATTTTTTTTACAAATAAGTTCAATATATTCAAAAATATTCGCTATTTAATAAAGATGTCTTGTATAAAACGTTTCAAAAATGTTTACAATTCTATGAATATAATGCTGTCTGTTTTCGACACGAAAATTTTACCTCTTGAATCATAAATTCGTCAGAGACACGACAAACGCATTCGAAACATATTGTACTCGTGCAATGTTCGTTTCACGGGCTTCACGGTTCCATCATTTCTAGAATTCCATAAATTTCGCAATTTAACGAATGAAACAATACTAATCAATATTTGGTAAAGGGAACAATTAATATCGCAACATTGCTCCACGATTATTAATCGGTAAAATATTGCACGCCATCCAGGCTCCACCCAGTTTGCATACTGTTTTGCACGAAGCTGCAAAGTCAGCGAAAGGATTTATGCAGGCTTCACCATCGTCTTATGTCATTACCATTAAGGCAAGACAAGCAGAGGATTCATGATCGTAATTCCATGAAATTTACGGGGTGCAGATAATGGAGTGGTCGCTTTTAATGGCCTATAATTCCTAACAAAATCGATGAGGCCAATACCTGTAGACGTTCTATCGTGTCAGAACATAACGTCGAAGAAGCGAGAGTCATAATACAATGCATAAAGTTAAGATCGAACAGTTGTTACAACCCTCTTAGAAGTGATCAACCAATGGTGGCTACACCCAACAGTAATCGATAAAAATGTTGAACTTTGAACTAAATCATAGTAGCAGCAACAAAGTATTTATCTCTGTAAAACTTTGATAAAGAAGTCATTTTCCCTTAATGCAACTATCACAGCCTAGTTTGAAAACTGCTGCCTCGTTTAATAACGTCGGGAACTTTGAGCAGGAACTGTTCCTCTAAACTTCTCTCCATCTAGGCTTCTGTTCCTCTATCCAGAAACAGGTTTCATTTACGACAATATTCGGGTGCTTTACGTTCTACGTTTTTCGTCTATCTTTTATCTTGATTAAAAAGATTCCTGTACACTATCTCGTCCTACATTGTACCAAATTTCGCTGCTGCCAGGCCACACTCAACATTTTTAATCGAATTTTAAAGTTTTTTAACCAAACCGATCTTTCCCAAACGATATAATACTCAATTTACAGTTTCAACCGATTCTCTGATTCCAAGCAATTAATTTAAAAAAAAATATATATATATATATGTATACACCATGGTATCTATTTTGTACCTAACTTTTAAATTAGAACTTTGAGTTCTAGTTCCAGTAGGTTAGTAAGCTAGAATCTTTCTACAAAGAAGAACAAAGAAAAATAAGCAAATATGATGGGTGTAAGCCATAAAAAAATTTGCCTATAGAAGCCTGTGTAGATGGAGTCGAAAGAATAAAGCTCGTGTCAATATAGATAAGAGTCATTGAAGCAGCCACAGAGAGAGTGAGAAAGAAAGAGGGTGCTTTTCTCTGGGTCGAGAGAATGTGCAGTGGAACAGATCGATGTCCATGGCGCCTGCCGCAGACTCTGCAGTCTGTATTACTGTATCCTAGTGTATACAATTCCGTAACTGCTAGGTATAGGAATGTTCACTGTAGCGCGGATATACTAATGTCAGTGTCTAGATAGCTGTTTATGTTATAGGGGTTATATGCTCGATGAGATAATCGATTCTTCCGAGTAATTAATCGTTACATCAACATGTTCTCTTAGTCGACATTCGTGGAATGAATATAGGTTTTACAACGGGACGAAGGAAAATCATTTTATTTGATCGAACGAAAATTGGATATTGCATTGACGAATGAATGTTATTCGTATTTTCTTTTTATTTTTATGCTTCAACAACGTAACAAATCCAGAGAATGGATCGATACATTCTCGTATACGTTTTAAAAGAAATATTTTATTCGATTGATAAAAAAGTGGATATTGGATAGGTGGAAAGACGATAAGTCGTATTTTCCTCTTATTTCTAAGTTTGAATAACGCGTCAAAAGCAAGGAAAATGAGGTAGCAGCAGATTCGTATTCGTTCGAAGGAAAGCTTGAAGTATTCATTCAATTGGTTTAAAATTTGATATTGGATCGACGATGGGATGTTAAATTGTATTTTCTTTTTACCTTTGAGCTCCATTAACGTTGGGAATAGACAGAAAGGATCAATACGTTTGTAAGCATTCTAAAGAAAATTACTATGTAGAGGTGACAGAGTTTGCCAGGGTGACTGTTCAATTATCCAATTCTCTTCGATTCTAACATACGAAACATTCTGTATATTCTACCGTATCACTTAATTTAACAGATATATGTTGACGTACATATTGTGCTGGTTACAAAAAATATAAAAATACAGATAAATCATAAGCAGCTCTTGAAACTAGGATTGATGGATATAAGTTAATTAATAGAAGAATGTAATCTATATCTGAAGAAGGCAATCATGCTTCGAAAGTTTTAAAAACATAATCATTATTCATTTTTTATTTTGTTCGAGAATCATCGACGAGATTAATCGAAAATTAATCTTTCACTGTACAGCTTTTAATATTCACATAATTAATAATATCTTGAATAATATATTTGCAGGTAAATTCATTGTGGTTTATAATAATCATTCAAAAATGCATTTGTCCCGTGAATTAAACATGTTCTGGGAAATTATTCGCTATTTGGGTTGGTTAATCAATAACATAAACTCATTAATACTGATTTAAACACGTTTATGCATATGACATAGCCGCTGGTATTTCAAATTCATGAGATACAAAACAATCACTGACTCATCATTATCTAATCTAATATTTGTTGACACACGGGAATTCTAATAAAAAATAAATTTTATCTAGCAATTTATCAAGCAATGATGTAAGAATCTGATGACGAGTTGGTCTCTTTCCCAAACGAAGAAACGCTTGGCTACCTACTAGTATTTGCTAAACTAAATTGGACTGAAAAGTTTGCACACTTTAAAAGACCAGTTCGAAGAGCTAATTTTGATGGAATAAGAAATTAACACTTTTTTCTCAATCAATTTCAAGATAATTTGGACTACTAGATTAGATTTAAATTAGGATACTTGATTTCGAAAAATATCATTTGTATATAAGTTTAAAGTGAAGTATTCTAAATTTAAATGTCTTCGCTAAAATTATTATAGATTATCTGGAAGCAAATAATAATATACGTGACAAGCTTTGATATTTTTGATTAGCATTGTATAATTACGCTCAAATGATTATTCATTAATTGCGTTCTATGAGTGATAGTTTTATTTATCATATATTAGCGATTTCATCTACAAGGTATTTTTATTCTTCCTAAAAGAATCTTGGAAATAATTCTTCAAAGTAACATAAATTAACAGCAGACGTTGAAAACGTAGTTGGCAAACTTTTTCAATAAAACAGGTGCCAAGATGCGTGCTACATTCGGTGTTCTAACAATGTATTCTTAGTGTTATAGATATTTCTCAAAAATACCATAGTATTTCAACAGATTTAAGGTTTAAAATAAAGGAACGCTATATGTACCTTCAGGTTATTATGCAAAAGGTACTTAAATGCGTGGTTTAAATACTGCAGATTAAAAATTATGAAACCGTGAACCAAACGTTGCAAACTAAACATTTCGAAATTACGAACGAATTCATGAACTAAATGTCTAAACTATATGTTAAGGAGCTGTAAACATAAAATTTCATAATAATTCATATAAAATGCATATGTAAAGTTGTATGATATGAAGACGCGTATTAGAATGTTTTATTTCTTTGAATTTCCTCAACCCTCCAATAAAAAAAAGATAAAAAATTCCAGTAATGGAAACTGTCTACAACAACGAATACTTTCTGCCGCTCACATCTCGACAGAATCATGATTACTCTAAAGTGAGTGATCTTAGGGCTTTGTTGTCGGCTTAACCAACGCAAAGACTGCACGAGAGTCCTTTCCTTTTACGTGAATCGTTTTCTCGGTTACAAAACGGTCCACTCGACATCATTTCTCAGCGTCGGAATCATGTCGTTCTGTCTAAAAGAGTTGTACTAACTAACTGGATTTTGAGGAATCGCTGAGCTAGACTCACTTTTTGTCGAGATATATCCTCGAATTTAATCGGTTCAAGAATTTCTTACGCTTCGTCGTGGCAATTTACTGCGTTTCGCGGTAATTAACATCGTGGAAGTTTTCTCGGTAATTGTTTACATAGAGGTATACGTCAACGATTTCGATGACCTCGAAGTATGTTGTTAACGTCGTTAATCTCAACAACTTTTTTTTCCTATAAATGTCACCGTTGCTCGGCTTTACTGTTCGAGATACATGTAAAAAATTTAAATTAAATTTACTTTCCGTTACACCATATTTTGGGTTAGGCGGACATATCTTTATGTAAACTACTTTAAACCTGACTCATTGGTGTTAATCATGTGTCATATAAATAAAAAAGGATAAATCAATTATTATTATTGTTGGTTACAGGTAAGATTAGGGTTAAAATTAATATTAATATAATGAATATGTATATTTTAATAAATAGCTAATTTATATGCTCTTTATTATTTTTTATCGATAGTGATTGATTTTTCGTGCAATTAATTTTATTCAACTCCTAAAAATAGCATTTTAGAAAAATATACATTAAAGAAAGAAGCGTTAAAGCGTTCAAATGCGACGAAGGTATTAGAAGTTATTGCGAAATTTTACTTTGATGAAATTGGTGTTGTTTAGTTTCTAATATGTTTTATTATAAATAAACATAATGCGCTGTTAACTTGCTACATAATACCGTTCCGTGTCGCCCTATTTTATGGACTAACCGATAAGAGTCATTATTCTAATCTAAGCGTAGTGATTAGCTTATCACCAACACCCACGCGAATATCTAAAAAGGGATCTTTCACAAATATGTTCTATCCACTCTATTAAAATTTAATGGAGACTTAAGAGAATTTTTGTTCTTGAACGGTGAATTAAGAAACGAATCACACACTATACGACTTACTATATCTTGTAATGAAATGGTGCAGAGTTTGAGCTCGATTACCTAGCAACCCATTATCGTCAAAAGAAAAAAGATATACACGATAGAATTCTACAGTTTTGATCAGAAAGGATAATATTAAGATTCCAAATATCAAAATTCAATAACATCGTTAATTAATAAATTATTATACAAGAGATTTTTTTAATTTTAATTTCTTTCGTCTTTAATTTAAAAAAATACGGTAATTAAATTCTTCTAAAAATTTCAATTTAGACCTAAACTTTTCGGAATTTTACCTTTGACTGTCATTCGAGTGAAATGCTGAAAATACAGAACAGGAGATTTTAGGTTTCAATAATCGATCAACATTCGCGTTTCAGTGTCAGTAGCACTCGAGATATGGTCGTGGAATTCGTCACGTTCGCAAACGTTTACGCATTAACGTGAGTCAACAACTTTATGCAAATCTATGTCAGATTAACGACCTGACAATTCCGAGAATGCTTTTTGCTTCACTATATCCGTTATATGCACATTTCTTCCGCGCTATGAAACAACAGTTTGGACGACTCATCACACAGAAGAGTGATTTTCAATCCTTCGATACTACCAACGTTCCAGATAGTAGATGAAAAAGCACTTACTGATGATATTAGACCTTTCACATACTATATTTTAAAAAAGGTATAGTTCCATAAATTCCTATTAATTTTATGATACATTTACTGGAATCCGGAATTTTCCAGTCGAGGGAGTGTCAATTTCAGAAATATAGAGGGCTTACTCGAAAATATTTTACAAGTAGATAGAAAGGAATTCTTTATACAAAAATAAATGAAGAATAAGTTAATTTTAAGAACTTGTTGCGTAGTACGTATCCACTTACAAGATCGAAATATTCCCCTTAGGTCTTTTTCAATTCGATAAGTCATAAAAATTATGCAAACGATGTATTCGTGCAAAATATGCTATTATTATATTATCATTCAACGTATCTTAACTACGTCAAGATTTAAGTGCATGTGAATAATCGATTTTCTCAGTAAACAGCCCTTTAATTTATTTTTGCATACGAAATAATCATCCATCTGCATGTACAATGTTTTCAATTCCACTCAACCTATCTAATCAAATTGAAATAATATTAATCGAAGTACAAGTACAATTTGTATCTTCGTTACTAAATTCGCTTTCAACCACGCAACGAAACGGTGAATATAGAAACTAATTAAGGAATATGAAATGAAGGGTTCGAGTGATTAATCGATGGAAACTTTCCTGCATTTTGCATGAATAACGGGGGAACAAGTTGAATCGATACAGACTTGAGAAACAAATTCGCAAACAAAGTTACAGTTAAGCAGAGAGAAGGGTCTATTATTCGAACCCTTGCTCCAATAAATGGAATCAGCTCTTTGGGTGACTGGTAGTGAAAATATTTCACGATCGTATCGGTCCATTGATGGAAGCTTTCAGATAACTCAACGAAGCAGCAGACAGACGGGGACGATAGAGAGTTCTCGTTTACGAGAGTTACTCTTGATTATATGAAATGAATCACACATCGTGTTGGATGCTGTGAATACATCAGTCTGCGCAATGCTCGTAGCTGTACGGATAAATTAGAGTACCGTGCCTTAGTGAATAAATTTTAATGGAAGTGCGTCACTGCCACTTCTGTTGCGTCTCGCAAATCTGTGATAAGAATATCTTGTCCGATGACTCGATATAAATGTCAAAAATCATGTGAACGCGATGCACGGCATACATCCCCGGTTACAGTAATAATTTCGAACGCAAGTTGTGGAAGAATAGAATAGTAAGAAAATACCTATATCGTGATATCTAGAAATGCTCTAATTTTAAATAACTTAATTATCTTCTTTCCCTTCAAATTATTATAAAAAAGATAAACGTTTTTAATACAGATGTGGCAGTATGAATAGAGCCTAAAGTTTATTTGCTTTTTTCAACGATAAAAAGATGGAAAAGAAAAGAAAATATTGTGTGAATAAATTCATAGATACTTCTAGCTGGTATTTTGGAGTATTTTTACGCAAATCCACATTTTTTCCTCTTTTTTTGGTAATATAATAAAATGAGAAGAGTGGAACCTCGGAAATTCGGAAGAAAATTGTTTTATGTACCAAGTGTTATAGAAAGCACCATACTTTGCATATTTTTCCATAATATGTGCATTCTGTACAACTTCGCACTTTCAAATTTCCTATAAATGCATAAAAATCCGCGGTCTATCTCTTCCACTTTTCAAAACGAAATTTTTGCTTTCGAACTCTATACGTGGTTTTACTGTAAAATGCGCCGAAGTTGCTGATCGATCACATCATAAAAATTGCCAGAGTTCAAAGAATTAAAGTACGTAAAGATTTGAATCATCATCTCTATTTATCAGAACTTTTACCTTCTTTACATATTACTCGCTCAATATTCAATAGCTATGACAAGACAGAGAATATTTACATATTTGTAATCCACGATTCGCCGTTAATAGTTCGCGTGAGTTCGTTTTCGTCGTGAGTCAAGATAAATATATTTCCGGAATTTAAGAGGATGTCGAAGATATTCTAAGCTGCGGCGGGCAGTTTATAGTTAACCATTGTGACGAATTCATGGCGTCACAACGTACGCTAAGTATTATGTAACGGCGCTACGATGTATTATAGTGTTGCAACGATTCCTTTGATCACATTCAAGCTATGCACGACTTAATACGATCAAAAACCCGATGTAATTAATTTATTGATCTATAAATGAAGCCTACGGAACTTACATTAGCTTGATACAGTGATAAAATGAAATTAGGAAACATTTAATCAACCGATTTGTAGTACCTACTATTATGTATTGCATAGTGCAGTAATATTACTATCTACTCTAGTATTATCGCATTATCTAATGGCACTATCAATAGTGAATCGTATTATATACTCTGATCGCTATTAAGCATCAATTATGTGACTAATGTACTCGATGTATACATTTAGATACTATTCATGTAATACCTAAATTTGCAATTCACTCAAAGATTGATTCTATGGATTAAAGTTACAAATTAGAAAAATTCCAAATTTTTTCTCTTTTAATATCAATGTTTATTTAAGTATAAAAGTGGAAATCTGTCTGTCTGTTTGTCTCTCTCTTTTCCTCTAAATTGAGTTTTCACTTGAAGTTATTTAAATAACTGTTGCATTTATATTTTCCACTCTAGGATAGTCTCAGAGGAACATAGCAATTTCTTTTAAAAACGGTTATGATCCCATAAAACAAATGGACCGCTACAGACTCATCAAAGATACTTTTATTAAAGCAAGAATCATATGCACATAAATGTTCCCATAACATTTCTTACTTTCTGCATGAGCTGTCGTTTATTATCTTAAAGAGAATAAGCCCGTTCCATATCAGATCGAATTCTGAGCCTCCTTAATGGTCCATTATCAAATATCCTCTGTCCCGCCCTATATGTAATAATCATGCTGACATAAACCTTATTTTGATGTTCGACGAAGATGAATGTATAAAGAAGTGTCATACCTCAGGCCCTAAACTTTTGAGGTTCTCATCATCGACATATACAAATCACGCCACTCTTTGCTATTTCACTATAACTACAAAATTCTGAATTATAAATATATATATATATATAACATGATATATATATATAATATATAATATATATATATATATTATATATTAATATGTATGATATATAATATATATATATATATAACATGAAAATAATAAAAAATTTTGAAGATGAATCTATTTCACTTCATATTATAGAAAACTACAATATATAAAATTATTGATGCATATATAATATACATATAACATACATATGACTATACATACATAAAACTACATACATAAAACTATTGACTTTTCCTAAATTTCTGAATTCCATGTAATACGTGCAGGTGTGCGTATACATATCTTTAATTTTGTATTGTACAACTGTGTTATACAAATTTTAAATATTTGCAACTTTTGTAATAAAAAATTTAGGATATTGGTCTGATCTGGTAATCCAATGTCTCCTAATTTAATACTGTTCCACAACGGTCAAATTTCCAAATAAGATAAAATCGTCGGTTTTATCCGATTCGTAGAATAAAAGCCCGCAAGCGTTTCTGAATCATGTATTATACGAGACAACAAAGGTGTGGTTTTCCAATTCCTATATATATATAAAAGAAAAGAAAAACGAAATTGCAATTTATTTATTAAAAAATTCAAAATAACGGTCAGCTATATACAATATCAAATTGCAATGAAGCACAATTGAATTATTTGTTTCAACTAAAAATTTTCTTGTTTTTTGGATACAGCAAAAGTATAGTCCATCGCAACAGTGCATCACATATCCGTACCTGTGTTTATCCGTCCTTCCAGTATTTACCCGGACAAATAACCCGCGAGCAACGTTCGAAGAAAGCTAATTTTCCGTTTCGACATTAATCGTCGACTGATAAGAAACTAAATTGCATTTCTAACTAATCCAATTAAATTGGTAATGGAATGATGCACGACGAAATTCGATTACGAAAACATCCTTTTGACGCAACGAATGTGACGATAAGTCTAATAGCGGGATTCCACGGACGCAGCCAGTAACTAGCATTATTTATTTTAATTAATGTCGACGTATTGCAGACACAGCCTGCGCAAGAATGTGGCGTATGGGCCACATGGAAACATATATCAGTTTTTCGAATGAACCTATTGTAAGAAAATCGTAATGAAAACGGTGAAAGAGTCGAGCGTCATGTGACATTTGAACCGCATGATGCATATCTAAATTGGTCTCCGTTCTTTATTACGTATGAGGAATAATTCAATCTGTAACGGCGTTCCGTCGTCATATCAGTCACTAACGTAATAGTAAACAGCTGGAGGGAACGTGAATTTACACGTGCACCATGCGTCATACTTTCCACGTAATACTATCGTAATAATGACATATCCTCGTGACATGGTATTTCGCCAGAACTATCCTTACTAACGAAGAGCTGAATACATATATATATATATATATATATATATATATGTATATATATATGTATATATATGTATATATATATGTATATATATATATATATATGTATGTATGTATGTATATATATACGTATATATGTATATGTATACATATATATGTATGTATGTATATATATATATATACGTAAGTGTAAATACATAATGCAAGAGGAGAAAGTAGCCTCTATCCGTGTATTTTATTAAAAATCCGAGAAAGTGCACAGAAATGGAAAATGTATTCAAGTCTTGCAAGTGTGTATCAAATTTCCATGAAAAATTAGAAAGTGATTATTTCGGTTACTCTGGCAATTCCAGAGTATGAAAAACAGTACAATGGACCCTTGCGCCCCACATGGTATCCATATTTGATAAGCACAGTGGGGAATACATGTTTATGTATGCACCGTGGATAGTACCGGTGGAATTTTGCAGGCTCAATTTAACTCGTGTCCGGTGCTAAACGACAGACAAGTTTCACCGATGTATATATTTGGGAGCCTGTTGCTCGATCATTGAAAAATACTCTCATAATATGATACATATGACGCATAGTGAAAGATTGCAGCGAAAAAAGAGAAAGCATACGTAGTAGCATAATCTTAAAACGTAATATAAATTTATACAGAAACGTTGTTGCTTTTAACCGAGCAAGATATGTAATATTGACAGAACATAAACGTCGTTATTACACATTATATTACACTACATATGTAAGCCTATAGATAATAACAATGTATGTCAACACTCACGTTCCGGTAGCTTTTTGTTGTGACCAGAGTGGAGGAAACACTCAGCACGCGGGACACTTCATACCATTTGACAACGCACAGAGCACGGCAGCTTACCGTAGCCATCTTATTCGTATTGTCCGCGAAAAACAGAGCACTGCGTGAACGAGTACTGTGAAATCGTTCTTTTTCACGAATCACTTAGCACCGAACACTGATAAACGAGCAACCGACTTCAAGCGACTACCTGCGACGATCGGGCGGCATCGCTTGCCGGCTCGTCCCTGCGGCCCAAGACCACGACCTTGCGACGACCAATAGCGTGACATGCGCGAATCGCACTTCGTTACTTACCATTGGTTCACTAACCTCCGACCAATCAGCGCTTCGCGTACCCATCTGCGCGGTATATATTGAATATTCAAATCGCGGATTTTATTTCTATTGACAATATTTGTATGTTGAAATGATTTTAATAATAAATAAATATTTGTTGATATATAATGGCTATTGTGTTGACTATATAAACTAACCTAAAAGTTATATTTCTAAGTATAATGATTCCAAACAGTATTTGCACATATCCTTATTTTCCAATGAAGCTTTCCATACCCTTATCAAGCTTCAGATATCATTTTCACAGCATTAAATTTTTGTAGTCGTGTGAAAGTAAATACCATTAAATGTTAATGCCCAATTAATTAGTATGTAGATGATGCAGTAAATATAATCGTATCGAGTCTTGATCGATCGATAGTGACCTACAATACGAAAAATACGTGCGCGCGGCAACTCAAACGACAACGATCAGATTGCGTCCAGTCGGTGTTAAACTTTAAGATTTATTTTAACCTTGCTAAATTTATAATTCTCGTTTTGTATCTCGAGCGACTGAGAATCGTGTCCCAAGTGAATTTATATCTTTTAGTATTTCGACAATGTAATCACATTGATTTCGATCGATACTTTCTTACCGAGGTTATGTCTGCTATTTATCCAGATGATTTTAACTATACTTACTACGATTACTCTTTTCGGTTCAGGAATGACGACTTAATCTCAACCACTTCCTCGTGGCGGAGTTTTGCTCGTATTATTCTCGTTATCTTACTACGAATTGGTTTTGTTCTTATACACATTGGTAGCGTACCAGTCAACAACGTCAATTTGATTCTATTACAAAACATCATTGACTTTTGTTGGGTAACGATAGTCTATGCACTTGTTGGAATTGTCATCGCCTACACAGGCGACATAAAAGGTTTGCTTGGCGAAGGACACTGGATCGGTGACGAAATCGTCGATAAGGATGAAATTATAATCGGCTGGTCAGCTGTATCAATTGCCGCTGCAATTTTAACTTGTGGAATCGTGGGTCGGACGCATACCATCGGTTACCTTATCATAGGATTTTTGTTGGCTGGATTGGTGCAACCGTTTCTAATTCATTGGATTTGGACGCCACAAGGATGGATACGGACAAACGTATTATTGCAGCAGGAGGTGTATTTCCACGATTATGGCGGCTCCGCAGTTGTTCACCTTGTGGGTGGATTGTCAGGATTCATAGGTTGCCTGACTCTTGGTCGAAGGATACTTCGTCTAGATGCTATAGATGACGCGAGCATCGCTGTTGGTTCCGCGGGAACTGTTTTTGCTGGTCAATTATTCGTGTTCATTGGTCTACAGGTAACATTATTGAGATATAAACTTTTTAAAATTTATTTCGAAACTTGTATGAAAATGATACGAATTATTACATATATTATATTTTGATTGGGTTTAGAGTCTCGGTATGTTGAATATTCAAGCACTAAGATTCGAAGTGAAAGCCAAAACACAGAAAAATATCTTTGTCAACAATTTACTGGCCGCGAGTTCGTGCAGTCTGCTCGTTGTGGCTTTCCATTTCTTTATTCCTCGTGAAGAATTTAATCACTGGACTGTAATGAGATGTGTGCAAGCTACTGTAGCCGGTCTGGTGGTAATATCTGCTGGACTGGATATTTACTCTCCGATGATGGCAATTGGTTTGGGCACGACCGGAAGCATTATCTTTTATTTGGTCTCAAGGCAAGTGTTTAATAGTGCGCTTGAAGATTATTGTAACATCGTAGCTATTCACTTGGTCTGTGCTATTTTGGGAAGTTTTCTCGTTCCTCTTTTCTGTATCAATGAACATGATGAAGTAAGGATGATTTTGTTAAACTTCATATGGCAACTGATCTGTTTAATCACAATAATTGCTTTCGTTGCAATTACTATGATTCTTGCCTTCGGTACCTTACACCACTCGGGTTTGTTGAGAAACAGATCGGAATATTTGAATCATTTAAGAGCGAATGTAGCTGAAGGTAGAACTCGGAGGAAATCACTCTTGGAAAGATTATTCCGTGCCGACAGAGATCCCGTTTATCTTCAACCGGGAACAAGTTTCGGTGAACCATTATGAACAAATTCTGGAGTTTCTAGGTATTAAAAATAATGTATTAACGAAGAATATCACAGACCATGTGAAACAAATGTTTAAATGATTGATTTATATACAATGAATTTTTGTACCGATTGATCGAATTATATATCGATTAGAACAAAGAAAAGGAAATTTTATTGTAGTTTAAGTAGAGAGTTATAGAAGACTCGGTATCAAAGATTTTTAACTTTTGTTTTATTAGAACTTACGGACTATTCATACAGTTATTACAGTATTTTACAATAGAATAATTTTAAGTTAAATAATTAAAGGTTCTATTAAAGTCGTACACATATTCTACACGCGTCTTTCTTTATTCGTACAATGACAGCTTTTCTCGTTTTTTTTGCACAGCAGTCTGTTAGAACACCTACAAAACGTTACCCTTCGCGCGTTGATTGGTATAATTTGCAATTCAAATGCGCGCGTAATTTAATATTAGCAATATTTTATCGCTGGTTAAATATTAGACTGGCTCGCACAATATTAAATATGGAGATAATTATAAATCATTAAACGATCTGAATACTAATTGCCTAACAATTATAATTTTAACAGTAGTGTTTAATAGGAAAAATTAAGGGAACTTCATAAATTATAATCTTATCCATTTCCGGCAATCTTGTTTAAAGAAACATTTTTAGTGTACCTAAACTGCTAAACCAACGATGAAGTAGTGCTAATTACCGAAGGACCTTTTAAATATTCGTACTCGTATAATGAATTCCCCTATGATTTTTTCCGATTTCGGTTTGTCACATATTATTGTCAGCTGGCAGAAATCGGACAATTTTTGCCACCGCCATACCGAACAAAATTGATTAATATTGACTCTAGAGATTCGACGCTGCGATTGGTACAATAATACAATTGTATATACAACACTGGTAAAATGGCACGATTTGACAAAACAGATCAATCGCTTAGTATTAATATCGTTATCTTTAACTATTATTATATTAACAATAAACTTTGTACATGATTCGTTAAACGTCACGCGACACAGTTTAACGGCAGTATAAAAATGAAAACAAAATATACAAGGGGTAACATGACACTGATAAGGTAGTATGAAAAAATATAGAACGTTCGTCATTGATACGTGGCTTTTTTAAAAGTGCATTTCCACGGAGAATGACCTCATAATATTGAAATTGCTCGTGTTGGGCCAGATGTATGTTTCATAGTGTTCATCGTCTTTCTTTTTCAAGACGATCAGACAATTATATTTCTCAATAAATATTCATAATCGTGCTTCTTATTTAATTAATAAGAATTTTCTAAAAAGAGATATGTTTGTTGAAATTTTTAGACCGATAGGAATATCAATATCGAAAGAATACTAGAAAAGTAGCATATCAAAGACTGTTGAATGAAAATCAATGAATTAGATCTATTGATAGAAGTAATAAGTAATTATTACATCGTACGATTAACAGAGATGATCATAACTGATATGCTTGTAACAAACCATTATCATCATTAAGACTATCTTGTGAATAGACGATTTTATTCACAGCAGTGCATTCTGGTTTCCACGACATACAATTCGCTATAATGCGCCAGGTATTAAAGTTTCCAAAAATCTTCACGATTTTCTTCAACAACGAATAATTCTTCTATTTTGGAACATAGAATCATCATTAAATCAGAATATGTTTGTGTGCCTTAAACGTGACCAGTTATTGCGAATAGGCAGTTTATCACTTCTCCACATAACATCATCGTTCGCTGAGAATGAGCAACCACCATTCTCGAAATAGTTTCTTTCTTTCCTCCTTTAAATTTTATTTTATTAACTCATTACAGTATACCTACGATCACATCAAAACAGTACGATACATAAATGTACAAACGGACGCGATCACACATCTTTCATCGACCTTTCCATCGGCGGTACCAAGAATAGTATTGTCAAAATATACATAGAATCATCATTATAATTTTTTTCTTGCTTTTTTTCATTTTTTCTTCATTTTTTTTAATACGCTTACACAACGAGAATTAATGTACATCGTGTCTCTGAGAGGGTAAGTGGGCGGGAAGAAAGTTCAAAGTCCCCAAAATATCTCACACTCGCAGAAACGATCCTGCAATTAGTACCAGAAGTAAAGGACTGACGGATCGTCGATCAAAACATCAACGTACTCAATCTATCCACATTGATCATTTTCATGAGGAAATAAATCTCTTCAAACATTGCAACGATCTGGACAGACGTCTCACAGAAGTCAAGTATCGCCTTTTTCCAAAATACCGTTCTTTTCTTTTTTTTTTTTTTTTTTTTTGTC
>NT_176510.1:1046147-1143722 GCF_000188095.3 Bombus impatiens
TTTTTTTTTTTTTTGGTCGCTTTTAATTTCATTCGTTAAAGCATTCTCTGGCCTTCTTCTCTTTACTACTCAAGTTTCAAAAAAGTTATTATCCTCGAGTCGACAACTTGTTCGTGATTATCATTACGCAAATCTAAAATGTGCGTTTGTTTGTGGTCTTTTGATTTATT
Organism: Bombus impatiens; assembly: GCF_000188095.3. NCBI lineage: Eukaryota > Metazoa > Arthropoda > Insecta > Hymenoptera > Apidae > Bombus > Bombus impatiens. Next base: position 1,046,318 of record NT_176510.1, read on the forward strand.
AAAATATTGTCGACTTCACAGAGTCGAAGAGAAACACGTTGTACTAAGATCGAAGACAAATTTAACTTGGGTATAAACGAAGAGTTCTTCTTTTTTTTTGTTCTTGAATTCATCTTTAGTAGTAAAGATTAGAACGAAAGCGTCCAATCCTAATAGACGGATGATGGCACCAGCGATCGGGCTGTATTCTCCTAATAACCATGTTTTCTACGACGCAACAACGATGACAATAATAATATAACGTTAATAATAGTGCTATTGGCTTAACAACGATCGACAGTCACGGTCGTGTTCACCGTGAAACCGTTTAGTGACTAGTTTCGCAGGCTCCCCACCGATCTTAGGCCAAACCACTGGGATAGGCCACTTGAATGGTCCTTCCGTCGAGGATTTGGTGTCCAGTGGAATATAATCGAATGTACAATTATTTTACAGATCTTCAGCTAGTAACCGGTGAATTTCGTTCACCGTTGAAATAAACAGTTCAGAAACGGTGTCGTTTCATATAATCGACGTTTGCTAGGTCATCACCGTGTCGCTGAGATCTTCCTTCAGCCATTGTGGGATCGTTCTCAGCCCGAGCCGTTTTAATAATTTCACTAGGGCCGTATTATGGGATAGATAATACCTCTGTGAACAAACGAACGACAGATTCAAGAAATCATTCTTTTATATTACTCTTGTCCGCTTTCAATGTTTCCCAATTTGCTATACAGTACCTGTAATAATTTGTACGATTTATCCTCCATCGGAGGATACTGACGGCCTTTGCTCTTGCCGAGGCATTTCGTTCGATCCTCGTTGGTAACTTGACAAAAGAATCCCTTCTTTGGGTCGTACCTCAAGTGAGATGAGTAATTGAAAGCGGGCGTGATCTTGAGGAATCTTTGTAGCTCGTGTAACGTCTCCACGGGATTTTGACGGAGCTGCTCCCCGTCTATGATGTGCAATTGCTGAGGCGGATAGTAGGAAAGCCATCTTTCCAGATGCTGGGCGTATTTCCCGGGATTTAAACATCTGTAACAGACTCAAGCGAATGATACTTGCCGCATTTGTCTTCCCGCGTACAATTAATATTCTACCGCAGACATACAGTCCAGATAGTCTACACGCAGGTCGAACTGCATTAGCAATTTAGATCTTCGCTCGTCTACACCCCGTACGGCTATTACGTGGCCGGATAATGTTATTATTTGCATTCAACTATTCAAGAACTTTTAACGACTCGTTATTCAAGCTCGAGCAAGCACTAGGGGCTCTCGTGCTCGTAACAAACAGAAATTTATTCGTGCGCTTGCACAATGTTGCAACCTACCTATTTCTGAGATCGCGTAGAGGTTTCGGTGCGGTATCGCTCGCAGTGATAACCGAGTGAAAGGAATAATTATTCGCTACAGGATCGCCGTGGACCCTCGTGTGCTGGTACCACGAATAGGCACGCCTGGCTGGCGAAAGCAGTATAGTGATTAACTTTGCTCTCGGTAGAAGCGCATGAGCTCTGCGCGGCACCAATTCACCGTCGAAATAGGTCGCGGATTTTTCGAACAGATACCGTGAACTCTCGTTTTTCGACGCTGGAAAGAAGCTCATATACCTGAAGAGAAAATAGAACGATAAGTTAAGAGCAGATTAATTAACGAGATTCGCGTATCTCTGAAATTTTTCCTCGAAACGAGCAACCGGTTTTCGTTTTTGCTTCGTCTTACTTACCAATCGAGACCCTTGTAATAATTCTTTCCATTGAAGAACTGAATCTCCTCGAACGTGTCAGGACTCGGCAAATTGCTGCTTATCGCCGGATGAATGGACAGGAAGGTGTAGAGAGCGGTAGTGCCAGTTTTTTGGGGACCAATTACCAGGAACCTCGGTAGCTGATCGCAGGTTTTATTCCTCGACCAGATCTTTTGATGCCTTATGTCGTCGCAGGGATTCTTTAATATAAACGAGAGTTTTTATAAACGCCTCGTTACTACGGCTACCAATTATCATAACTATAACACAGTTTCACATAGCAGCAACTTACGCCCCACACAGGATCAGATTCTTCGGGATACAACTGAAAATATCTCTCTGCGAGTTGAAGAGGTGGAGCGCTGGATAATCTCAAGTTCGTCCAACATTGAATAAATTTAATCACCGATTCGAAAGTGTATAGCGCCAGACGATCGTTCCCATAATTCGACATGTGCGTCATAAAAATATTGATCTAAAAGAGAACAGTGGAAGTGCAAAGCATATTTTGGAAAAAGTAGATACAGATATTGGATTACTTACAGGATTGTGAACGATGGTCTGGAACAATTCTCCACCCTGTATCGATTTATCCAGTTTGTCCCTTCCGCCCGGATATCTATCGATGAAGATCGTGTGTGTGAAAAGGCCACAGGTTTGCCTCGGTAGGACCTTGCACAGAAACAAAGGAAAGAGATCGTCACGCGTTTCCCTTTATCGTTGATTTCGTCGCGATTTATAAGAATCGTACGCCCCAGGGAAATCAATTTTTTATTCCTCTTTATCTGCTCGACTGGTTGTTTAAGCCCTAAGCGAAAGAATCTACGAAACAAAGGATGTTTTGCTGGCAGCTTTATCGCGCGTCGATCCATCGATTTTTGTCTTCAATGCTCATCCGTGAACTAGCCTGTTCTCTAAGGCCAACAGTCGCGCAAGTTTCGACAAAAAGTCAATCTACAAAGCACGAAACTACGAAACTACCGATTCATTCGATCACGAATTCTTTTATTGCTTTTGCATAGTTTCCCAGTCGGTTGCCGACTGTTAACGTCAAACAATTGGCATGTTCAATGTTCGAGCTATGTGGGAAAAACAAAGAGAAAAAATTGTTTAACTCGCTAGCTGGGTTGTTCGGACTATATTGATTGGTGAAATGTGCTTATGTACTATATAGATACTGGCAACTGAAACTATTTATATTAAATTTTCTTTGTGATTAACAAAAAAAAAAAAAAAGAGAAAGTATCGGGGAGAAAAATAGTGTTTGCAGAGGGAAATGAACTTTAATCCTTCGGAGTGGATTATTGAAATAGTGATTAGGCAAGATTTACCATTATATTACGATGAATGAAGCCTCTTCTTAATCGAGCAGGCCTCAAATGGGGATACTCTTCTGTGCTAGTGACTTTGATGCTCCATACTCTTTTCCACGCCTCGTATAGTCCTTCGTGAACCGGATAAACGCCGGAATGATGAGGACTTACGCTGTAGCCGCTTCCTGTTGGGATTCCGTGATCTTTCGCGAATTGTTTGTTCAGTGCCATGTCCAATTGTAGATGTGTTACATTCTCGTAGAGATGAGGCTGTTGATGATTCCACATGTGGGAAAACCACGTAAATCTGCAATTTAGAAACGTAAATCTCAATTTTGATAAATCAATAAATTTATCAAATTCTACTAACGATCTCTATTTCATTTAAAACCACTCACTTTCAACCAAACGATACGAGTTAATATTCATATTTTCATAAAAAGAGCGAACAAGCGTGATCTATTGATTTCATCGACAATCGAAAATGTACATAATCGATCTACGAATTTAATTGCCGTCCATAGGAAAGCAATTACTGGAACAAATCGCGACAATTCGCAAACAGGTGCAACTTCCGCGGTCTGATCAACCGTGACACGTGCACGGTCTCAATACGTCAATTTGCGCCAATAGTGAATCTTTTTGCGCTCTGTTTACCGCCCGATTCGCGCAACAACTCTCTGCCAATTCCATTTCCGTTTTCACTGTGCGTACTGTGAAATGTATTCACGAGTCGTTCTTAATCTAACATTAGTATTCTCTAAAAAACGAAATCACTTAATCGTCGTTTCAATACAGAAAAGAATCGCAGAAATTACAGAAAAGAAGAAATAAGTCTTTTACATTACGATTAATTGGATTTACGAACAATAGTTTCCCTATTTATGGATTCGCCACTGTGTGAAAGGCACATAAATGTTAGGAAATATCTCGTCTAAATACTAATAACTTGAAAAGAAAATATACAAAAATAATACATACCTGTCTACGTTCTCCAGAAGCATATCGTCCCCCAGATTCTCTTCCGCGGAGCCGTGATGGAAGTACTTCCCAGAAAACCCCAAGTTGAATTTAAACCCCGGAACCAGCGCCTGAATCCTCTGTTGAGTAGCCAGCAACGCCATCACGTCGTCCTTTCTCAGTCTAGTCCTTTTCTCACCAACGAATATGTCGTCGACGTCAACTAGTATCATCCGATTCAAGCTGAGGCTCAACTGTCCATGAGACAGATAGGATAGTGAGTCGAGTAGCAGCAAATTGTGCAGCCAGAATCGTAATCCTCCGCCGAAAAAGACCCTCTGAATCCCGTCGTATCTGCCGTGATCCTGTGTAATGAAAATCCAATGTGGGTCCGTTAAGGCTTATCACGTTTAGGCTTATCATACTGTACCGTCACTCTGATCTCTGTCGTTTAGCGGGCGAAGTTGGATTTTTTCTTTTTTTTCTATTTGTTAAAGAGAGGATGGGGGTTTGAGAATTAAACGAGCCAGCACGAAGTACCTCGTTTACGGAGAGCAAGCTGATAAAGCGAAGCCTGGTATTTAATATCGATCAAATTCCTTGGGTAATTCTAGCGCGTAAAAAAGACACGATGAGTGGTGATTAAAGAAAGAGGGAGAAAAAACATATGGAAAAGGGGGAAGAGAGGAAGATTTCGAGAGGAAGTTAAGGTTCGATTTTTAAGCGCATTTCCGAAGTTAAACGGGTTATGCTATGGGAGAACGGGGAACGCTAATCTTCTTTTAATCGCTTTCAACAGCGATATATTCGATTCGAATAGCAATTGTATCGTCTGCCGATCGTTATTCCGAATGGGACTTTATATTTTATGAGGTGGTAAGGTAACCCCGTTTGTTTGAAACAGAGGTTTTTCGTCGCAAGATAACGGGTGTTTAACTCCATGAAAGTTGCAATCGATCTGACAAAAACGAAATTTGCATAGAAATATTTTTAAACAGGTACCTCACTTGTTTCTTGAAATAGAAATTTTGCACTACGAGATGGCGATGTTTAACTCTAGGGAAGTTGCAACTAAACTGACAGGTCTGAAATCTCTTTGAACATATTTTTAAACAAGTACCTCGCAAAGTTTCTCAACTAAAAAAGGAGGCAGGAGAAGAAACGTCTAACTGTTAAAACGTTCTAAATTTTAACTAATCAAGTCAATTTCGTTATCCATAACTTCTTTAGTTAACTTTGAAAGTTTGGATATGAGGTTTTGCTCGCATATTTCCGAAATTATATAATTTTCACGAAAACGAATATAAAACAATCGATTTGTTCGAACGTCTACGATAGAATAGTCCGTTAATTTAACGTTTAAAATTATGATCTAGTCGTCTCGCTGTGAATAAGCGTTGGTAAGCTTATAGAAATTATGCAAGAGCCTTATCCCATCGATCAAACGATATTATTAAATTAGATTCTCGCGCAAAGAAACGAGTTACTTAAAGCTGCTCTCTTCTTTTTTTCACGGAGTTCATCGGACGTTGAAGACTCGGCTAAAAAGAAAAACGCAACGTCGCCTATCGATCATCACACGTGTCGATCGCTCGTCACGTAAAGTGGGAATTGTTCATTGGCTGCGGTGAAATTACGGTGATCTCCTTCCATTTATTTTTCATTGAACGCGAACGACCGCATGCAACGTTAATGGGTTTGCGCGTTCGACGTGTTGATGCTTATCGATCGGCGCGCGTGTAAGGGCGCGTTAATTTCAAAGATGTTTTACTTCAACGTGTCGCCCGACCCCGTGTAATAACGCGTTCGAACAGCTCTATTTTCCTCGAACGTGATTTTATCTGCCGTACATTTCCAAGGGAAACTCGTCATGTACGAAATTCGCTGTTTTTTGATCACGATATTATAATGAATATTATAGGAAATTTTGTAGTTTTAATGCAGGATGGTAAAATATAATACAACGTGGTGATAATATTGTTTTTGATATTATTTGAATATTAAACACGCTTCTTCGTTGTTTTCAATGAACGTAATTGAAATATTAAAATTGTCTCCTGTTTAGATATACCATAGAAGGAAAAAATAATTCTTTGGAAAAATAGAATTATTCTAATTATACACGATCATCTTTTGCATTGTTTGAATCATCTGCATTCGATTCGTTATAAAATCATATAACATTCCATGTAGTTTTATAACAAATCTATCTACTCATCAAGCAGAAAGTCACGTTTTTCTTTATGGTTCTGTCTGTTAAACGTCGCTGGAAGATTATTTCGAATTTCAAGCTCGTCCATTACATGGGAAAATATGTGCAGCTGCAATCCTTACAATTAAATTAGATTGGATTCTATCCGTTCCCTCTTTGTTTTTACATTGTGTGAAATTGTCAGTAAGCACAAATTTATCGAGTGATTAATACATGTTAGTCCTTTCGAATATGAAGCTGTGGAAGGTTTAAATAGTTCGATTGGCCAGAGAAATTCTCCATCAAACGAAGAGAATCTAGCTTTCGAATCGGATCGGGGGAAATTCGATTCTTTTCCTACCCGTGAAAGCGAACGTTTCCATCGATAATCTTCTTTTCGCCAAACAAAGCGGACGCTTTATCAATCGAATTTCAAGCTCGTTTGCTTCAAACGGCCATAAAGAAACTGTCGAGACGTTGAAAGGAGCGATTCATCGGCGGCTTCGTGTTTTTCCAAAAAAGATAAACGAGCGCCTAGTGATCGATCGCCGAGATACGGTTCGAAGACTTTATCTCTTCTCTCGGTCGTCGCTCGCTGACTATTCCAAATTCAAAATTTCATTGACGTGGTTTGCTGTAATGACATACGTATCGGATTTTCGCTGACAAGTAAAATGGTTTCTTCAAAAATTCAGACTTATCGTTTAGTGGTACATGCATATCTATTTATACGCATTCTTTTACGGATTTCTTAATGTCCAAAATGTTTAATTTCATTTTTAATCTGTTGTTAATCTTCGTACTATCACCTTTAATGATCAGAGCTGCGCTAATGGCCAATCATAGTTTTTACAGTAAGACGATGTCTCTATGTAAAAACGCATTTAACATTCCATCGTAAAGTTGTTATTAATCGTGATTGGCACAGCGATACTTTTGTCACTCGAAGAGTCGCATATTTTCAGAAAATAGCTGAGAATTACGATCGATGCTTGTTACACGTTCTTTCGAGAGAACCTGTCGTTCATCAAAGATGCGGCTCATAGCCGTGACGCATCCTGTAAGCGAAATATAAATTGGCAGCGCGAATAGCGACAAACGAAGCAGGGGCTACGTCGATGCTCATTAATCGAATGAACCAACGGCTGATTGGGTTCTGATTTAATTACCTGGCTACCTGTGATCCGTGAATCTCCGGCCTACCAGCCGTAGCTACGTAATGGGCTTATCAGCGAGATTATTATTGTTGTTTACTGCTAACAAGCTCCGCTCATGGCGACCGTTTCAAAACGCAAGCCGGTCAACCGAGAATTCCTGCCTGGTTCTATAGCAATTAACAAATTGCCTGTTAGGGAATATCTTGAATCGACGGCGAACACGCGTATGGAGATGTGTAAGTATACAATACGAGAATACACTTCGTGGATCAACAAACAAATGTTCATTCAACGGAACATAAATACATACTGTAATTAAAATTTCTTTGAGAGAATCGTCAAGAAAATTTTTTACTTAGATAAGTTAATCTCTTTTACAGACGAGTTGATTGAGGTCAGAGGATGATTATTAGCTTCTATTCTTTTCTAGAAAAATTATACATACATTAGTGTCAAAGTTAACTACTCGTGAAAGATTTTCATACACTCGGGAATATTTATTCACAGTGATATTCATCAACACTTAACTTGAATTCAAGGAAGACTAAACTTTAAGAAGTTAACAGTGGTTTTTCAATGTTTCTCCAAATTTTATTCAATATATTAGGGAAACTTTATCATAATCTACGGACTTTTAAAAATAATTGAAATAAATAATGCTAGGTTACTTCCAAACTTCCTTGCGATACAAAAATCGCTAAAAGCGATCAACTCGACGATCTATTATTTTCTTTTAGCTACCAGCCTAATAAATCATATCGCGTTTCCAAAAACTCGTTAAAACCTAGTTTAATAAATATTTTCTCCCCTAACACGTCTCATGCTGGTCACAAAAAAAGATACCTTTCCTATTTTACCATTTGATGTAGAACAATTCGTATAATAATTATACGAAGATACATCTTCACTTTCAATTGTATTTATTTCCTGTATCGTATAGTTATAAATAAAAATACATAAATTTTCGTGAATAGCCAAGTAAGTTTCGCGTTCATGAAAACGCAGTGTAAAATGTGTTATTGTTAGTTTCTACTGTTAGAACATTGAACTCGATTGTTCGCAAGACAGAAAGGAGAACTACGGCAATTGGATAAAGAATAGAATCACCTTCCTCTTAAGAAACTCTTTGTCGTCGTATATCTACAAGAAATTCATTGTTGTTTAGGAGGAAGATACAAGTCGACGATAGGAAAGATTTATTATCGTCGCCGGAAGAACTTAGCAGAACACTGGCATCCTGTGTCGTGAACCGCTTCATTACACGCAGACTTTGTAATACCCGAGAATTTTGTGTAGACAGAGCAATTGGGTGACACTGTCGAAACGCATAAATCATTCGTGTATGTTACCGTATTTCAGCTGGCCTAGTCTTAATTTCTATCGTCGCAAACCATTATTTAATCGTGACCGCATATATTTTCAGAAAATAGCTGAAAATCTTTCACTCTTATGATCGTCGATAATCTTCGTAAGTAACAATGGCTTCACGTTACTTTCTGACGATTGTCAGGCATGCTTTCTACGCGCAGAATTTCTATGGTTGTAAAGGTTCTAAATTTACCTCCACAGTGAGTATTTCTACGGCTGTTGCAGTCCCTAAATCTACTTACATCCGCCCACTACTAGGGTTGCACGATCCCTAAATCTAAGTGCTCAAGTGGCACGCAAGTGCAACGGTGTTACCTGCCACATATAGAAGCACAATTGTAACCTTGCGATGTAGATACTTGGATACTATAGATACTTTTTGTCAAATATACTTAGTCGATCATTGACGAAACTAAGATTGTTCGAAAAGTTCATATAAATACATAGACGTTAAATTATTTTTAGATTATCTGGACACTTTAGCGTGTCGTGTAATAAAAGATTATCACACGATAGAACTGATGTTCCAAGTTAATATGCAATAATTTGAAAGCCGTGTACATAAAAGTTGTTGTGGAAGGTTGTGAAACTAGTTTGATGTCTGAGGAGATACCATACTTCAGGTTATTTAATACCTAAATTTTGAACGAGATAAAGAAAGACTACCCTGTCATCGTTCTACGTTATTTGTCATTAATTATAATAAGCAGGAGCTGAGAATCAATTAGAATGATCTAAGATACAAATGTTAATAATTAAGAAATTTAAATTATACCCTGCAAATGATACAATTGAGATTAGAAGAACGACGACGTAATGAAAGATCATGCAAAGTTGACGTAAGACGAAGCAGATCCATGCACGATTACGATGTGCTCGGGCAGAGGCAGATGATATCACGTCTAGACCGTTTGTTATATTAGACGAATATTTCCTGTTTGCGTGGCGTGGGGTTTCTCCGCGTTGAAGAAGATCCGCTGTCTTCTTCGCGTCTACATTTTCGCGTTCTATACATCACCGGTGTTTTCATCCGGTGCGCGCTTGCTTCCGGCCGAGCCTTTACAGCGCCGTGGAATCTTGCAATCGCGAATTCCGACACGAATGTAAAACGGCTGATGAAACAGCTTTACGGATTGTCTCAGGCCCGCTTGCACTCTGCTTCGTCCCTGTGATAGTCTCCTTTCGTTTCCTTAATTTTTTCCTTTGTATCTTTACAAGCTTCCTCTCAGCTCGTTTAAACTCTAAATTTTTCTTGTTTTCAATATTCTTCCTCCGTCACGCGTCTCGCCTTTTTCGTTTCCATTCCTACCCACATTCTACCGATATTATTGTATTTTACTCTCAGCTTTGTCTAATTTTCACTATTTCATATCATAGCCTTTTGGTCGTTTTTTGGTCCTGTTTAGTCTGTCCTTCTTTTCACCCTTCTTTTCATTGATTTTCTCATTTCTTTACAGTTTCTTATTCCTTAGTTTCGTACCCTCTGTCATTGTGCCGATGGTCCATCTAAAGTTTACAATCTTAGCGTTAAAACTTGCTCCTTCTTGCTAATATGTTTCCTGTGACATGCGTCTTGTCCTTCTCGTTTCCATTCCTACCAATATTTTATTATTTTTTTATTGTACCTTCAGCTTCGTGTAACTTGCATTATTTCACATTATTCTTGCTACGTCGTTGCTTGGTTACTCCTTTGACCCTCTTCCCTTCATTTCTATAATTTATTCCTATTTTATCCCACTTCTTATTAACTTTCTTATTTCTTTACAGTTCCCTATAATTTTAGTTTTACAACTCGCTCTTCTTGTATATTGCTAAAGTTTTCTACTCTTTTTTCGCTTTTGTTCTAAGAAACTCTTATTATTTTTCCCTTCTAGATTCCTGTCTGCCTTATTACATTTATTCTCGTATATTCACCTCCTTCTCTCATCTGAGCGGCGTTATTCTCTCCTTGGTACTCTCATTTGCTCTCTTCGCTTCTTATCTATGTTACATCGAGCCCGGTACTTCTCTTCATACTCGACACCATCTCCTCACCTTTGTACCTGCACTCTTCCATCTTCATTTTCGCAGAAGAGATTCAAGGCTCCGCTTCGTAGGATGAAACTGGGGTGGCGTGCACGCGACTTCACATTTGTTTTCGTTTCCGCGGACTAACATTTCTCAAGAAAATGAGAGTCGCGACGAAGTCTGAAAGGGTGGCCCGGAGGCGGGGTAGTTCTGAAATTTCCATTAATATCGCAACAATTCTACCGTATAACTTAATATTTGATTTAATTCGAGATTTCCGTTTGCACGTCTCATTCCGTTATTATCGTAACATTATTATATTTGCCGTTTGCGTTTTAAGCTCCAGCGATTTCTATATTAAAAGAGGGATTAAAATGAAAAGTCGGCTCTGGAATTATTAATTCGAATACTCTTATTCTCCTTTATTAACAGGTTTCTTTCCTTAGGTGTTATTTTTTATGGAAATTTCATTTCCATGAAAATGTGCATTTGTAGGTCTAATATTTGTTTAATATTAATGAATTTAAAAGATTACACGATACAAAGATACGAAGATATAATAATAGCGTTATATGTTTCAGTTATTTTTCTCACACGTATCAAAATATTTTCCAAAGTTCATCATATTCCTGCACATGTTTCTCTGCCTGTTATTTTCTTCTTTTTCTATTTTTATACTGATTAGTTATCAAGAATTGGACGATTTGCATTATCTTCTTTCGATGTTCATCAACTCAGCCCTGAAGAATTTAATTTATCAAAATTAAATTGTGTATGCCACTACAATTGTTCCTGTGACTTCAAATTCCCTATATTGTCTAGATTCTCTTCACATTCAAAAGTATTATGTAGCGAAGATAGTCAGGGAGGAGTTTCGTGAAACCAAACGTTGTTATCGACCAGTTTAGTCATTCCATCCTCTACTTGGTCCCGAGCAAACTGACCAACGCACGGAGGTCAATAGCAACGGATTCCAGTATCGTGTTCTCATCTCCGCAACGTTTACCGCGTTCAGACCACGTGGTATAGATTCTGACAACATTCGACAGAGCGAATCGGAGATCGGAGGCAGCTGTTTCCATTTCCGCGTCAAAGGGAATTAGGAAAAACCGTCGATGTTGGACGAAAGGTGTTAATTAAAGGTACATTAAACGTAGACCTCAGGAGAACACGTCACGTTTCCTATGTCTCATAAAGGAACAATTTTCAAATTTAATATAAAATAAAAATGTTTTATAGTTTCTGTAGCTTTATTTGATTTCGTCGTTAAATACGTATTTGTATGTCTTTGCCACTTTGTTGAACGTTTTAAAAATATTATTAGTATTTTATTAATTCAAGTAAACGTGAAATATCATTACGAAATTATCAAAATGTATAAGAATTATTATCTTATTTGGGACGTTACACTATAGAGATTTCATGTAACCAATATTACGTGGAAAAAAAGTTTCGAAAGAAAAGCGTTCGTTAACGAAATGTATGACCAGGCAAACAGTGGAACAAAAAGCGAGGCGTATGGACAGAACAACGGGACGCACAATCGCATTTAATTAAACGAAATTCGCATTCCGCCGTTACTTTGTACGTTAACAATGCAGGTATTAATTAATAATCCGAGTAAGAAGCGGCTTTTTTCTGTTTGAATTTTGTCTGGCGTTACGAAACTTGGCATCGGGTCACGGCTTCTACAAAAGATCAACGTTAACCCCTTACCACCCCATAAAATAGCTCGGGTTGGAAAGAAGCCCGATGCACGTATATTTTTCCTGACCGACTGAGAAAGGCTGAGCTATACCTCTTTTGTAGGTTGTAATTAATATTCCTCGCAATTATGTTAGCGACTCAAGGTCGGACAAAGCGGCCCAGATTCTGATGAATTTACGGGATGAGGACGAAGAGAGCTTTGCTAACTGCGAGAAGAAAAGCGATAAACAGGAGGCACGTTAATTAATTTGCTAATTAGGAGAGGCAAGTTAGCGTCGATCGATACGAGTTAGAGATTCCACTGCACCCCTTATATTCTTCGTGATCGCGCTGAAAGACGTTTCTTGCGTTCCATGGTGTTTTTAATTTTGGCTCTTAATTCGTGTAATTTAAATTGAGGGCGAACGTGGAAACCTTCTTAACCTTTGCAAGCATTGAATACAATGAAAATGAATGCCGGTTAATACAGAATTAAAATTTAATATTACGTTATTCTGCAAATAATACAATTTTCCTGCGAGCTGAGAAATGGAAGTCGTCAGAGAATGGAGGATTTTTAATGAAATATGCTACGAGTACGAGTAATCTTCGCTAGGATTCGTTCCTTGCGTATCGACTTTTCTTTGTTCACATTATTTTAAAGGAGGTGGAAGATGGAAAAATTACGTGATTTGTTTCACGCTTGTAGTTCTACTTAATTCGTAGTGAATCGCAAATGATACAGAAGAATCTTTGCTTAGGCGAATTCACTTGCAGGAAATAATTGAATGACTCGACAATTGAAACACAAACCGCATTAATCGCGTTGTCGTTCGAAAATTCCGACGATTCTCTGCGATATCATCGAGTTTACGAAACGTTGGTTATTCCGTAATCTTCCCACGTTCCACTTGTAATTAATCTCGGTCTACACGAGTAAAACGAGTCGAAACGCGGAAGAATGCGATGGATAGAAAAGCATGTTGTGAATCGTGTGTCTCACCTGAATGACAGTCGCTAGAGGACTTTTATTGGCCGGGTAGTCGAGGCTGTCCCGATGCGCCCAAGCCAGCGGCTCGTAGGTGCTGTGATTGGCCTGAAAAATGGTCCAGTCACCGCCAGGAAGTGGTCCCCAGGCTGTTTCTCCGGATCTGGTTAATCGCAGGATAGGGGACGCCGCGTTCAGCTGTGCATCCTGAGGGAGGAAAGACCGATCTCATTTTGTCTGTTGTTCGAATGCTTGTCGACAATACGTGAGTCGTTTCCCGATCCTTTTTTCGCTTTCCCGTACCTTTACGAGAGAGTAAAAATCGAAAATATTGCTATTTCCGTCTCGAGTCTGTTATTTGCGTATCAAGAATTGTTCCGTTTGTCTAAAGAGAAAAGATGATGCTTAGTGCCGTACTGATCGAAAATATTCTACTTCCGTTTTTAGTCGATCACGTTGAGATACAAAATGATAGGATGACAATGACAATAAGTTTATAAATGGCGCACACGAAACTTAATCACAAACTAATACTAAAAGATTACAGTGTAGGTGAAATATGGAAGTTAATATCGAGGTTACTGTAAGTAGAATGAGTAAGTATCAGACAGCCGTGGCATAATCCGCACTGCGTCGACTTTTCGGGCGCATATTTCGGAAGCATATTTCCTACGTATAGGAGACCATGCATCGTTAAAGTCGTTGGAAAATTTCTAAGTTACATAGACTCTTATGATAGAAGATCGATACTATAGTCTACTTTACCGTACGTCAAACGACACTGATCTTCTGGAAACATATTTTGTATCTTTAAGGAACCACTCGTGTGTATCTCGTGAAACTCAACATATATCATTTCGTCAAATTCCCAAGCTACGATTTTCATACTTTTTTCAGAAGTCTTTCTAACGTTCAATACGCAGGTCGTTACAAATATAATACGTGTACAAATGTTTGAGGCTTACTTCTCAAGTTGCAAACGATTTAACTTTAGGTTAAAAATATACCGAACCAGTCGACGAACTTATTCTGCGTGTTATTCACATTTATCTCGTTTCGCGTTGCTCTTCTTCTTTAATCTAGTTGATAATCGACGATTTAATTTTTAATAGAGGATTTGATTTAATCAGTAACATCGATTCATAATCATCGGTTCATTTAAGCTTCGAAGGAACGAAATTCCATGTTCGCTAAGCTAATAATACTTCGCCGTAACCTTTCGAAAGCTAAGAGAAACAAGAAATGTACATGCGATTCAAGTAAATCGCGTGTCGTTGGAACGCTGAAAGAAAGGAGCAAATCGTAGGATATTACCGGCAGTAATCGCAACATGCAGACACGCGCGATTTCACGCCGCATGCAAATTGATTCACCGTGGCAACCTTTTCCCGCGAGCCGTCAAAGCGGCGTTTGTCGTATTGCTGCCGGCAAATAGCGTTTCCAGTTTCCAGGTATTGATGCTTTTATTACAACGTTTCGACGGCCTTTCTTACGAAGCTTCCTGGCGGCGTAGCAATTTTTCTACGAAATAAACTTGCAGCCGTTTCGTCACGGCAACGGAGATTGCCAATCCGAGCTCGCCACGCGATCAGGTTTCCTCTCGTCTTGTCCAACAACCATCCCAGCTCAAAAACGTTATCGCGACAAAATTTATTTTCCGCCGGCCAATAAAAACTACCGACACTTCGTGGCCTCTGTGGACACGTTTCATTTTAGAGAATTGCTTCCGCCGGACGTGATCGTAAGATCGATCGAGAGAATCCTTTCGAATCTTCTTCCAGCGTTCGGGGCAAGTTTTTACGCTTTTTGGCAAATCGTAGTTTTTCCTTGTCGTAAATCGTGACGCGTGAATGTATTTAGACGCGTAGTATCGTAGCTTTAAAAATCGCAAAAATGAAAGTATAAGATGATAGGCGAGAGAAATTAGAAATATTGGACAAATTGTAGAACTGTCTTTAGTCAATTACCATATAGAGAGTTTACTTTCGCCTGTTACTTGCTCAAACTACTAGGTTGTCCGAAAAGTGTCTCCCTTTCCCAAACGTGTTTTTTTACAACAGTGCACCTTCATAAAAACGTTAAACCAAGTCTGTGAAATGTCGCGGTGTTTGTCTCAACAGAACAAAATGGATCGTACGTAATTCGACAAAATGATATAAAAGAAAAAACGTTGTGCGTCTATTATTTCCTCATAAAACGAAAGAGACAATGGTTAAAATGGCAATATCTTTGGTTTCAGTTATCTACATTTCTTTAGTTCTGTTTGATATTTAATCTATTTTTCGAACGAACCTTCAGTCTGAGATTAGTGTGCACAAACAGAGGAAATCCCTTCAGCTGTGCGCCGACGAGACTTTCCTCGCCGGACGGCGCGAAACCCACGATGCCAACCGAGTACTCTCTGCAATATTTGTCTAGCAATTCGCGATTCCACTTATCCATCTGCAGGTACTTGTTCAGGTTCTCGAAGATCAGAACCCCGTATCGACCTTTGTCCAGGTTTGTCAACACGGGTAGGGACTTGCCAGCCACTTCCAGTTTGTATCTGAAATCATATTTCGTTTCACGTTAATTCGTATCTTTTTACTTGTATAATATTGTAAAAACACATCTTACATCGGTGTCTACACTTTCTTTCGTAGTAGTAAATGGTTTTGTTAAAATATCGAATTTCTCCTATTTTCTCAATTTTTTCCTTTATCTCCTTAGTTGCGTCTATTCGTTTTCTATCAAGGATCGAACGTATCTTTATAATTTATTATATTTATTATATCAGCAATTGTATATTATTTTTTATTTTTAATTGCAGTTAATCGTTTTATCAGTATTTGTTCGAAGATAATATTTGGTTGTCATATTTGTTGGACTTTATTAAACTCGGGACTCTAGCATGAATAAACCGATTTTCTATACTATTTTCAAAAACACGAAAGATAGAACGAGAAATAGAGCGAAATTCGTTACAAAAATTCCACCTATACAATTCGAGAACCGTTGCACTCAAAAAGTAATCTATAGCCTCACATACAGACCAATCAAAAAACATGATATGCCCCAATCAAAAAACACGTTATGCATCACTTCTCTATATATATCAGTGGAATACAAATATAAAAATTAATAAAAACAGCGACCATAAAAAGATGAAACGATAACTTGCTATTCACCGTACCAATTCTTTTTATACCTATTTGATTTCATTGTATTTAATGTAATTATTCGTTTTCCAGTTGGTAAATTTAAATACAACTATATAATAAATTCAAATATCGATCGAATTTTACATCTGTAAAACAAATGTCGTTTCCTAGCATCGAACTGTAGGATTATAATAAAATATGCGACACTTCGTCAAGTTTTAAAACATAAATCGCCAAGATCGTTCAGACGTTAATAATAAATTGTCGATTACCATTGCGATAATTGCGAATGTTTATACATTTACGAAGAATTTAAGGGTGGAAAAATATACATAAGCATTACGCGGAACGCCGAGCAAGTCGAGAAGAATTCATTTAACTGCAATAGGAAAGTTCGAGGCGAGTCGGTGGAAAAGAATTCGCCAAGCTTTTACGCGCAATATCCTCGTGTCAACGATTCCCGGAGGTTCCGGCCTCTGGAGGATCAAGAGTGACGAGACTGGAATCCCTGCCTTAAACTTCTTCCACCGTTCCTTCTGATTCCCTTCGTGAGATTATGCAACAAACCAAGGACCGCCGCGGAGTTAACGCGTCCCTCGAAACGGAATAAACGTCTCCTTCGTCCCTGTGTTTGCGTTTCACCCTGCTCTTTGCCACCCTTTCTGGCCGAGTCTCTTTCGTTTACCAGCCATAAACCATTTGGCCAGAGAATATT
Organism: Bombus impatiens; assembly: GCF_000188095.3. NCBI lineage: Eukaryota > Metazoa > Arthropoda > Insecta > Hymenoptera > Apidae > Bombus > Bombus impatiens. The sequence goes on from NT_176510.1 coordinate 1,063,574, forward strand.
TAGACACGGTTGTCGATTCGTGGAGGATAGGCCTGGCTGATACTCGTTACGACAATTTCAATCCGCCTCGATGCTTGCTATCGGTTATTTAAAACAAGGACAAGGGTAATAAATACGAGGGAGAAAAAATGGAATATCGATGGAAAAAGAAGCGGCGTAACCAGACTCGAGTCGTTATTGTTAAACGATAAAACAGGGACACTTTTATCGAAATCCCATTTACGCGGCATCTGAAACGTTTCGAGAATAATAAAGCAATTACACGTATAATGTACCTTTACATTTTTGCTACGGGCATCCCGCCTCTTCTCACTTTTTCTTTCTTTCTTTCGTGCTCTCCCTCTCTCCCTCTCATTCTCTCTCTTCCTCTTCCTCTTTCCCGTTCTCGTTCATATTCCCCGTGTTTTATGCTTTTTTCTTTGTCTCGTTCATTTTACCTCGCGGCTTTTTTTCTCGATTTTTAATAACGTTCGAACCGGGGTCCATCGAACCGTTCATCCACACGAATACCGATGGAATATCAGAATTTTTATTCGAGCACGCCTGCTTTTTATTCGGTCTGCTCGTCCGATAAAACGACTTTATCGTCGAAATAAACCGATGAGCCCCGTCGATCGTGCAGGATATTCCGAGGTGTTTCGCCAAGAATGCGACGAGGCTTTTCAAATTTATTGGTTACGCGAGACTGTATGGAAAACCGAAACGGAAAACTATTTCGAACGCATAAGAATTCGTATACATAACGTGCAATAACACACAAGAATTCTGACAGGAATTTTTATTCACGACTTAAACAATTTCACAAATGTGATACAAAATAACAAGTTGCCGCAACAAGTGTACCAACTTCGTAAAATAAATTTATTGTCCATCAAATAGATTACGCTTAATCGCAGAAGTCAATCGACTACTTTACCCAGATACTTTAATTACAGCCTCCTGCCGCGCGTCACTCTTCCACGCTTCTAATTAACCAATAATCTCGCCATTAAACGCTTCATGGTTACATCTTCGTATTACAACCTTTCAAACACTTTTACTTCTTCTGCTCAATCGCGTTAACACGTTAAATGCGGATGGTTCCACGCTGGTGTAATGTCAGATCATTTCCGAAGACGCTTGACGCCACGTAGGTGTCATCAGCGTTCAACGTATTATCCTGTTGCAGTAGACGAACTCCTTATGTCCCTGACTCGCTTTAGTTTCGATCTTAATATCTTAGAAAAATCCTTAACATGAAATTCCGACGAAAGATAACGCGCGAAATTGTTTAACGATACAAAACTACGATTCGGTCGAGAATGTCTCAAAAAGCACAGCAGGTTTAAGAAGGAAAAATCTCAGTCGCATTGAATGGCCATGCGACTTCGATCCCCCGCAGTTAATCCTTTAACCTTATCTGTCCACAACACACGTTCCAAGCGTTTTGTCCGGTGGTAGCTGAAGTCCCCGGTTGAATGTTTCGAGCAACAGTTTTATAACAACCTCGTGAAACTCGGTGTAATTTCGAACGAACACGCTGGATAGGCACCGGTTGACTATCAACAGTTTACGGTTGCGCGTGTTCGCGTGTCACGGCAGAAAATTGCAGTTAACTAATGAGTGAATGCCGGATAATTCAGCGTAGTAATCGGTTCGATAATTGGCAACCGCCCATTAACGACGGCCCGGCAATTTGCCGAGCTAACGAACTGTCATAACGAACTCCGACGTGGCTCTTTTGTTCTTGGCCAGCAATTGCCGCGCGAGGCAATTGCCGACCGTATGCTTGAAACGCGAAAGTATCCTCTGCCGGTGAGAGAAAGGGAGATTTCAACAAAGGTATCGATCGATTGGCTTAGCCCTCCCCCTCCATCGAAAAAAAAGACGATTCGCTGCAATTAGGAGTGTTTCGAAGTTCGTGTTGCGCGCGAGGATCGGTCAAGCACGCTCGTCAACGAAGATTATGTCCTTCCGTGGTCTGTACTGGTCGAGAAGCTGAGTGAAATAATTGCTTTCACCCCTTGGAGTTTGCTCCAGGGGGTAGAGGATGATTGGTAATTTGCAGATGGTTTGGGGATGGAGGAAAGTTTCTTTGGTTCTTGTGGTTATTGGGTTATATGGGTCCCAAAAAATGTTGATCTACATACGTAACATGATCAGCGTGGTTAGAAGCAATATACAAGTGTGAAATAATTCTTTTCGTACTTTGAATTCTTTGACGTACTTGAACTTATTAGAAGGAGATTGCTTCGATGTTACCGATGATTATGGAGTAGTGCTGGTTTGAAAGATTCGAATAACATTAATATGAAACTAGTGCTACAAACATGTCAATAGATATTTTTTTATACTTTGATTGAACGATGATTTAACGATGATACTACTCGATGGATCTTTATAACGTGATGAGGTAATAAGACTTGAAATTAATGTTCTTTTCAGTTCTTGTATTTCGTGAAACACGCGGCGATTCCAAGCGTTTGATCGACCGCACGAGTTTAATCTTGGCGAATTTCGTTTAATTTATTTCGGTTTTCGTAAAATGTGGTACAAACATGCTTAATTGAATTTATTCGTCGGAGCTCTTAATGGCATTCCATAATTTGTACGTTCTATATCTACGCCATCCAGATATGGAAATTTTTTTACATATTCACGATGCAAATAACGCGCACCGTGATGCAAATTATTAAGACCAGCCTCATTATTCACTGAATCCTGCATTATTTTAAACATTACCTGAAATTATCGTGATAATTGAATGCACTATTGATTGACACAACTGCGAGCGTACAGCGGTCGAATTTCCGTCTTGGCAATTAAAACGAAAGATAAAAATAAAGGAACTACTGTCTCGTAATAAACTCTTGAACGAAGATATTTCAATTAAACACGGCAGTCAATCAAGACGACGCTCTTATCTGTTACGTTTCACCGAGTTTCATATTTTAACCTTTCTTGCTATTCTGGCGAATTACTCGCGTTATTACATGTAAATATTTAATCATGCAAATTAATATGTTCCACATAAATTAACAGTCGCTTCTGTAGCAAATGACGGTGGTAATGTTTCCCATTTTCCGATCAAAATTCATTAATACGTTTCACATAAAACGTTGTCCAGAATCTGGTTGAATCGACAGGCACTTTGTCCAAGTTTCGCCGTTCTTTTTCGATAACTCGAACGATGAAATTCATTCAGCGATAATTTCCAAACATTTAAACGTTAAACGTTTTATTTTACCTCACATTATTGTAAAATATTAAAAAATGGAATTACGAGGGAAGAATTTTACTTTTGTTCCATCACGCTGTATAAAAATAGAACGGTGCGACGACAGAGTCCTATTTTTCGCTAAACTGCCGATGTTTACGCATTTATGGAGGACTTAAAATTGCTGAAATCGACAAAATACACAAATGACGCGCTAAAACATAAAATATTCAAAGCACTCGTGATAATTTTCAGTAGGTGAAATATTCTGCATTCTTCGCACGTTTTATTTTATATTCGGTGAAGTATTTAAAGAACAGAACAACGTGAGGACAGAGTTCTAGTTTTCGCCGTTTATACGACATTTGAAAGCGTAAAAAATATGTGGAATGCACAGACTCAAAGAGCAACAATACGAATATTTGCAAACGAATATTACAATCTTGCAGACAAAAAGACAGGAAATGCACATATTATCTAAAGACGTACAAAGAATCCAAGATAAAGTCGTCGTTATAATTTTTAACAAGCGAAACGAACCCCTATTTATGTTTCTTCGCATTTAGAAGAATACAAATTTGCTTAAATATTCACCATCTTTTCATCGTATTTACTCTGAAATCGTTTGAAACTCGTAAAACATTCGAACTCTTTAACCGCCTATTGATAAAATACCGTACAATAATTTAATTAAATGGAAAAATGAGAGGCTTTTTGCCGTCCAGAAACGGCTAGAAGATATTCTTCTTGGAGACATTCAAACTGGTATCGTATATAGCTGTGAGAGCAACATCAGGAGACAATAGTGGCCTGGAGGAGAAATAATTTACCCCTGGGGCGTGTTCCAAAGAAGTCGTATTCGCCTCGTAAATTCGGTCCGACGTGTGCCAACCCCGCCCTTCGTCCGGTCTGTTTCCCTCGAGCCTGAAAAGCTCGCTCCGCTGGTTCGTCCTGGGAAAACAACTTCATAATTTTCGGGGACCTTTTTGATTTGGCATCCCTCTGTTACGAAGAACTACGCCGAGAAACGAGGAAATTCCTTCGTGCTCTTTGTTGTTCCATTTCTTTCATGAACATCTCGATTATATGGCATTTGGAGGAATTTTTTAAATTAAACCTTACCCTTTGATACGTGACCTGAATACAGCCTTCTTTTTGTTCCGTGTACTTGTCAATATATTCTATATATCTTGCAAATAACTCGTATCCATAGTAGCGAAGGTACAACATTTTTGATTATTTTCTGTGCTAACAATGCCTTGCTCGTTTCGTTTTACGCTTATTTACGTAATGGGGTTTTGAAAATCGAGAAATTTGGATTGTATCTATTTTGTAATTTTTACTTGCACGATAAACTGTCTAAACTATCTTCTTCTAAATCATAGAAATTTTTTTACATCCTTTTGCACTTTTGTATTTCTGCAAAAGTACAATAAACTAACTTATTCTTCTTCTTCAATAATTTTCCATTTACACACGAGCAACGTTTATGCAGTTTATTTCACTGCTCTTTATTTCTAATAAAATCTACTCGATTTCCAAGAAGGTCGTTTAAAATTCTGTCTACGGTTAAACTTTCTACTAAGTTAAAGTTTCTACAATATGATACGTATCAGCGTTTCGTTAGAATGCTCAGTCTGCTGTGCAGATAGCTGTGGATATATTCGACGAGAAAACCTATGTTTTCTACGGTTTTCATTCTCGATTCTACATGTCACCCGATGGAAACACAGTGGAGATCACGGTGGTTCAGGATTGACAAACAGATCGAAGAAGTCACGAGGAAAGAATCGGCACGGCCGTGCTTCGGAGCTAATCCGATTCGCGAGCGATTCGAAACGAGGGATTCGAGAGTCAAAGCCTCGCGATTCTCGCACGCGTCTTGAATTTAAACGTGGAATCGACTTGCGAGCAGAGCTATTCCGCGCCACGTTCATAGACGTCCGGGATTTCACGTGTTGTTTCTGTATGGTATTATGAGAGAATCGCCGTGTTTCTTTTGGAAAAAGTTTCTCTTCGAAAATAAAGCTTCGAAACGCCCATTTCCTGCTCGGAGTTTTCTTTCAAGATTTGTAAGATTTGTCGATTGTCGCGAGCTACGCGGAATATCGAATTAGGTAAAAAGTTTTGCCGTAGAACCTTTTATCCTAATCGTGTTTTCCTTCGGATTTGCAGCTAATCGAATAGAAGTTAGTCATTGTGATTCTTTGTAAAACAAGTTACTTGGCATTCGAAATCTTTTTTTAAACTCTCTGCTCTTCGAGCTTGAAACATTGTAGTAGATACTTGAAATGATAAATCGTTTCATTGGAATTGAAAGTCTGCAGATTTTATTATCTATAGTCACTGCTTTATTCCAGAAAAGAACTTGAACTTTGAGATATGTAAGATATTTTTTTTAGTCTGAATAATAGATTGATAAATCAAAATATAAATTTCCAACGTTTTGGTGTATCGCTGTACTACGTAGTATCTTTACAGTCGCATAAATCTAATCTTGGAACGCTATAGTGCAATACTGCATTATCCTACTCATCTTTTTTTTTTAGCTATTTCCAAGAAAAATTAGTTTTTTATCTATATATTTTGCCAATCTTCCGATAGGAAAATATCGAGACTATTCATATAGAGTCTGTTTTACAGATGCTTCTCTCTAATATCCATTTATTTACTTGACAGTACCTCAGATTGATCGTCAATTTCCAATCTAACAAGAATACGATTTCACCCTTCGATTAAACGGTATTAAATGTAAAATTGCATTGATTAGACACAAATCTCTTAGAAATCTAACTTACATAAAAACAAATGTATTATTTCATAGAAGACCCATGATGGTCGATCTCAGTATCTTCGTTGATAATATCTTCGATAGCCTCGAGCGATGCGTAAGCAAGCGGATACGCTTTGAAAAAGTAATTTTAATTAAATAAACAATACAGAAGAATCACAGGAGTTGAGTTCCCTTGCTTAAACAACGGCGGTAAATAACGTCGCGGAGGAAACGCAAGAATCGCAACGAAGGAAGCAACATTAATGCAACCGGAGACGCTCAGCTACAGAATAAAATTATTATTGTTCGTTCTGGAACTGTTCCCCCGTTACGCTGCATATTTACCATGCTTTCATATTAATAACTAGCTTCAGGTGAGAGTAGACAAGTTTGATGCAGTTTCAACGTGACGTTGCTAACGAAGTTCCACGCTTCTCGATCCTCGACTATCGTTGCCGTCGTCGTCGTTGTCGTCGTGTCTGGCTGAAAGTTTCCCTCGGAAAAGGAAAGGGAAACAATTTGTCCGATAGTTTCGCGAGCGTGTTTAACTCGAACGTTTTTAACGATCTCCTCTGCCAGGCTCCTTCGAATCGAACCGGAGACTCCCGGCAAAAGTTTTTCTCTTGCTCGTGCTACTTCAACGTTACGACCAAGTCAAGTTGATTTACATGAAAGAAAAACGCGGGTATACAGTGTTTGCTCGTTGTTTTCTGTTTCGTTCAATCAATTTGCAATTTTATCATCTACTGCAAGGGAATTTCCTTTGCTTATGAAAGAGGAAGAAAGGATTACGAGTGAAATGAAGTTTTTTCAGTTTGATAAAGTGGAAATGATTAACCTTTAACTGTTTTCACGGTTCTCGAAATATAAATATCGTAATAATTTCATTCTTGCGGAATACGTAACGTCGGATGTCTTAGTAATCTTTCGTTAGCTTAAATTTCGTAATTTCTTTATATTATCGTTGAACGCGTCGAATAATTGTAAATTGAAAAATATGCTGAAACAATAAAATTGTTCTACAATGTGACGAAGAAAGAATGTTTTATAATTATGTATTATTTACGACTTGTCCAGTGTACGATATAATATATAATACAAAGGAAAGATTTCTTTTAGGCTGCAGTATTTGCATTTTATCGCAGTAATTTAGGCAAAAATAACTGTGGCTTACGGTACAGTACGGAGAGAATGAAATAATTTTTGTCGGAACGTTGTCGTATAGGTTAACCTGCTGCAATATACCGCGGAATGGCCGTGATATAGCTTCTGTATTATAAATTAATGTAATAGTGGCGCGTTGAGGTAATGAGATACGCTTAAGAAAGATTAACTATATGATGCAGACAGGTCTCCAGATTTTGCTGTATTTTAGCTGCACACTCTACGATGAGTTATGATTCCAGCTTCACTTAAGACGATTTAGACCTCACAGATGCTCGTTGGAATGTAATTGTCGAAAGATTGAAACGTTACTCCTATAGCTATTACATTCTTTCCAACAATACAATCGTACCATTATATTCTAATTAGCGAAAGTTGTTTGCTGGCTTCTTTTTCTTAAGAAATTTAACTAATTTTCAACGTTAGTACTATCATTGATCGAAACCATCAATTTGTAATTCTTCACAGGAATTTTATACGTTCACAATGATGCATTTTTAGGAATTTGATCGATTCTTTGTAAAATACACGAAGAAAAGCTCGATTTCACATAACTCGCATATCGTTTACCGTAATCGACACAAGTTTTATATTTTAATCACCGATACTTTTCAGAAATTATCTAATACGTAGAAACTATCCAATAAGCAGACTCACGATACTAATCTACGTTTCTAATTACATTAAAATGTTTGTATCCTATCTACGTTACAACATGACTATCTCCTACTACTAACCACCGTATCTGAGTTAACTGATTATATTCGTGTGATTTATATCGTTGGCATCGTTGCCGATCGAATGGAAAAACGGTCAACGACACGACGTATCGTTTCCTCATCGCGAAACGCAACGCGTTTTCCCAGCGGCGATACCACGCGGATTCCTAGCAACGCGGCGGATGGAAATGTAAAAAGTGGAGTCGAAGTGCTCGGCTCGCGAAGTGATATCTTCTCGCCATTGTCGTTTTATTGTAAAGCCTTGGAGAGGGTTGACGTGATAGCGGGAGATTGTCACCGGTGCGACAGAGGTGGAACAACAATGGTCGAGATAAAGAAAAGTACGCCGGGAGGGCGTTCGAGGACCGTGCAAGAACGAAAGGACGAAACGTACAAGAGGCAGAGCAAGTCGGAGAGAAACAGACGGCTATATCCGTAAACGAGTGCAACGGGAAAAGAAGAGGGGAGAATGTGCAAAAACCAAGTTGGAATAGGAAGGAAGAATACGAGAAACGTGGAGGAGCGTGGAGGATGCAAAAACAACGGAGATTGCGGTGTAAAGAAAATGCAAGAAAGAAACGGGTGAAATGGTTCGATGTAAATGCGAAAAATATTAGGAGAACGGGAAAGTTCGAAACGTGAAACGTTGGATGTTTATAGTTTAAAATGACATAGAGCGATTCCAAAAAGGACTTATGTGCATCTTTTTGGCTGCTGATCGCCTTAATCTTACGATCAAGATGTTCGACTGTCTTGTAAATGAATACGAAGGCCTTCATAATTTATTCCATGGAGATGTTCTAAGAAATTCGCGTAAGAGATGGAGTGACTGGAATGCGCGTATCAAGTCGGAGAATTCTTCGACTTCAAATAAATCCTGTTGCACCCAGGATTAATCAAATGAACGGGACGTCTCAATAATTTATCGTAATATACATACTAAGATGAGAAACGAAGGACGAGAGAACGAAGAAAAGAACGTGAGAAGAAGAAAGAACGCTTCAAGCGAAGAAGATGCTTTCCTGCTGTTGGACAAGGTGAGCAAACACGATTTACTCTCAATACTTGGAAATGGACTTATCGTCTGCTGGCTGGTTGATGTCCTTCCAGAGACCAAGAAGAACGAGCCAGACGAGACAAACGAGTATACTTCTCGTCAAGAGGATTTGCAGAAGGGGCGACGCCAACTCTGAAGAAGGATAGTACCAGATGAGAAGAATAAGAAGATACGGCCCAGAAGCGAGTCTGGCCAGGTGATGGAATAAAATTCTCGACCCTTTTAAAACTCTGACGTAGGAAATCCGTAGCGGCGTGGCGTCGACGAAGATTCTTGAGAATTTGATCGAAGAAACCACGGCGTCCGCTTACTCGCAGCTATTTCGAGGGGAATCGATCTGTCAGCTTCTGCAAGCAGGATCGTTTCGACGACGTCGTCTTCTTCGCGGTTCGTAAGTCCGGTTGGCAATCTCCAGACGACAGAGAATTCGCTTTAGGGGAGCGCGGATGACACCAATTTCTCTCTTTAAATTGGAATCGATCAGGTTTGAAAATACTCTCGGCTCTCTTTCAAACGAACGAACGACCAAGAGACGACAGAATGAAATAGGTATTCTTGAATCTTTGAATCGAAGAATCTCTGTCACTTAATCCCTTGTTTTAATGTTGAACTCCAAGTTTCATTCTCTTTTGTTTCTTTCATTTCGACGACACGGAAGGTCATCTTTTCTGTTTATTGAAGGTTGCTTTGATGGCGATATATCGCTATAATTAACACGTTGATTAATTACGAGATGAAAATACATGCAAATTACGAACAGCTTTCGAACGTTATCGAATGTAAATATTTAGGTTATAACGAAATATCGAATGTGATTTGAGTTACAGAATATTAGAAACTTTGTGGAATGTTGCCAAATTACGTTATATACCAAATAGAAGTAGGATCATACGTTAAAGACGATTTATTAACCTTTAAATTGCGAGAAGATTCTGCATTGTACTGGGTAATGATTCATTCTTTCGTGAGGAAAATAAAGGGTGAACGAGACGGGAATAAAATCGTTCACGCGTGGATTGTGTGGCGAACTTTATGTCGCGGCCTCGTTGATGATCCTTATCGGGATAAGAGTCCAATTACGATGCGAAACGAAGCTCGTGGAGGAAATGAATCTGACGCGACGGTCGCGACTGGATGATCTTATTGCCTCAGAATTTTTTTCCACGTAACCTTCGCATCTCAATGAATCTCTTTACTTTTTATCATTCTACTGGCTGTTCTATGAACTGCGTTCATATTACTTTATCCTCATCTAATTCTAACGAAAATCTAACTCGAACGTTAGATGCAAATAAAAAGTGTAATAAAAATTATCAGCGTCATGAAACCATCAAAACTACATTCAACGATGAAAATTACAAAATTCAATCTTATTATCAACACACTAATTTTACATTAAAACTGGCTTCGGGAAGAAACGGAAGAATAATAAACGAATAGTACAAAAAGAAACGGAGAAACTCAGTGAAAAATGTATTTACATTAACGGCCCAGGAACCAGTAGAAAAAAATTAAAGGTAGCTAAATTTTGATGAAAGATTAATCCCCTAGGAAGCTGAACTCTTTACAAATACTCGAAACGAAAAAAAAAGGAGAGAGAAACGGGAAAGAAAAAAACTTCTACGTTCCCATCCAGTTTCTGGTTGAATAGCGTCTAACACATATTACCCCCTTTCCGGAAGATTAATCGCGAGAAAAAAAAAAAGAATCGCTGATTTTTATGAATGTTTCGCATCGCTAGTGGAACGTGGCGTGAAACGCTGAAAGGATCCAGACCAGGCCAGATAATCATCTTTAATTATTCCACCGTGCGCGTGTGTAATTTTTTCTGAAAACGTCCGACAAAAAACGGGTGGAAAAAACGAGAAGAGAAAAGGGGGGAGGGGGGAAAGCTGTCCAGGGAATATTCCGTTTCACGTTTGTGCTGTGTCAGGAGTCGAAAATTCGCAGGACGAGCTGCTGTTTTTTCTTCGGTGTGGACGATGAAGGAGAAGCCGATAAAGTCACCCCCGCTTATGCTTTCGGCTTTTTCGTGACTTTTTTTCGCCTGTCTTTCTCTTTGTTCTCTCGAGACACGCGACAAGAAAAAAAAAGAGAAGAAACGAAATGGAATCCTCATGGACGGAAGATTAAAACGGGGATCTAGATTCGTAAAACGAGCGAGAGAAAACTTGCTGGAAGATTTAGAATTTCAGGTAAATCTCTTCTCCCTTTTCCCTACGTGCTCTGTCAACTTATGATGTACGACCATGCTCGCAACGGCAACATATCAACATCTGGATGTTATTTTTTAAAAAAAAGGATCTTCATTTCAAATGTAATCATTTCAAAGAAAAAATGCTCAATAATTAAAGCACAGCTACGTGCGTTTTATCGACTTCGCTTGCACGGTGGCATCTGAATATTCTTTCTAAAAATATCTCCATCTCAAAGGTAATCACCTAAAAAAAAAAAAAAAGAAAAAAGAAATGTAATACATTTTTTATTTGCTTTTACACTTTTCTACTTAACTTTACATTTTTTCTACTTGGTAATTATCCTGCATAAGATATCTCTTTTAAAAATCTTATTTTTGAAAGTGTGAATATCAAAGACAGAAAAAAAGTATTGCACAATATTCAAACATTTAACGTCTCAAAACAACGGTATTTCTCTTTCTTCTACTAACGTTTCCATGTAGACTCTAATAAAAAATTCATAAAAAAAAGTCGCGGATGTAACGTCTACAGAAAACACAGGAAACATTTCAACGTTTCCATCGACACTTTTCACCGGGTTTCTAGCAAATCTATCAGAAATCTTCGTTGTTTCACTCCACTTCTCTTTCCAGTCTATTTTTCTTGCTCCCAGGAGCCAAAGAACAGTTCTGTGGAGCCTCTTGCAACCCCTAAATGGTCCGTCTCCACCTAATCGTCAACAATAACGACCAAGTTCTCTCCCGTATACCCAACTTTGTCTTCTTCGATAGTTACGAAGGCTAACGTTGCGGTGTAACGTGACAATAGGCAATGTAACAACTTCCCTTCACGGCTAAATTTAATACAAAGCCATTAGAGTTGTGAAAATGTCGTAATTTACAATTTCCCTGGTATAGGTTTACAAGAGTACGTCTTTAGATAATTTTTCTATAATTTCTTCGAATATTCTTGCAAAGTTGACGAAAAGTGTCTTATTTCTCTCTTGCGTTATAATATCTTTTTTCATGTAAAATCTTTCATTTTTATTTCTCTATTCCCATTTTTCCCCATTAAAGTATTATATTTCTTACTAGCTTTCTTTCAAATCCTCACAATGCAAATCATTTATCAAGCAAGTTCTTTGCTAAATAATTCTTTATTTATTCCTTATATCCTATTCGATTCCTCGACCATACCACGTAAAATTAATTTCCAACAACGCTACAATCTTCCCGAACAAATCAGAACTTGTCGAGCCACTCAAACTTACATATTTATAACGCCATTCTGTCTCCAGCCTGACTAAACGTATTATCGCTGAACTCGCAAAGTTTACCGTTTTCCCGACGCAGTTTGCTATACGATTAATCGGCCAAGGTTTCGTCGATGTCTTCGACGTTATCGTCCTGTCGATATATACCGAGGCTGGCTGCACGTTTATCGACGATGATGCAAATCACGTAACGTGGCTGCGAGACCACGTTATGAGGAATAGCTCGAACCGATGACCGGGGACAGCTAATCGATAGTCGCGTATTTTCGAACCGGTTCGGCCACGGGCAAATTTACGACGACTTCCCCCCCCCCTTTTTTCCTTTTCCTTCTACCACCCACACTATCTCTCTTTTTCATCCATCCCCTTTTTCCACGTCGCAGAGGTGAAATTTTTCGAAGCGTCTCCTTTTGTTCGGGGACGCGGTAAATGAAGGCAATATATCGAGAAAATCGAGACGCGTCCAGCGTTCGTTCTAGATAGAGGAGCTCCGATGTGAGTTAAGCTAACTTGGACGGAACCGCGAGTCACGTAACTTCTGATGAACCGATTGTTCCATTTCGACGGTTGAATAGCTTCGAAGAGAGGAATCTTCGAACCAGGATCGAAGTTGCTGCGTTGGTTAACGGCGAGCATCGGCTTTTTGTTGGAAGAGGAAAAATATTTTCCGATCAAAAGGATCGTCTCGACGTAGATATATTCTTTCGTAGTTACTCGTAATTTAGTAAAAAGCTTCGTTACTCGAGCCGATACGGTGATAAAGGCATTGTAACGAGAGAATTTTTATACGAAAGATTAACAAGTGTTTAACTTTCAATATCGCAGATAAATTTTTAATCGTGTAGCAACGCCTATAAAATTTCCATGATAAACCTCTTGTCTTTGGATTCCATACGTTCGGTTCTTTTAGATTTTAGGAAAATGTATCAAAATTCGTAATCCATTTATCAAGCTGATTAATATATTAATAGTTGCGTTTCGTTAAAGTGCCAATGAAAATCCCAAATATTTTGTACGACACGCACAATATATTTATGAAAGGCTCGTGCACTAACTACGCAGTAATTTGTAATTTAGGTTTATAATATTTCAGACATTTCGTGTCTACGCATCGAGGACACGGTGTTTTAATCGGGCGTTAAACTAATTGCTACGATTAATTTGTCGTGAAATATGAATTTGTTGTGCATAAGAATGAACATCCGATTTATCGTACGATCACGCATTATTTATTCCGGCCTCGTTCGCTGTTTGATTTACGTTCCATTACGACGTGTCGTCGATATTTACGTTCGTTTCGGCTTTAAGGGAAATAACGGCTCGTGACAACTCGTGAAACTTAACTTTTGTTCCACGATAGGTATTCGATCTACCATTTTCGGTCATGAAATTTCATTCTTTTAATGATATTACGTTTGAATGTCGTTGGCATTCCGATTTACCTTTTTGATATTTAGCTGATCACAATCTGATTTTCCGAGTATATTCTACGTGACAATTGACAGTCCAATTTATTAATTGTATCGCGCTGTTACGAGAAAAAGGATTAACTATTTCACGAGAATGTTTCATATAAAAATATACCAGAGATATGAACAATCTTATCGACCTGTCATACCAAATGTATCCTCTTAATCTTAGTAAATTTTAGAACTTTATCCAAGTTATTTGTTATTTACTAAAAACAAACACATTTTTAAAATGAAATACTTATAAATCAATGACCAAGAACGGGATAACAAGAATCGTAAAAAAATCTCTAAGAAGTAAGCAATACTAGCAACATAGAAAACAAGTCTGATTCTACATTTGAAACGAAGATGTTAAATGAACAGTATTATCCAATGGAATATCATTGAATCCAACCTACGTCTGGAATCCATTAAATTAATAATTAAGCAATGTAATTACTCTGTTTTATCCACCCAGAAAACTAATTTCAAGTAAGGTTGTTCGAATAAAAGGATCAATCAGTCGGCCATTCAAGACTAACGTATGAACATTTACTAAAGGAACAACTGGCTGAATACCAATTTTATGGATCGCCAATAATCAATACAACACGTTTTACTAGATAACCTTAGATTTTTATCCGAAGGAAAGGCCAACATGTAGTAAAACCCAAGTGATTTCGAACGTATTCGTAACTCCTTGGAGCTTTTTTAAATATACTTTATATAATATAATATAATTTTAAATATATAGAAAAATAAACAAGATAAACCTGCTCGACCCCATGTAACTATTTATGACTTTTTATTAATGAGCCACCTTAGAACGAGCAGTTTATAATAATATATTAATAAAAGATATCTGCAATCGTTCGAATACTTTCGCGAGCTCATGTGGGCGTAGAGATTTCAAAAAGGAAATAAGAAAATTTTAAAAGCCGTTGTCGACGAGACTGCGAATTATCGCGGGACATTTGTCGCTTGACAGTGACGTAGTCGCCGTAGAGTCAATGAAATTCGGTGGCAGATGAAAGGGCCTTGATCGAACGTTGAATTAATGGAATTGTCGCGCGAGAGCTGAACCATAGAATCGATTTCCTTTCCCCTATCTCGCATTCTACGAAACGACGACGCGATTTTGAATTACGCGCTACGGGACCAGGCAAGCTGTTCTCCTTCGTCACGTTTGCGAACATGTCGATCGATTAGCGAACACCTCTGGGCCGCCGAGACGATTCGACACCGTATGTCGTCCCTACGTGATTTGCATCCTCCTCGATAAGCGCTAAACAAGCGACGATAACATTTGATCGCCGTTGCGACTTGGACAGTTAATGACGGACTGTGTACCGTGACAAGAGCCGGTTAACAAGCAACGGAGGCGGTTCATTCAGGATGGTGATTGGATCAAGGTTCGGTTCGATTGGAGAGTCGATGCCGTCAAGAAGGATGGATACACGCCGTTCCGATGAATTGATGAATTTCAGGGATCGAGGCACTTGAATACGCAGGAAATGTGTTGGTAATTGTGAGGTGTAGAGAATTTATGGAACGGTTTTATTCGTGTTACGGGGAATTTCGTGTGTTGCAGTTTGTGAACATTGCTGCGATGCTATTTCATTGGAGAATTCTTTCAATGTGGTTTATAAAATTACGATTGTAATCGTTTTTGTAATTACGTCTTGTAAGTGATTTTAAACAATTTTAATTTGGACCATCTTCTACGATATTCAAACTACATATTTTCAATACCAATGATCTCGAAGACCACATATAAGTTGAATCGTCAGGAACAATATATCTATGACACGTATTATACGTTCAAATAATTCCGATCACCAATATTCCACTTTTAACGTCTTTCGTGTGATTTCTAAATGACTGTGACCTGCAATTACGAGACCTTAATGATCCCCGATGACCTTCCGCGATTTTCCTTAAACTCTATAATTTATATTTCAATTTTCAACTTTAATTCATCGAAAATTTCCTCCAATGTCCTTCGAACATATTTAAATAACTGCACGTTAATTTTTCACGAAAATTCTTATCACGTTCTTATCGAAGATGAAACAAAAGAAAAAGCAGCTCACAGACGAAGACAAATTCCTGAGTGTCTTATCTAGACCCCTGTCAGACACACACAGGGAAAAGCACGTCGATGTTTGAAAGCATGGGACCTTATATAAACTCAGTTAAAGCCCATTTACACCATCACGGTCCCCTATGGGCTGAGAAAACAGCGTACGTCGAGCGAATTTCGATGAGACTATACCGCGTAGGAACGAAATGGATGATCGACGCCGACTTCTAGATTTCTTAAACGCATTCCGCTTGTTCGCGGAAACGAATGCACGAAGGGACACCGAGAATTATTCATGAAGGAACATTCTGCCCATCCCTGATCTACACCCTTGGGGAGCGGCGAGTCTCGGTGATTCGTGGGAGACCTGTTTCGTATGCGGTGCCCTACACCCTTTTCCAGAGACATTTGTATATCTCTGATATTCAACGAACGACAATTTCTCTCCGAGTAGCTGGGAAATTCGCGAAACGGCACCAGCCATCTCGTCGGAACTTTATGCCGGACGATAGCGAATGAGCTATTCTGCGAATTGCTAACTCGCGATTAGGCTGGGAAAGTGTTCATACAACAAACGACAGTCGGATTTAGTTTTATGTACTTAAGCGGTGTTTGAGCATTTTTACTGTTTTGTTAAATTTAGTCGAGTGCGAAGATCGTATGTTTGGTGCTAAGAGATTTGGGAATTTAGTTTTTGAATTTTTGAATTATTTAATTAATTGTTTTGAATTATTTTGTCGTTTCTTATCACTACAGGAACAGTAAGTGGTTAGTATATCACAGTCAGGGTTGATCCATGATTAAAACTGCAAGACATACGACGCAAGATTTAGATCGCACAAATTCGTTGATCAATTTTTGGCTCAAATTACGGTAGGTCAGTTTATGCAAAAGATCCGTTCAAGAGATACCTTTCCTTCTCCCTTCGAACATTTCACACCCTCTTAAACAGACAAATTCCGCGTCCATCCCTGAACAGTAAAACACTCCACTTTACGTCTAATCGATTTTATGTATTACGTTCGATCAAACACCGCATCCACATCCGTTCGAAAGTCTCAATGGGATGGATAAATTCTGAATAAATCATGTCACTGTCAAGGACTCGAGAGATGCTTCTATACCAGCGATGCAAGTTCCTTTACGCCTTCAGGATCGTATCTACGGGATTAGCTGATACGCGTATGGAAAAGACATCAGGGAGAACCCCCTTGGGGAAACAAGGTTAACAGGAAGAGGGAAATCGCGAGGGAGAATCTTGCTGCAGGCAGTAGATTGGACAACGTGGATTATAGCCGAAAGAAGAGCCTTTATGAAGAGACCTGGGAAGTCCAGAGGGATCCAGTAGTTCATGATCTCTGTTATCATGCTGTGCTCCCTTTGGTTTAACCCCTTAACCCTCAATTGGTATCATTGGGTCACGAACCAACTATATTGCAGAAACCATAATGTTTTGGATTAAATTATTTCATTTGAGAATATTTGATTTTAATTTATTGTACTTTATTTCTTGTACTTCGAATGGTGAAGAGCATTAATATTCCTAGTTTAACATATCGAATGGAAATTATTTCGAAATTAAACAACCTAGTTTAACTATGATTCAACAATATTATTAGTCGTGGATTAACTCTCAATGTTGTACTATTGCGATACTAATATTTTTCCATTTGCAGGAAAATTAAATTAAATATACAGAAATGTTGCGAAGTCGTTTCAAGTCTCATACGATGTAAGGGCTTAAGTGGTATTGTTTCGATTCTTTCGAGCACTCTTTCTTGTTTGCGTTTCTGTTTCCTACAGCGACTGTGAAATCATTAATTGAAATACTTGACTTCGTCAACATGTTTAATTCGGTTTGGGTTAGGTTTCATGCGGATGTTTCTTTTTTGTTTTTGTTTTATTTTGTTGTAGAACATGTTCGCGTAGTTGTCGAGGTTTCGCTGTCGACGAAGAAAAATCGTGTTGCAGTTGAAAGGATTTTTACGAAAGAGAATTCGTCAATGCTCGTTTCCAACGATTTATTGCGTTGCGAGTGGCAAACGAGAAGAAACTTTTTACAGAGAGAATCTGCAAATTTTTGGCAACGTGTTTTCGGCAGTTGAAAATAGTTGTTGCACGCTCAAAGTAAACATTGACGATTCGACCATCGATAATTCGCGATTTTTATCGGTGGAAAAGCCGGCGGTATCTTTGTCGGATCGTTCAAACGTTCCTCGCGGTACAGAAAAAAATACCTTTCAAAAATATATATCCGAAACACACGTGTGAATGAAACTTTTCTATCCTTTATTGCTTTAGAGATATCCTGCATATAGCGTTGTGAAGGAACTAGAAAAAAGGAGTGGCAATATATTTCAGTATATTTTATCTCATATATTTCTTCTTAAAATCTAATTTTAATTGCTCCAAATTTTCGCTTAAGATGTGTCCGATAAAACATAGAAGTGAAAAAAAGAAATAACAATTTCGTCACAAATATGAAAATCAGGATTCTGTTAAAATACCAAGGACCAAGACAATAATATCGTCTTACTAGCAATTTTTTTTTTAAACAAAATGAAACTTTATATGCATCAGTTTAATATTCCATCGTACGAAACTAGGTGCACCATGGAAAAAAATTCCAGACGCACCTGTCTTTCAGCACCATTCCACGATATTTTTCCCCGGTGTGAACGCAAATGGAAGGAAAACAACTAGTCGAGCGGCGACTTCCTGTTCCTGCTCGAACACGTCGGATAATTACACCATCGGACTTGGTACGCGCCGGTGAATGGTCAGGGTTGAAGCCACCCTCTTGTTCCGGAATGTGATCGTAGCGAGACCTTATTATCCCGTTCAGCCCCTTTCACTTGTTCGAGCCTATGTAGAGGGCTGGTTTTCGAGGGTCTGTGTCACGGGGGTTGAATACGTTCGTGACTGAATGAAAGTCGTCGAAAGGAGGATCGAACGTCTTCGTAGAATTCCCCAGGGGTTAAGATTTCGAAGAGGGATCCAGGTGTTTCCGCTTCCTTTTCTGGATTTAATGGTGGCCCTTGCTGAGCCGGTGGTCCCGTAAGTGAGAAAAATTGGCAGGACATTGAGATCCCTTTTGTCATTCGATTTCTTCGATTGAATTCTTTTGGCGAATAGCGTTCTACTTTACTCTTTGATTGGCAGTTTATCGATAGATTATTTTGGTAATTCTTTTTTGCAGTTAATATATTGGAGAGATTTCGAAGTTTGGAGGAGAAGAAGAAGTATTCTTTAAAGTTTTAAGTTTTTAAGACCGGCTAGGTAACTCGAGCGTTTATTGAACGATGAAAAGTTTGGTTTTACAGAGTTCGCCAATCTTTTATTTCTTTCTGGAAATATGTGAACGTTGAGACAATAATGGTCTTAGAAGTATAAATGTGGAAAAATATGAATATTCATGTTCCTAGATCAGCATTTTACCGAATTTAAGTCAATCTTTTTCACATTATTACATTATATCACGTCAATCTATCAAATTTATGGAACTTGTTTATTTTTATTCTCCTGGTTTATGCAACACTATCGTTTATAGCAGTAATTCTTGAATTATTTTCAGCATTATGCACATATAAAATATATTAAAACGCCCCAAGTTTCATAAAATACATATTCTCTCTTATTTGTCATCTACTGTACAGTAGTACGACCTCTTCCACAGTCAGACAGAAACCCGGCGTGATTTCTTTTCGCGACTCTCGCGCAAATTCCGGTCCAATCAAGGTTTCTTGGCTCCGCTAAACGTCTCAATTAGAAAGTCAAGTTTGCAGAAACGCGTGGTCGCGAACCCGCCTCAGGGGCGTGACAACAACCGTCATAACTCGGACTAACGCTAATTTAAGGGCGATATTTCAATTCTCAGATGACACGGACAAATTACTTCTCCGTAGAAGCTGGTTAGATGGAAATTAACTTGTACGCAAGTAGCGCTCTCGTAAATGCGAACGAATTTGCTTCTCTCTGTTTCCGGTTTCTCTCTTCTGCGTCTTTCTTCAACTCTATCCAGCCAGTTGCGCGTCGTCTTTTTCGCTTTATCACGAGTTAACTGCGAGAAGCGAGGTACAGTCATTGGCCAACAATATTCGCGAAAATTAACGTTGTCGTAGCTTCCTCCTCAGCTTTTTCTATGGAACATTTCGCAACGAACTAAGATATTAACCGACACACGGACGAGTTAGCCGTGGAATTTTATTTTTTCCAGTAATCAAAGTATCTCTGGCCGCTTCACGCGAAAAGTATTCGAATTTAAGACGATCAGGCGAGCGAGCTTCCTGTATAATATTCGCTCGACGATATTTGGCCACTCGACCTCCTTCTACTTGCTTTTCTTCGGAATTTTGTTGCGGAAGACTGTTGACTTTATGGGGTGGAACAATCGTGACGTTTGATTTATTGGTTTATATATGATAGGGAGAGATTACAGTATATGTTTGGGTGTGATTTAGTGCTTGAATGATTAATGCTCTGCGTGAAACTTTGATCATACGATGATTATAAATAAACTACTGAAAATATTTCTATGAATATAATTCAACGACAATGAAAAGAAGATCGCTTGACCTACTGCAGGTTATAGAAAATACTACACTCTGGATATTTTATACGTTTTTGTATAATAACGTGCATATCGTCGAGGTTCTTACGCGGTTTAATTGAAGAAAAATGGCCGAACAGTGCGAGTATCCGTGGAACCGTTTAATGAATTTTAATCGTGAACAATGCTCGTTCATGTGAACGGCCGAGTTAAATGGCACGAAATTAAATCGAACCCACTAAACAGAATTTTTTACGACGCACTTAAAAAGCGACGAAAAAACTGTAAGCGGGCGAAAGTTAAAGCTCAAACGTAACAGTCGGTTTTTTTGATCTTCCGCCCTTTTTCGCATTTTAACCGTTCTTTGCGTGCACAAAGAGCGCAGAAAATTTAAGCCGAAAAGCTTTTTCAGTCGACCGCTGGTTTTTATTTCGTTCCGTGGTCCATCGTAAAACTGAATTTTCGACGCGAATCGCGCGCTCTCTTTGTTTTCAATGTAATTGATAAATAGAAGTAATAAAATATCGTTGAAAAATGACGTTGTTCGATGAAATAATAGAAACACGCACGCATTGCCCCTCGAGTGGGATAGGTCCGGGACAAAGGCGTCTCGAAATGGAAGTCACGTATCGATCGAATCTTTTTCCTAAACAAGCGAACGCCGAAGGAAGAAACTTTAAAATATCCCTATTCCAGCAAGTCGAAACTTTTATTTGGTAGGAAGAAGTGCGAGAGCACGAATCCGATTGAAACGAACCGTTTTTAAAAAAACATGGAGTTGTATCAACGCGGTCAATATATTCTGCCGAGTCAAATTTTGCTTATTCGTTAAAACTATTTGCCAAACATTACGCTAGTTGTTAGTTCTTAAATATTAGATCGAATCGAAAAACAGCGAAATGTAACAACAATTGATTCTTCTTATAAATAAATAAAATTCTAACTATAACGAGATTAATAAAATATCAATAAAATGTCACTGTGTATTTGCTCTTTAAATAGAATATCATATCTCGCTTCCTCGCCTTAAATCAGCAGCTTGCGAATAAAAAAGCCTTCCTTTACTCGCTGTAAGTTCCATTTACCGTTTCCGCACACCTCGCTTCATCCTCAATCGGATCAAATCCTGCAACTCGCGTTATACGCTACAGAATCATGAGCCTGCACTCGCGGATATCTCATCCAAGTGTGAAACCACTTAAGCGGACGATTCCTTAATTATTTTGACCGGCTGAGCCGCTCTCGTAGACCGGCGTTATTGTTTGACTTTCTAATTAGCCGCGCAACTTTGCCCAAGAAGCGCGATCCAACAAAACCCCGTGGAATTTCCTGGACTGGCCAACTTTTCCATCCCTACAGTCGTTCTGTTTCAAGGATTTAGGCGGCCAAAACCGAGGAAAGTTAGTCCGGGCTGCGTTGCCAGTAATTTTCAAGTGGTACCCATCCTGAATCGGTGTTTGTCCCGGGACGTTTTTCTCACGGGATTTCGAGGTAAAAGTTAAATTTCACGCGCGTCTGTGAAGTGCTCCTCTGCCCTCTGTCCTATAAATGCGAGGAACAGACCATACAATTTACAGCATTTCCCCACTGAGCATTCTGATATCTACACCTCATGGTCGTGGATAATATATGGAACGATTTGGGTATTTTATGGCCCGGTTTGCTGGGAACATCCGTGTGCTCCGGGTTTGAAGCGTCGTTTTATTTTTCGATCAGCGATGTTTTTTGACTGATGCATGATTCCAGAGATTAGGTAGGGAAGAACGTAAGTTTTCGGGTTTACTGGACGACTCTTGCATTCGATGGCAATTAAGTTGCCTGTGAGAATGTGTATCAAGTAGCTTAATACGAACAACGATGTTTGTACTCACTGGGCAACCGTTGCTTTACGCAACTTAATGCGTGTTAAGAAATATTCTTAAATGCACCTTGGAATTTTATTTGGTGATAAAATTTATTTTCAATTTGGTGATAAATTATTTTCTTGAAAAATTAAATATCAATCTCGTACCATGGATTTCTTCTTTACGATATCGTGGACAGTTTCCTCGAGCATTCGATTAAACTTGTAACGTTATCAAACGAGAGTATTCTGTGCACGTATGGGAAATTTCAAGCATTTAAACATTCTTTGGAACATTTAGCAGCTACAACAGATTTCTGTTTTTCAGATCCACAGAAATTAGAATTTGTATGAATATCCGTGGTCTGCCAATTATATAAATCCATCGATCTTAGATTCGAGCCAATGAGGTCTATACAATTCCCAGAACACTTTTTCAATCGCAACCTTTCCACCGCCAAGCCATCAGCGCGAAGCTGAAAGAACAAAGAAAGCTGCTAACAGCCAAGAAACGAGTTCTCTTCAAAGAGAAGGAAGATGAAGAAGACGAAGAAAGCGGAGGAGAAAAAGAGGAAACGCAGCGACGGTAGTATGTTTGGGGCGCTTACGACTCGACGTTTCACGGGGCGAAATTACGTATTCCCGCGAAACTTGCCTTTCCACGGAAACTTCGGTCCGGAGCTATTCGAGATCTTGATGGACAGTCGTAAACCTTTCCACCTCGTGGAAATAATGACCGCTCGTTCGTTTCTTGGCACGCGTCTCTGCAGGACGTTTCGCAATGCTGCAAACCAAGCTTCCCTCCAGTTTGAAGAAGAATGGCTGCTGGAAAAATTTAGATAAAAGCCAACGGAACTTGCCCTTCCACTGGTCCACAGGAATCTGTCAGATGGTTTATTCGACAAGCGACGTTCCTGTTACGTGAAAGTGTCATCCATAAATATCAGGATGCCCGCAGAAAGTGAGATTACTCTCACGCGGATAATTGGAACATTATTAATAGGAGAATCGTAAAATTTATAAAATCAAAACAAAATTAGAAAAACATTGGAGCGTTGGTTTGAAATTCGCGCGAAGATGGCTGGAGATTAAATGAACGAGATCACGAGATGTTCTAAAGATCTTTGATGCGAGTGAACGCACGAAATTTCATAAGCTAACGATAAAAAATTGTAGAAGGTAGTCGGCAGGAATTTGAACTTTGATCGTAAATATTTGACATTGGAGGAATAGGGGTGTCTTAACGACGCCAATCGACCTTGCGAATGAAGCTTAAGGCTGACCCTAGAAATAAATTTAAAAGAGAAGTGGGTGGAAAGGGGCTGGAAGGAGGAATTTAGGGTAGTGAATTTTTACGTTGAACTGCTCGGTGCTAGAACCGAGGATTATTTTCTTGATCCCAGCTTGTGACGGAGCCGTTGTTTCTGGGGCAATGTTGGATATTAAATTATATGTCCTTTCTGGGATACAGCGAAGTTTGTTACATGAAATGTAAGAAAACGATTCAGCTTTTAGAATGATCCTCAACTCCTGAGTATTCTTGTCACAAAGTTATTTTTCTTACGACCATGTAATTTTTTTGTAAGCAATCCAATTTTCACTTATCCTTTTAGACGATAAGATATTTGAGATGGAAAGAGTTAGTGCGACACCCCGTATATATAGTACATTATTTTCCAATTATTACAATTTTCTGAAAGATTGAAGAAATATTATAGTTAATCCTATTCCATTTTAGTGGATTAAAAAGATAGAACCTTAAAGGGATAGAAGGTCGTCTTGTCTGTGGAATGTTACCAGAGAGTCGGACTACTCGTCACATTTTCATCATTTGTTGCAAGGGCATCGATTGAAAAATTTGCTATGTTAATTAATCCTACGTTTTTAATTCTGTGTATATCAAATTTTCAGGCTAAAAATGTATCTTTCCATCCACTTTAGAAAGCTATTTAGAAAGTTGTTCCTCGCAATATCCGCGACTCGATTCAATCCAGATCCTTTGCATTTGTAACTAACTATTTTGTATTGAGATATTCCGTTCCGTGATCTTTGCAATGTGCATTTTTCTTTTCTTTCGAATTTCCGATAACTGTATAAAAACCCAGTGATAACAGGACGATAATGGTAGTAGTAAAGCAGCAGAGGGACAGAATACCATCAGCTGGTCAGAGGATAGGAGAAAGAGAGGATAACATTCTCGGAGAGCTTTGAACCAGAGGCCACGGCATCGTCAGCCGCCAAACGAATTCGAACTGGAATCCTCTTGAGGCCACGGCGGATCGTTTCGTGGAAAAGGTCACTGACTGACTGATATTCCAGGTCCATGGAGGCTTAAGGACGGGCTTTATGAATTTCTCGTGCTTCTCCCATCGCCTTGATCCCCTTTACATGCTTGCCTTTCGATTCTCGCGAGTTCTCTACTCGATTCCTCTTCGCTGCAAATGGGCTTTGAGGTCGATCAACGTTAGATACTGAAGGGAAAAGGGAACGTCCTCCGCCTGCAGCGGATGAAGAGAGTCTCTGCAAGTGGTTGCACGAGGACGACGACGACTCGGTGGTCCGCGAACGCCCGCGGTGCAGATTATACGACGAGGAAGCGGATAACAGTTTCTAATCTCGTTGCTTCTTTGAACCGTCCCAGCAATTTCTTCGTGCAACTCACCGCTGTCTTCGGGGAACAAGCCAAGACCCACATTCTGCCCTCGTACTTTCATTCCTGTGTACGAACACGGAATTTATCGATCGAACGAGGTTGTAACTTCGAAAAGCCTTCTTCTCTTCGTACTTCGATTTAAGGGAGCAAGAGCAGTTTCCGTGGATTAGATAGCGTGAGAACTGCGAGTAGAGAAATTGAGGATTCGAAGGTTTAACAGGTTTACAAGTACTCCGATGTTATCTGTATGTGGATAGGAGTAGTATAAGTCAGACGTTATATTCAATTCAAAATGTTGCAATTCTGCTTTGTGAAATTAGCGTGATTTTTCGTATCTCTTCCTTTTTATGCTTTCTTCTTTTCGTTATTCTATATTATGTTTTTTTACTTGGTCTCTATGCGATGAATTTTAACTATTTAGCGACAATAAAAAGCTTACAATCGTAGTTCTCAGACTCATTGCACTGTCACTCTGTTGTTCGAGTACATCCTTTTTATTCATTGGCCGTTTCTTGCAACATTATAAGAAATCGAAGGATTCGGAGAGAAAAGTTTGAAGAATATTCTGACAAAGAAATTACAGCGGAGATCGCAAGCACCAGAATTGCCTTCAAATTGGCATTAAAGGATAGTTTCGATAAATATCAAGCGGCTATCCGAAAACTCGACGCCGTACGGGCTACGCCGCAACAATTTACAGTACAAAGCTT
Source organism: Bombus impatiens (assembly GCF_000188095.3). Classification (NCBI taxonomy): domain Eukaryota; kingdom Metazoa; phylum Arthropoda; class Insecta; order Hymenoptera; family Apidae; genus Bombus; species Bombus impatiens. The sequence continues at coordinate 1,089,222 of NT_176510.1, forward strand.
TCGTGTACCGGGTCATTCATCAACTGCCATGAAACTTAAAAATTTCATAAAGTACTTTTTACAGTTTTTCAACGAAACTCTTCGACTTGTAAACTCTCTTTCTACTTGTAAACCACTCGACAATCGCTATGAAACTAAAAATGCATTCAACAATAAATAAAATAATCTTAAACATAATAAAATACATTATTACAAAAAAGGGAAACTCTTTAACTTGACGAAGTAAAAGTAGAACCGTGAAATGGCTACTCTTTGCGATGGCGTAATAAATTTTAAAGAGGCCAAGTGCTAGCAGATGTTTTCTTCCTGTTAAAATAGAAAAAAAATTACGAAATATACGGTTGGAACAATTTGTTTCGTAAATCACGGGAAACGAATAAGAAACGAAGATGCAGATGTTGAGAGTAATAATAGAGGAAGAAGTAGGAAATTTCGAAGAGAAGAGCCAGCGATGTGCTCGAAAATAATTGTTCCACCGGCGGGCGGATCATTTTAAAGGATTTTTCGCTCGTAAAATGCCTGTGCTATGGAGGCTCGAATAGCTGACGGTATCGCGGAACAAAGGACAACGCGAAGAGCAAGGCACCCGATGAAATTCCGCTTTCCTCGTTGATCGTTGGTCGTCTTGGTCGCTAGATTAGGAGCTTGTTTCCCTCGTGACTCACGTATACGTTGAAATACAGCATTCTAAAGAGCATGCAACTATCTCATTTTCGTGTCGACGTGAAGGAGAAATACGAATCTGAAAAATTTCTGTAAATCTATTTCGTTTGTACGTTACTGTACGTCTGTTTCAACATCCAACTTTAAAACATCTTCATCCAAGTTTTATCTTAAGATTTATTCCGAAAGTATCGTTCAGACAAATTGAATTATTTGAATTTAAGCAGCTTTCAGTTGAAGTTGAGTTGAAGTTGAAGTGAGTGTTCGAAAGCACGTAGTTACGTATACGTGTGAAATATTAATCACAATAAACAGGAAGAAAAGACGGTTATTTTCTGAACATAATTTGACCAGACTGTAAATTCCTATAATTATCGAGTATTTAGAAAAATAGATTTCTACATCTTCCGATATTATACTCCGTTCATTTGCAAACTTTCATACTTTCATTTCCTCGAGAAAGACATCTTCCGTGAAATGAAAAATTTCCATCTTAAATTTTATAGAATTATTCTATCCTACTTTTAATAGAACCAAGAATCTAATAGAATTTAATCGACCAGGTAAATGAAGATCGTTCCATCGGACTATAGAATTTATTCTTCGTAAACGAAGGTTGCCATTAGCGTTCTTCGAAGAGTACCAACGCATGATAGGAGTAGAGACGAATTCGGAATTATCTGCCTTGCGCATTCCTAGAGAACGCCTGCCGGTTCTACACGCGTAACGTAACTGCAAGTTGGATTCGTGACGTTTTGGAGGTGTATTAATTACGCGATTTCCTTTCTGGGGATCGTCAACGAGACAGGGTGCGCGTAACCGCGAGTAAATTTCGCGAGACGCCCAGACAATTAAGCTGTCTTGCCTCGTGAGACAGTTCAGGCACCCTTCCGTCGCGAAATTCAGTCGAGGACAAGTCGTGCCAAGACGTTCCACGAAGAACGCTCTACAAAGGGAGAAAACCGTGTGACGTACATTCCATGATGAAGACGATATCTCGAAACAATTGAGGACTTTACTGAATCTTTGTGGCTGAATCGTACAAAGATAACTAACGACCCGGCTAGTTAATTCCAGTGGCTCAAGTTCGTGGATTTGCTGGATATTTTATAGTTTCTAATTTGCAGAGCGGTTTAATTTTAAAAATACTTTAATGACAAGCTATTTATATAGACAAAACAGCCATTGATTTAAAGGTTTATAATAAACGACTAGCGATCTATTTCTGTAATTAATGGAAATCAGAAATACGATTAAATTTTCACAAGAGAATCGAAATTTCTGTTGAAAATTCTAATTATATACCGAACGATAATGTTTTATTTAAGCTTCCTGTATATTTAAGTAATCAAACTCATCTATTGCCACTTTACGTTTTCATCGTTTCTTCGGAAATATTTTGAAATATTTCCAAGGGTGCACTTAAACCGTCAAACGTTAAAAGTTGTACAAACTTGGCCATGCTGTTCGCTAATGTTGAATCGAGACAGGCGTTCCTTCCAGCCATTCTGCTGCTTGCTACCGGATACTAATCGCATCAGCGCTTCGAGAAGCAAACGATATTAGGTGATACAGTGAGACGACGTTCTCCGGAATACTGGAGAATAGGAAGTCGAGGTTGATTGCCAGGACGAGCGAACGAAGAAGGATTTCACGAACGAATGGCGCGGCATCGGACGTAATTGAGCATGGCGATAATTATTACGGTCCTCAGCCTCGTTGAGTGGATTCGATCAATTTCCACCTCCATCCGCCAAGAACTAATGAATCTTCTTGTACTCTGTTTCCACGGATAACCGTCTTATAACGCGAAATGTTACGAATTGTTACAGGAAATCGTGTTATATCAGAGCAAATATCATTATTTTATGAATAATATACATATTTCGTATACATAATACACGGTGAATCACAGAAACATTCGTAATTTCATAATTATTGATTCTATTATCGTATTCGACGATTTGTCTAAATTCCTTCTAAATATTATAACGAGCTGCTATTTCTCGATAAATGATATGTTAATCGAAATATTAATTATATACCGCTGTATATTGCTATTGATAAACCACAGAGTGTATACTATTAAAGAATATCAATCATCTGAATTTAATGATCGCGAGGATACGAATATTTGTGTAACTCGTTATACGTAATACAACTCTGATGCTATTCACTGGTAATCTAACTATTTTCGATTTCATCGAGAACAGATAGTTTTCCGGTGTTAGATTTTGAATTAACGGGACAACCAGGTGAAAAGGACGAAGGGAAAACGCGGATAACCAGAGGGTAGCGCGAGACTTTTTCAACGGTTCGAGCTGATTGCTCGGCTCGTTCGGGATAATTAGGTGAAAACCACGGAGGGCATTTAACCAGCCCGTTGGCCTCGGAATTAGTTTAAAATACGGCCTCTAATTGGCAAGGGCCGCCCTTGATCTGCTCGACGTTTCGCCCGTAATTTGTTTCGATCCCTGATTAACCCGTCGGTGGATCTGTTTCTGGTTTCTGATTTAATCGAGCGCGGTGCTTAAAATCGAACGTTTCTATTCGTTTTGCTTGATAGAGTTACAAGAGGATTGTATCAAAAAAAAAAAAAAAAAAAGACAGAGGAAACAAAAGAACATATATGGACGCTAGGATAGTGTATCGAATACGTTTGATGGATATTTCGATATTTTATTTCTACTACAGCGCTCTTCTTTTTTTTTCAACTATACTTCGTGCAATCTTCGTTTATGACCCCTGGTCGATCCACGAAGAGATTTCCCTTTGTTATTTTCTAGCGAATTTGGGAAATGGGATTATCCTTCGTGATGGATGCTTGTTCGGTTCAGGATGATAACAAAACTAATTTGATTTTTATCCAATTTCTTAATCCTATTCTCTATTGGTAAACATAATTCGAGAAAGTCTACATGAATAAAGTAAAATAATGTAATGTAAAAACAAATTTATAATTTAATCTCCAATATCGTTCATCAAATTTCGCTTATTTTGTATTAATCTCACCTTCGATAAAAATTTTATCACTTTCTTAATTGTACTCGTTAGATATTATTTGAAAAAGTTTACTCGAATAATATTCCTCTTCAACTTGGCAAGAATCCAATCCTTGACAAATAAAAAGAGAAAAATCACGTAATATTTCCACGCCTACTGCAATTTATAATTTCCCTGTACACGGTGGTCGTGATCACACGAGCCGGAAAAACCAAAAAAAGAACAAAAAAATTCAAAAATGCATGCATATTTTCATAGGCCTGGAAGAGCAGCCACGTCGGAAACCAAGCCGGCAGATACATATTTATTTCGAACGGAAATCCGCGAAGTCCAGCCGCTGTCGCTCGTACGTCATGTCTCGGGATGCAGGAACAAGCGTCACGACGAGCACTACGAAACGTAGTATATTTATGATGTTACGTTCTGTGCCGTGTGTACACTGACTTGACACGACTATTACCACTATCATTAATGTCTTTTGATCTGATTCGAGTGAAATAAAATCTAAATTTATTGTCCAAATTACGTAAAAATTGCGGTCACGTGTTTCGGATAATTGGCAAAACCGTCTATGTTTTAAGGGGTGTGTTGATGTTTTCAAAAAATATAATAGCATTTAGAGATTAGAGAAACTAAAGATTAGGGAGATTGAAAATTAATCCTTTTACTACTTTGCATTTGCAATTTCAATTATAGCCGTCACAATTCGGAGAAAATGCTACATGTATTTAATATTTAAACAATATTTTCTTGTCCATGAAAACTCAATTAAAATATATAGGAAATCAATTAAAATATCAGTACTATGTGACAGTGACGTATATTCAACCCCCAAGAACTGCGCTTTTTTTCTTCATACTTGGATTGTTATGTAGATTTATATCATTGAGAATGTAATTAAAAAAGTAAAATCTTGGTAGAAAATTCGTTTGCTTAACAAGCATCATAGAAGGCGTTATATTTACAAAAGCGCGCAGTTTATTAACGAACACGATTTCACAACATTCGAAACAAACGATCCTGCAACCGATCCTGGACATTGCATTTCATTCTCACTTTAGATCTCGGCTCACAAACGCCACTGTTCATTTCTGTTTTCCAACGAGCTTCGAGGCGCATAGGGTGTATATCAAGGACAGCGCGAAGAACAAAAATTGTAGCGTTGTCGTGAGACGAGGGATGAAGCGGCGGCGTGCGTACAGTAAAAAAAAAAAAAAAAGGGAAGGGGAAAATGTACGAAAGAGATGGTCGATCAGCGTTTTCACCCCCTGGCGACGGGCCGTGGAACGTTTACCCTGTGTCCGCTCTCGTGTCGATGTCACGGGTAACGAGTGTCGCGGCGCAGACTGCATTAATACAGGGAGAGGGATGCTAAAAAATAACGACGAAACGACAGGAGGGGAGATAGAGTGGAGATGCACGAAGGGATGGACCCGATCGATATCACCTGATACATTGTTTTCGGATAAGAAACAGGATAGCTTCGAGCATATCGATGAAATAGTGCGTGCACCACTGTCTATGACGCGTTTGATATATTGGAGGATATGCGGCTGTTTAAACAAGAGGAATGCATAAATGATAAATCCCCCGCCAGTTTTTGTCTTACGTTCTGTTCCACGTGTTTTATCGAATGGTTTATGCACGAGAAGGGCGGTCTCGAGGTAGTCCGTGTCACACGGATTGAATTTCTTTTTCTTTATTGCATACGATACTACTGACACATCCTTGGGATCTGCCCTGATAAAATGATTAATAACTAGGTTTGATGAAACCAATGTTTATGGAATGGTACGGGTAATCGGTGTAATGGATGAATTGTTGTACGTGGCAGCGCTGGGCGAACGTCGCGCGTGATGGATAGAGTTGTCTGGCTACGATCGGAATCATTCTACTCGAGCTCTGCGCGACGTTCGGGCCATGATACTCTTTGCTTGTTTGCCTCGCTTTTACGATCGCGAAGAGTTGTAAATCGAGCTGTGTACGTAACCAGTGACTAGTTTATGGGAAAGACAATTTTTTTATTGACGATATAAATATTACTTTTCTCATGTATATAGTGTTAAAGAAATAAAAGATTATAATTTTGAAAAATTTGATCATCGGGGTGATAAAAATTTTGTAAAAGTGAAAAATTAATATCTTTTAAAGTAAAATGTAATTTTACATTTGCAAGTGTTCGATAGTTAAATATCAAATGTAAATGCTACAATCAGTCTAAAAAGATCTACTATAGAATATTGTATCCGAATTGAAGATTGCCATTAGTACGAATGAAATATTGTAACAAGGTATGACACATTATTTGCTCATAAGGGTATTTAATGTATCTTCCTTTCATTCGAATACAACATTCACCGATATAAATTATGTACGTGACATGTGTATACGATCAAATTATCTTGTTGTACAATGTGTAGTGTAGATAGAGTTTCTATTCATGGTTGTAATTTAGCCGCATTATTTATTGTGAACGAGTAAATTAAGCTCGTTAAATATTCCTACAAGTAGATACAAAATTACAGTTTACACCAAAATTATTGATTTGGGGACCTGTGGTGATTAAACATTACTGATGAATGAAAGAGCTTTTCGGGTAACACATCATTCAAGTCAAGTTTCTATAAATAATCTACGTTCCCTTGGATAATAAATATCTGAATATACAAGAACACAGGAGAAAGATAAAAATGTTAACATATAAAATAATTATGATGTCTCTACTGTTGTCTTATGAACCGTTTCATCAAAATTTTAATATACAAATTATTTATCATGTTTCGCCATTACACGTAACATAAACTTGCCTGACCATAGATTCATTCTACTTGGCATTTCTATATCTATGCTCAATGCTTTTAAACATACGCTCTCGAGAAACACACGATTTCAATAAAAACCCACAAAAATATTAAGGCGAGAAAAACGAATGCTCCCTCGACCAAAAACCTTTCCAACCGCAATATCAGCAAACACGACCTTTCGGTGGTTATATGCGTAGTGGGTCTTCGACGAGAGAGGTCGAATTGCTTGGTCAAACACAGGCGTGCCCTGTCCAGTCGGCAATCTCCGAAAACAAAATTTCCCTAGCCAGTCTATAACGCGGCTGAATGTTGTCCGGCGAGTGGATAGCGCTTGGCCGGCACGGTTGCTCGCGTCGGCCTCGATTATCGATTATGAAATTGCACCGGATAAAGCAAACGAGAGGCTGGCCCTGGCTCTTTCTCTCCCTCTACCTCCGCGCGAGGGGTGGTTCTCGCGCGCGTGTTAGTCGGACGCGTACAGGTGCGCCGGTTGGCTTTCCGATTATCGGATGACAGGCAGACGACAGTGTGCAACGCACACACGAAACACGCACGAGGTGAACGTGTCTCTCTCACGCCATCCGACTTACACATCCCTTTGTCACGCCATCCGTTCGCGTTACACCACCGATCCGTCCCGCTCGAACACACCATTCTACACGTGCATACATACACGGAGACCACGCAACTTCCCATGCTCCCTGTCATACTCTCTGCCCCCGTCACTTTATCCACCTATGACGCTTCATCCAGCTCTACGCAGGGGTGGCTCTGTATCGTTAGCCCTATCCGTCTCTATTTGTTATTTTGGCAGAGTTTCGGCGTTCTTTTAATGTTATGCAATTTTCTGTACTTTAGGGGCGGCGAGAATATTGGGAACAGAGATCTCGCGAGATCGTTTATCGCGAGTGATTTCGTTATATTTTAGCATTCTTTCGCGTCTTTTGGATTGAATTTAGAATCCAAATTGAATTTAGAATCATTGAGTCGTAAGCGTTAGTGATGCATAGAAGGATCGAGTGTTTGAGACTGCGGCGTGAAAGAAAAGCGTATGACCAGCTAATATTTTAGGGTAATTCAGGAAATCGCGTAGTTACAATACATAGCGAAGTATAGTTGAATATTTACATAGGTTGAGATTAGGGTGTGAAAGAGAAGTTCATTGTAGTCCGAGACTTCTAACACAGACGATCGAATATCTCCTGGGAATATTTAGGTATATTTATATTAATAAGTATACATTAGATATGTACTTCGTTCTAATACGTTTTCTAATAAAAAAAAAAAAAATTGCTAAATAATCCATCTACGGTATTCGTGTAGCGAACTGGTCGTGTTCATGGTAATTTCTTGATGTCATCAAGGCTTGGCTAGCCATCATGTTGCATTAGCCGATCGTTATTGCACGATTATCCAAGAATCTGGTGAACTGGTTCTGGCTCAAGGCCTCTGTTAACTCGGTTCGTATTAAGGGCTTTCATGGCGTTAAATTCACCCCTTGCTACACCTTCTCTGTAATTTTTTTCGAACCACCGCGAACGATTGATAGAGGTCGACTTTTAGGGGGTGGTTTCTTTTATTTTTAGTTTCTTCCAATAGAAATTGCCTTTATCCAGATTTTTTGGATTCGGAAGCTCTGTTTGTATAAAAAAGACACGATTCTATCAATAATAAATTCTGCTACGCCTATTAGGTTATTTCCGATCAAAACTCGTTTTTCTTCTTAAAAAATTTCTTATCGGAGGAAATATAATTTAATTCTTGTTAGTATGATAACTACCTAGTATCATACTAACTACCTAGTTAGTATCAGTATATTATATATGTACCGATTTCTCGTTTCAATTTTATTCTAACGATAAATTCAATTTTATAGCTTGTGATAAGATTGATCGCGTCAGCTATCATATAATGCGTAATAATGACGTGCTTTCACATAACGTATTATTGCTCCACGTAATTACATCCACAACTAATTCTCAAAATGACCAGATAAATAAATATAAAAATTAAAGTACAACCTTGCTGTCGTTTAAAGTTGCCGCTAGTACGAAGGAGTTTAAATAATGGCAAGACAACACGCGAACAGGCTGCAGAACATCTTAAACGCGAATTAAATCGAGTTAAGATCAAGGATTTTTAAGCACGCGGCTACTTAGCGTGCCATTTTGTCTCGATTAACTAGAACGAGTTTAACCAGGCTCGTTAACAGCAAAATTCCCTACTTTTCTTATTCTCTTGATACAGACTGTACCTTGTTCGTCGCAAACTCGCAATCCTCGATAATTGTCACATAATGTACTGGCAAACGATAAATACGTGCGCGAGTGTCTTTAATTATCACAGAGAAAGGAAAGGTAAAAAAGAAAAAAAGAGAAAATAATGGAGATCACCATCAGAGAGATAACGAAGTCTATTAGGATACGAACAATATCTTTTTCTACTGAAACATGGGGGAAAAATTCTCTCGTTTCTCGTGCGAAACGCTAACGAGATAAAGTTTTTCCAACCGCGACGAAGCGTCTGTGATCCTTTACTCGGATGGAAAACAAGCGTATCTCACTCGGCATATCAATGAATTTTGCTAGTAAAAACTTCGACCACGATAACTAGGGGAAACTGTCTATCGGAAAATATCGTTCGGTCTCAATGGAGTTACTCCATATTGCCCTTGTTTCCCTGATATTTACTTGTTAATCAAAAAGTATCGATGTTATAGGAGTTCCGATTGCATGCAAAACTGAAATATGTTTCAAATGGCTAAAAATCATAGCGGTGTAAATCAATCTATCGCTAGCTTTTATAAAACATTTTTCTACATTTATTATCACAAAGAGTCTATTATATCTTGTACCACGACAGAGACTAAGTTAGAACTCGATCAATTTCGAAATTGTTGAAAGTCGAACTAGTCGAGTGAATTTAAACTCTCAATATCTTTACGTACACCGTTGTGATCTCCAATCTACCAGATATTCAGATGTTTGAGACGAAAGATTCGTCGTACTCACTTGATTCGATTGGAGACGAGTAGTTCAGCTATGTTCTTGCCTAGCATGGAATATAGCGTTTCTACGAAGACCAAAACTTTTGGATCCGTCCTCAAACGAGCCTCGCTACGATGATCCGGCGCCGAGGGCAATCTCGTTGCGCCTCTCAACGTCGAACACCTGATTGCCGGCTCTGGTCTAGTATCTCGACGAATCAGACTGAAACAAGATAGAAAATGTTCAGTTACAGTCGATCAATGTAAGATCTTTCGTGGCTAGACATGTTCAAAACAATGGATATTAATTTATTCGTTGTTAAAAATTAATATAGTACAAAGTATAAAAGGGTATAGTATTCTTTTGGGAGTTAATAACTTAGTTTGCCTGCAATATCTGGAGCATCAACATACAGGGTGTAATAGAACGCGACCCATTTCGGGGTTAATCAATCATCAAAAACAATGAAAAAGGTTTGTATAAACATGTGTTGCATCTGTCTTCGTTTACGAGATATAACAAAATTTCTGTTTTGATTTTGCGAAAGATGTTCAGAGTGACCACCTTGCATTTCAATGCAAACCTGATGTTTCCCGAATTTGTTGAAAAGACTTAGGTCCGAACCTTAGTATTTCAACATGTTCAATAGGTGACAGATGGATGTGTTTATAGGAATCTTTTTCATTGTTTTTAAATTCTACGATCAGCTCCCGAACTACTCCCACGCGTTTTGTTACACACTGTGTATACCAAGTTGGACGAAATCCTTGGTAACATTACAATAATATATAAATTTATTGAATAAAAAGTACGTTAAAATATGATATAATACGTGTTTCTTATAAATTTATCTCAAGAATGGAGCCCAGTTTTCTGTTTTTTTTTTTTTTTCAAAATTCCACTATATTTAGCACGAACGCCTCGTTATCGAGCGTTCCGCTCGAGGAACGAGCCATTTTTTCTTCGCGTAACGAGGATAAAGAAGACCAGTGGACGAGATAATGTCGTCGTGTTAGTTGTGTCGCACAAAAGCGGCCGGATTGCTCCACTTGGCATGAATCGCGCGGCATTTTTACGATTACCGATAATCCGTCTGTGTCTCAAAGAGACCGACAGAGAAGATTCGTTTCGCGGAGAACGATGAAAGAATTCCTTCATCGGGATCGATCGTTACCGAAGCCTGAGTAACTGGAAGCTTTTGAGAAATGCGCCCTTTTCAGCCTTTCGTCTTCAAAGTACTCCTTTTCACCCTTAATCCAGATTTCATCAATCGCATAGATGGAACCATCCGTTTCTGATATGCTTTAAAAGATCATCGGGATCGCCAGATCTTTTTAGATTTTAGTATGTAAATCAGTTCATAATGTTTGGATCTCTTTGAGGGGTTAAACTCCCGTCGAGTTGGAAAATTCGTTGGAAACGTAATGGAAAATAGAAAAGACGAGACTGAATCGAAAAATAGTTTACGGCATATAGTAAAAGGAAATTGGATTCATTCAGCGACGAAGAAATTAAAACTATAAAGGATTTTTATCATCGAGGGGCGAAATATCTATTGGATTTTATAGACAATTAATTTATTGCAACACACTTAATTCCGTGTAATTAAGATTGGTATTAAAAGGTTCATCACTATAACGGTATATATCGATCAAACAGTACCACGAGATTTAATCCTTTATCCGATATTCTATCATCATCCTCAAATGAGATTAACGTTGATAAATGGATTAAATTCTACTTAACTATGATCAGGATTTTATTTGATTACGAAGACCAAAATTACAGTTGATTGTAGCTTCCCACTTTAATCGAAAATCTAGAAATTAATAGGTACTTGTCCTCGATACATTATTCGGTATCAACAGTGCGCTAATACTATTTAACAGCGACTAGTAGATAAAACAAAATTTAAAGTACTCTAAAATACGGCTGCATAAATTCCAAGTCTCGAGGTGCTACAGAAATTTAGTTAAGAATATGAATTGCTGATATCTATGCAAATTCATATCTTCGCGAAACACAACTAAAGAAGCGGAACCTAAATAGACTCAACTTCTCGATATTATAACAATAACTTTGTTTTAAATAACTTATATTTACCTATAACACGCACTCTTTATCTACCATTGTTCCAATGTCCCATAAATATATAAATTTTTGCATCCAAATTACAAATCTTCCATCGATTCGAAGCACTCAATTCCGCCGGAAGTTTCTGCTTATCCACGATACAGCATCCCATACGCCAGAATTATCGCGGAAACATGTTGTTCGACTCTGGTCAGCCGTTCAGCCAGCAAGGATACACCGTTTTTACATTAATGTCGGTCGTCGACGATGAAATGAAACGAACGAACGTAACAAATTTTCCGTGCCCAGTCTCGCGACACGAAACACTTTAAATCGCGACGAACGAGTCGAGAACGAAAAACTCTCCTCTCCTCTCTCTCTCTCTCTTTCTCTCTCTGTGTTTGTGCGACGCTGTTTCGAGCTTAACGGTGAAACACAGCACGCCTATTTCCGTTCGCAATTTGCCCGACAAAACTCGTCTTGATGTACGTGACCGGTGGCGTAATATCGCGCTGTTTGCCTCGTAATGCCGGAGGTCCGGTTTATCGATCACTCTCGACTCGACTGTGACTTTGTGGCGAAAGGGTCGATGGTCAATGGTTTATCGGACGAAGTCTCGCGCCCGACGACGTGCTAATTCCACCCCGCATAATGCATCGTGCCCTTGCACCCTATAGTTGCGAGAATTAACATCGGTTAATAGGCGAGGAGATTCTAAGATGCGAAGGTTCTTGTTTAACCCATCGGCAGTGTAGCTCGAGAGACACTTGGTTCAGATGTCACGTACAGAGATTTAAAAATTATAGCGGCGTACATAGACATTTTGAGAACTGTAATTAATTTTGTGTAGCAGTAAACGGAGAATATTATTTTATAGAAAATAGTAGATGATCGATTTTTACATTCTTGGTTCTCTACTTAACAGAAAAAACGAGGGAACAACGTAATAAATGTTATAGAACAAATACCAAAGCCGACGATTGTTTCCTTTCATCCTTATAGTCTGATTCTACTATCTCTCCATTTTATCTGTTCGTCACATGTAGCAAGAGAAGGTTGTTCTATACAAATACGTATTATAAATTTCGTACCTTAAATTTCATCATAAGTTTTAACTTTAAAAGGTAGGAAGTGTATCTATTTTTGCCCATTTTTATTATACATCTGAGGTGTATATTATTATACGTGTTGGTTTATTATTAGACGAGTGATAAAATTGTAATAGTCAGTGTATATTAAAGTCACTTTAAATACAAGTACACAGATAGTGTATGCTGGTCGTAATCGTCGTTCGCTCAATACTACCGTTCAACTCTACGCTCGCTGTTCGACTGTATGAATCGCTATAATGATTCGTCCTAGAGAGCACGTTCGTCTATTTGTATCGACCGGTGGTATTGCAAAAAGTTCAAATGTAACTGCGGTTGACGATTCAAAATAACGTTGGCACTACAAGGCACAACGATATGAGTCTCTCCCGATTCGAATCTTCCGCTGACTCATGTGTCGCTACACATCTGATGGAAGCCAAGAAATCTTGACTCAAATACTTGGATTACTTTCAATTTTTAGAATAAAAAGAAATCATATTTGGCAAGAATTACGTGTTGCAATGCAATAATTTATACACTGCGATTACTTAAAAATTTCAAAATAAAAAAGAAACGAGTGTTTGACGTCTCGAATTCCGCGTCATTAGGCGGAAACGCGAGAATCGTGCGGACTTCCGAGCGGTCCAGAATGGAATCGAATCGCCACCGGCGAAATCTACATCCATAATCGCCGGTATGAAATTCAAATCGAATCTTTTGTGCGGTACGGCACTCGGCCCCGCAGCCCCGCGAACTTTCCGCACAAGTTTTCCCTTGAAAGGAGAAACGCCGCGGAAAGTATGCGGCGTACACTTCGCGGCCAGCATTCAGGGCGTCGTGAACTTCGAATATTTGAAATACTTGAGGCACTTCTTGCCCGGGAAATTATAGAACGCCCTTCTATGCGACGTCGTTCGATACACGCTTCTATCAGAGGCCACTACTATCATGTAAAAATACGAGTATTAATCCTACGTTGAAATTCTACCGATGATAGTCTCTTTCCATAGCTTTTGAAACGTATAATGTGAAATATATTGGTACGAAAATTTGTTTCATTGATGGAACATTGATTTTTTAAAATATATAGAATCTATCTTTTCATCTATGAAACAATACTTCATCTTCAATCAGACGTCTCAAGACTAGAATCCAGGAGTGTAGAAATAATCTGATGGAACTTGACCTAACGAAATGTGTTTTAGCAAGATTTCCGCATGGTATAAAAAATACACTTATAAATTATTTGATATTAACTTTAACGTCGTAACTAAAATTTGGAATCTTGGAGTTATTATTGGCAATACGCTAACAATTAATAACACGCACACATTATAAGCATTGTAACTATTTCATCCCGAATTCTCGGATTCTTGAAACGCAGCTGCACTGACAGAGACTCGGGAGCTGTAATCCTACGATATAAATCACTCTTCCTTCTTCGTATGAAATACGGCTCATTAATCTGGCAATCTCGTTTAGTCAAACATTGCAGCAAACTTGGAAGAATGCAGCGTTACTTTCCACGATATCTATCTTACAAAACTGGTCAACCGTTAAAAATAGAAGGCCACGACTATAAACCAATGATAACTGAATTTAACTTTTAGCCACTCGTTATCAGAAGATCTGTCGCAGATGCAATTTTTCTATACAAAATTTTTAACGATTACGTAAACTGCATTGAGCTCTGAAGTTTTGTCAACTTCCATACACCACCGTGTTTTATCACATCATCAAAATTTCTTTGTGTGAACACTGTCACTTCCCAATTCGAACACATCAACACCATAAATAGAATACGCGATTAAGCGATAACATTTACAATTCGGTAGATTTTTGGTTCTCTACTATCCAAGGATTTAGGACTTCAACGCATAAATTATCGGATATGCGTCTATATCTGTTCCCTTGTATACCTTCTTACGTTAAAGAGATTTTTCCGTTTATTCGAATAAATTAAATTCAATGAAAAATATTCTACTTCATAAAATTTGGTTTTGAAGTACTTCGTTTCAGTTTGCATTTGGTAATTTAGATGATAAAGTCATATGCGATGCTTATAGAAAATAAATTAACGTTAAGTATCTTTTAACGCCATTTCGCTGTTTTAATAGGCATCGAAAAAATTAAATAACTTTTTCTAACGTTTGAATAGTTTAAAACGTTTCGTACGATTGTTTCCGAAACTTGTATAACATCACACTTAGTTGCACATCTGCTACACGTTTTACTAGCGCGTCCTTTAATCTTCCTGGTAAGCGTTCTATGTTAAATGCAGAATTACATGAAACTAGACAACTACTACTGTAACATTACACTTGCACCGCGTGTTTCTATGAATAGGTAGCATTACCAAGAAGGTAACTAAAGTACTCGTACAATCCTCACTAATTTTATCTCAAACAAGCCCTCCAATCCACTAATATTCGAAACTCCGAACGTAAACGTTGGACATCCGTTAAAATCGTCAGTTAAATAATTTATCATCATGTTCTAAAGATTTCAAGCCACAAATGAATACCTACTGCTCGATTGAATTACCACCGAGTATTAATTACTGTCGAGATATTTTCTCTGTTCATATCATATCAACTCTGTTCTTCATTAACCCAAACGAAAATCAGTCTCAAATATACAAGAGAAAAATAGTTCGTCAAACACCAGCTGCGTGACTTAAACTCTATGAAAGAAGAGCGGATCGCCTGTAAACTTCGATAATCACAACACTGTACGATAGACATCCATAATTCATAATTTCTACACTTTGAAACTTTTATTATTCGCTAATTCACTAATAAAATTCACCAATATTATAAATTGAACTTCAGTCGCTAACTTAATCTCTCGCATTTATATCCATGCAAGAATTACACACAGACGCAAAAGTATACCACAATTTAAGTGTATCAAAAGCGGTATACGCACAGGAGAATCAATAAGAGAATCCATAAACCCCATGGCGCCACGAGTTTGATAGACGACAGCGGTGCGACTTAAACTCGATTAAAGAGGAGCAGGTAAACCGTAAAAGCTCGAGACTCAGCTTCATATCCGGAAAGATCCATGAGCGTGGTTCACGTGTAAGCTTTCGAATAGGCCACTAATCTGGTTCGAGAGATACGGAACCTCATCCTATCGTGCATCACGGTGTGGCTGTACCTGGCGAGTAAGCCTATTAGCGTTGCAGGCTTATTAGTGGATGCCATCTGACCCAAATTCCACGTTTCCATCGGCTGGACCTGGTGGATATACTTAATTCGAATTTACGATAATCGTATCGCGATCAAGCGGTAGACAAACGCGGGAAATTCAAATTCTCAAAGTATCTTCGAGATAGTTTGAACGGAGAAGAATCGTTAAAACGTATTGGTTGACGCGTTATGATACGAATATTCGTTAAATGGGACACGCGCTCGCTTTTCTGCCGGCGTTCCACCATGGCGGAAGCTCTTTATTATCGTCGATGATCGATCGCTCCTGCTTTCTACCCGTAATTGATATTACCTTGATATTACCTCGAGTCGAGCCGTTTGCTTTCTCCCTTTCGCTGTTCGCTGCCTCCAGCTATTCCTCTTCGCGTGCAATTTTTAACGAAGAATTATTTTAAAGAGAGGAAGGACCGAGGTATTCGATAACTAACTGTGTTTGGGTATTTCCATGAACGAACTGGCAGGTATTTTGAATCGAGTCTTAATCTTTTGTTGTTGCGTTATTTACAAGGCGGAATTCGAAATCTCTGTTGTTTGACAATTGCTGACTTCAATAAATAATAATTTAATGTTAACCTGTCGACGAACGATCTTTTGGTAACCACTCTATCATCGTGACAGTGTACCAAATAAAAAGATGCAGGGACATTAATTTGTACTTAGTAATGCTCGGTTCAATGAATTTCGAGAAAAAGAATTTGTGGTTTATTATCTTCTCTGATATTAACGTGGAAAAAGAAGAATTACCAATTATTATAAACAGCTTGTTTGATAGTAGTACCATAGCGTTTATACTGTGATCATTATTCAAGAAGAAGTTCGAAAGTCGCTCTATTATTCTACTCAAAATAACCAACGAAAAAATACAGCGAAACATTAGAAACTTCTACGTGACCCATAGCGAACTTTAAACTTTGATCATCACGCGGCAAGAAGTTCGAAGAACAACTGACCTTCGAGCGCTAACGGTGAATAGCCATGGTTTCTTGATGAGCATGTACTTACAATGTACGATTGGAATTATTCAAAGTGTACGTCACGGAATTCAACGCTTTAGTTAACAACATCGACCTCGATAGTATGATTACTTAAGGTGGTACATCAACGAAATACCTGCCTCCTGGGTTGCATCAACATCCTTGTAAATCTCCGGTAAGAGTTTCCGCCGGCTTACTCGCGTTTCTCGTTAACTTTGCAGCCCCTTGTCAATAATTACCGAGCGAAGTAACCAGCGAACGGGAAATTTTCTTCTGGTCTGCTCTTCTCCGCCACGGAACGCGTTCGTGCGTTTCTAACACATTCACCATGCGTCTTTCCGTAGGGTAAGATCGTCCGAAGAACGTATCTACCGATAAGTAATACGTCGAAGCCTGTGGATTGGCATATTCGAATGTTTATTCTTTGAATTGTTTTATTTTTATATTTTTGCAATTATTTGGAATTATCTGCAATTATTTTTATAAACAGTTTCGTTGGTAGTTTAATTTTCAGCATTTACTTATTCCAATGTTCTGTGTAGAATATCGGTATGTTGGAATTTGCGATTTTTTTCATTTTTTATTTAGCTATTGTGAAAGGGAATCGTGACTGTAAAAAGCATGGCGAAATATTAAACAACAAAGTATTAATACGAAACACATAACACGTCATAAAAGGGATAACAATATTTCTGCTTGCACTCTGACAAACGCATGCCAATATTAACCCTCTGTTGGCAAACTGGGTCGTTTATGGCCAAGCGCAATTTCCTTACTGTTTCGGGCTTCCAAAAAATCCAACAAATTCTGGAATGTTTATCAATGTCTCTGCTATATTGTACAACCATCTATTAAAGTGCAGTGTTCAACACGTTTTTGGAAAAAATTGAAATTGCTTTCAAAGAAATTCAACAGCGAAATTTCAATAGAGTCCACAGAATTATTCGAATGTCATACGTTATTAACTAGAAGTTTTAATTAAACATCGAACTACTAAAGAAACTATCGTGATTTTCAGGAAGTATAATCGCATTTTATAATCGTCGTAAAAGTTAATTAGTTGAAACAAATATTTCCAACAAACGTAGAAATTCTTTCCACGGGAGACTCAAGGAGGAAATTCCACCCAGCGCGTCGACAAGATATTGGAAATACGGCGGGAGCTGATTCAGCACATTAAAATAGACGAAAAGTTCAAATAAAATCCAAATAAGTTGCCACTCCCACTCTTCAGAGAGATTACTCGAAGCGAACAGGTCCAGCTTCGATAGAAGCATGTGAATGCACCGCGTAGACAGTCGAACTTACACGAATTCGTCTGCAACTTTGATCGTCGCGTTGACGAAGAGTTTCAACATTGCCAACTGACGTTTAATAAACGAGAGATTAAAAAATCGTTGATCTAAGCAACGTCTAACATCACGCAAAATAAGCCGTAACTCGAAAACAAGATCGTATCCAGCATATGTTATACGAATTTTTCTTCTTGTTTCAGTACGTTCAATCAGTTACTTATCGTACTTCTCACAATTTCTCACTTACCCTATAGTATAGTTCACCAATAGAAGATTAATATTCCAAATATAACGTGGATAAAAATTCAATGCAAACCGCCAAATACATTCCGATGAAATAAAAGTTTCAAATCGTAGAACTTTGAAAGAAACTACACCGACTGTATGGAAGCATCATTTTCCTTTGCCACCCTCTCGAATTCAATCGGGAATTCATGCGCAAACTCAGCCAAACAGAAGCTCCGCCAAATGTATGTATATTCTCCGATTTAATATCAGCCCTGGAAGGCGAACGCGCGTAAAATCGACGCGGCTTCGTTTCTATTGATGCGTTTAGAGGCGAGTCAGCCTGCCGGAAACGAGGTGTTTCATCGAGATGGTAAGAGAGCCAAGCCAGGCTCGGTATATAGATTCGTAGAAACGAGAAATGGCGAACGGGGGATTGATATCAGGGCAAACTGGCTGAAGAGTAATTCGATTATCCGCACGAAAAGTACGGAGGCGTTGTTATATGAGGCGGTAACTCGACGCGATCTACGACGCACCCTCGCTCTACGCCACGTTCCAAGCAATACTCGATGTAATTTAATCGGCTGTCGATAGGCGACAATGGCGTCCCTCCGTAATCTAAAATTGCTTCTCGAGGACTGCCTTTATTAGACGTCCTGTTGTTTCCGTGTTCGTCGTTATGGGCATCCTTAACTTTCTCTAATATATTTAATAAGTGAGACTAATATATTTAGTAAGTGAAAAGCTAAGCGATGGGAAGGGCAACGAGAGTTGTAACATAGTTATATCAGATAAATATCTAGGTTGAACAGCAAATTGCAAGCTTACAAAACAGCCGAAACTAGAACTTTCTAAGAATCATCGTGTGTGCACACTGTCCACATATTTTTTAAATATTTTTGTCCTTATTTGTTGCACTGAATTTCACATACCAATTCTGTTTCTCTTATATATCTTTTTCCCTCTCAACATTCTTATCATCCTCATTCTTAGTCTTGTCCTGAAAACAAAAGAATTCGAGAGATCAATTTTAACACGGGTTGCCAGATTCGATAGAATATTCGTCGAATGTGCATATTTGTCTGAAGATGTATAGTACAGCCTGTTGTTGTTCGAGGTCTGGCGATTTTCTTTGGCTTTCCGCGAAGCAATGTTACAGAAAAAGAAATAGGAGTTGCCAGGTTATTTATAGAGCTTGGAACCGAGCTTCACCGTCGGCTATCCGCCTCTCAAATTAATGGAAGACGGCAGTGTTGAGTATGAATTATGTCTAAACTGGAGTTTCTTAAACTGGTTTGCTGAAGTGGCGTACATAAGTGGGCCTACAGAGCTTGATAGAATATGATGGCTGCTGCGGATGGTCGGTAAAACGAGAATGGTTTGCACGTCTGCACTTGACTAATTGCAAGCATCAAAAGGTTTCTTCGGTATTTAGCCTGACATTCAAGGAATTTGTGATACGCTTTGCCAACATGTGTGAATCTCAGGCTTTTTATTCTTCGTTGCTTCAATTTATACTTCGGTCAATGAAATATCATTGAATATTAGACCCTTGAGCATAACGAATAATTCTAATCTGAGATTATAAATTGCTATTATAAGGTTCGTTATACGTTATGAGAACGACATTAGGACAACTAGGGGAGTCTCGTCTAAGATAGGATGAAGAAGTAGAGTAATCTAAGGTCTCGCAATAGCAATTAAGAGTTAAATACTTTAATTCTTACATAAACGGTTATAGCACTCAACGAATTAACTCATTAGAAGATGATATGTAATCTAGTAACTTGTAGATGGAAAATTGATATATATATTTTTGATTCCTAAATCCAGCTTGAAAACTACGACCGAGCAACCGTATATTTTTACGTATAACTCAAAAAGTAAGATCATTCAAAATGTTAAACTTTACAACGTATTTCAAAATCATCGAAATCGGAGAGGAAATAGCCGTCCGACGAATTTTGCCAAAAATTCTTTTTCCAAACTTCCTGCGGTTTCGCGCGGAAACCGCTGGTATCGTTACGTTTTTCTGTCGATGCTCTATGAAAAATCGAAAAGACACGCTGCTCATGGTATCCGTCGCGTTGCACATTGCATCAAAATCTAGCCGTATTTGTTCTCTTCTTATTATTATAGAAAGCTATATTGTATCGAACAATTCTATCCTACATTTGTGATACACTGTTGATAGCAGGGTAAACATTTCCTCGATGCCAAACTTTACGTATCTCTTTAAAAATTCTTTACATTAAACTGAGGTTGACGAACGACGAATCTAGCTTAATTTCGAGCAATTGACGCTGGCTGAAACAGACGGAGTCTGGATTCCACGAGGCTGTTTTAGCTTTGCAACGCACGCAACTGCAAGGGGGCAGCCTCGTTGCACGGTGACGACATTCTCCGCTCAGGTTACACGGGGCAAAACGTTCCGCGCGGAAAGTACCGATTAGGATCCATTAGCATCGTGTCCCGGCCCGAGAAATTCTCGTGGCTCTAACGAGAAAGCATGCACATGGAAAATACGCTTGCCGTGGCCTCACTTCTACGCCACACACGTGTGCATCATTGGATAATTCGAATGATTAATCGTCCACTCCCTATATCCCTTTTCCTGGTTCGTCGTAAATGGTAAACGCGATGATACGGAGCGTGCCGAGGGAATCCTCTTTCGTCAAGAGGACGAGGATCAAAGTGATTATTAAGCGTTTAACCATTTATAGCAGGTTGAAATGTAAAAGAGCGTAGAGATCCTATGCAATATGCAAAACTAGACGAGATATCGAATGTAAAATGTAAAAAGCCGTAGATTGTAAATAATAAAATTGTATTTCTCAGTACACTCTATCAAGCACGATCTGCTTTTACTGATTATTATCAGAGCTAGTGTATACGGTTCCTCGGTTTCATACATGTATAACGTTACCAGGATTATTGCGCATAGTTGTAGTATCGCGAAATTGGATCAAACAAGAAAAATAGTACTCGCAAAATTTTCCCAAGTGTTTAAACGTGTCATAAATAAATTTGAAAAATTCTATATAATAAGCTGTATAATATACCATTTTAACAAACCATATAACAACGTATATGCGTAACACGATATATTACAACTCGAATAACCGTAAAGTAAGTGGAGCATACTGAAAAGCTTGAAACTTTTAATAGTTCATAGTTAGAGAGCAATTTTCATGTACTCGAAAACCGATCAAAATCACTCGAATATCTCAGCTTCAATCGCGCTCAACGTCCAATAAATTCTCTATAACCAATAACGAAGGTAAACCAACGAATAAAAGCGAAATAAAACATGCAGCCGAAAATCTCCATATGCGGAACCACGATAATAAGCGTATTCGCAATTCCATCAGGCTTGCGAGCTTCCCAAAGTCGTTTGGCACGAACGTCGATGGACAGTGAGCACAACGGGTACCGCCGTAAAGTCTCTATTTCTCGTTTCTATTCTGCGTTTACTGCGGTTGGTCCGAAACCGTATTATTCCAGTCTCATCGTTGTCCGCGGTTTTTACGAGCGTCCCATATGCGAATTCCCGCTTCTATCAGCCGCATCACATTAGCACGCGTTGTTTTCTGCGTCGGAAAGAGGCTGAGGCGCGCATACGCGCGAGGGTGAACGAACTTCCGCGCAAAGATATACTGTTACCGTCACGAAACGCGATACGCAATTCGTTCGCCTTTAAAACCGCGGCAAGAACGTTTCTGCGATGCTTAACCCCTTGCTCTTGGGAATCGTACTTGTGGAAAAACTGGTAGAAGCGGTTGTTTATCGCTGCAAGTTAAATTTTCAGAATGCATCAGGTTAAAGGGATTATTTTTTCATTTCTCGCGCAGATATCGCGTGTTCATAGTTACAAACCGCTTTATCTCTAATTGGTATTCAAGGTCCTTCGGGAGTAGTTTGGGAGTACTGGCCTTGTAGTAGAGTTTGCAGCCGTGGAGCAATTGTAATGTTTCGAATTTAGGGAACTCGAGGAGTTCCACTTGATGCTAAACTCTGTAAAGTTCTTATGCTTGTGATGCACGAATTTCGAAGTGTCACTTGTTGATTTAATGAGATTGCTGGATACGTGGAAATGAGAGAAGTAATAGTTAATATAATATCGGCGAATAAATGGAAGCGCACACCTTACAGCTAGGAGCAAACTCGTAGATTACGGAAAAAATGGTAGTAAAATCGACACGGCAGCATCTATTCTCGATTGAAGGGCGCATAAAACGCGATCGAGGAACGCTTTTAACAAGCATCGTCTTTCGTCCTCCACTCACGAACGGTATCGCCGGCGGAATTACGAAAGTTTTTCCCCACTCTTCGGATGTAAAAAAGTTTCGCCAACAATGCTCTCCTGGCAAATTACCGGAAGTACCGCGAGCATACCCACCCATCCTCGAATCCACCCGCTGTATCCGTTTTTTCGTTAGACCAGTACTCGTGCTTTTCCCTCCATTCTTTCTTTCTTTCTCTCTCTTTTTCTTTTTTTTTTTTTTTATCTAGTGTCGATAGCTGTTCGACAGAAAACGTACGCCGACTGGTTGCGAGCTTCTAGCTGCAGGATCCTGCAAACGATGGCAACGCACGCGAGTCCACAGCTCGGCGGCGCCAGGTGCGATAAAACCCTGGCTGGACTTCTTTCCAACGACTACAGCGTTCTCTGGATTTCGATGCAGAATGGTGGAATAAATCTGGCGATTTTGCTGCAACTACACGCGATACTCGTAGATCAAAACCTCATTAATTTCTCTCTCTCTCTTTCTCTGTCTCTGTCGGTATGTTCGGAATGGTAAAGGGTATTTTTAGCTTTATTTTGAATATGTGAGATATTTTATTGCGGAGATGTGTATACGTGAATGGCGCGTTTTGGATGCTGCAAGTGGAAGTTTGAGCGCTTTGTGTTTGAAACGGTAATTCGAATTTGGGAATTCTGTATTTAGTTGTCAATGAAATATTTCACAGTAGCCATTCTTCGGCCAATTTCCGTGAAATTTATTTAATTTCCAAATCTTGCGATATTAACTGTAACACAGCATAATATAATATATCGATATTAGCAGATGTAAAGCAACAGAGAAGTAGCAATTTTGATTATAAATTTTATTATAGAATTCTATCGTATTGTATTATATTGAAAAAAAAGATGATAAAAGCTCTGTCACAAAAATAGTTCACACCATAAAAATTCCTCCTCTTAAGCAAATATTCTGTCTGTTCTCCAAACAAAATAAAATTCCATTTAAATTTACTCTTCGACACCTCTCGACACTGCGAAATCCACGAAATACGATACGTTAAGCAACTATTGGATGGAAATTCGTCATCGAGAGGTGAAACCCCCCAGTGAAACCCATCAAAGCCCTAGGGCGGATGTTTTCGGGTTCAGAGGCTGGAAAGCGCTTGACTTGCGGTGATAATCCACGATCGAGCCGAAAATGACTGGCTCCCTTGGTCCAACGCGGTAATTCCAGCTAGTCGACAATTTAGGCACACCGAGGTTAATTCGATCTTTTGTCGAGCATTCTATCTATCTCTCTCTTTCTCTGCTGCTGCTCTCTCGACATCGAAACGGTAGCAATTCCGCGCAACGGTAATTCGGTTGGCAACTCCGCGGCTCCCGATCGACGCATTTTCGTATACACCAGTGGCTCGAGTTATTGGATTACGGCATTTGATCGGCTAGTCGAATTACTTGACTATTTGCACAGGCTTAATCGATAATGACCCCGTAGAATTTGTCGGTCCCGGAGCGGCTTCTATCCCGAGCGTTAATGTCGCCGAACAAAAGAGACTCTCGCAACGGTGAACGAGCAATGGCCACCATGATCCAGAATCTCGAATATCTTTTTTGATTAGTAAAATTACTCTATCATGTCCGTTGTATGATATTTTACCATTTCTGTGCTTTGCTTTCCATCATTATCGTTATTTTTAGTTTAGGGAGAAATAATTTGGGCAATTAAAGGCAAAATCGTATAGCTTTTTGATTGCAGAGTTTGTTCATATCATGGTATGGTTTCTTGATTTAGCTTTGTAATTTATTAGTACATTTTATGTTGTTGTAATCGAGTTGGATTAGGATTTCAAGGTACGCTTTTATTTAGTTTTATCTTTCACTTCTTCCACTTGTTTCTCTCTTTTATTTCCTGTTGTCATTTCTCACAATTTCCAATCGACAAATAGAACAATCGAAATCGCGCATAATCTTCCCTTTTCAAAATAATCCAATCAGCAAGTATTCAAAGCACAATGCAGTCACTCAATTTAAACCACAACGTAAAACCCGACGCCCTACAGAAAGCGAATTTAATATATTCCGAATCGAAACACGATCCATTCTGCAGGATTGAAATATTCCATAAGAAAACGTGGCTCTACTCTCGCTCTATTCGAACCACCCCATCGTGAAACCACCTCGTCCTCCAAGGAGTAAGTAGCACGAGAAGCTGACTTCTATATACATACATATATACCAGGAACCGACTTCAATTCTCGAGTCACGATGAGAAGCAAGACTTTCCTGTAGTGGCATAAACGGTGAGTACTGCACCCTGGAGGCAGGTCACCGCGGACGAACGAAAAAGGGGGTTCGAAGTCGAAGAAATCGAGAACGTGCTCGACGGAACCACAGAGAACATAACTGAGGGATCGTAGTAGATGGAAGAGAAGTTCTGAACTTGTGGTAGTTCTACTATATTCGCTACCAAGGGGATTTTCACTCGGAATAAGTCTCATAAGCATTCGTTCGATTATGTCTTTACAGATACAACGATTGACCTGGCTGTTACTCCACTTCTATTTCATTCCTGGCCCATTATCTTTCTCTCTCTCTCTCTCTCTCTCTCTCTCTCTGTTCTGTATATATCTCTTATCTACTGGCAAACATACGTATTCGTCGCTATACTCCTTATGCAATGACTATATTATTTACTACTATTTATTAACTACAGTAAATCAAATATTATAAAATGTATTTATAGATACGCTGAAAATCCACTGCAGGCTATCAATTATTTAAATCACGCTGTATAGAACATTATACTGTACAGAATATTCAGTGCAGAATACGTAAATTATTAGCAGACTACGGATATTTTCTACAAATGAAACTGAACAAATAGAATGTAAGTAGATATTTCGTTTTACGAGCAAACTTCCTAACGAAAAGTTTTCTTCGGAAATTTTATCTAATTATTACGCATACTCGTAAAAATAAAAATTCGCAGTTTAGTAATTAGATTAAGATCCAAATGTTCGATCCTCGATTATAATATGATGATTATCTCGACTATAACAACGAATCATCTATTGCTATAATACTTCCTTTCTGACACAATAAACGTATGTATTTAAATAAAACAAAAAGGCTGACGCGTCCACTCTTATTATCTATATAATTCTTTTACGTTACAAACTGTTGTACTGGGTGTGTTTCGTCTTTTTCGGTGAAATCCATTCGTAATTGCGCCTAGGTTGAAAAATAAATTTCTGACCACGCTTATCCGAAGAAAAATTTTTCGAGTTATACAGAAACTTTGTTCTTTGTTAAATGTCGGCGCAATATCTGACGAAACGAAAAGGAGAATAAATGATCTCTGTACGACGTCACCGTGTGTGGTTAAACAGAGAAATAAATATTCGAGATACTTGAACTGAGCCAGCGAGTAGGGAAAATACTAACAAACATTTCATAGACTGACTTTTACACATCACCTGATATTACTTTTCAGGAAAAAACTGCGCGTTACATGCATATTTTTTTAATCTTTATCTCACAAATCTTCGTTCAAGTGCCCCACCATACGGCAGCGCCATAAATTAATTCCCCCCACCTCGAAATCAGTTTCACTGGACATCGGTAAATTACCGGATATTAACCTCTTCCCGCTTCTCTTTCATCCCTTATCAACCCTTCTAACTATCCCAGTCGATTGCTGGTTACACGATGATCTGATCTTTCCACCGCTCTTCTGTTTTTTCTTCGCCCTTTTCTCCACCGTTGAAGAGGATTTTGAGATAAGTGTTGAGGAAAAAGCTTCGGTTCAATTTGTCGGCTGCCAACGTCGGTCACGTTTCTCGAGAAACGATGCGGTGGTTCCGGTCGCGAGAATTGTGCGGACACGTCGGAAACGAACGCGACGAAACGCAGTTGCTGAGAAGAATGAAGAGTCTACGGGTGGATAGGTCGCGACGAGACTTCCGCTGAGAAGAGAGTGAAATATCGACCCGACGAGTTCGAGCGTGAAAATCTATCAATTTATTGAGAAAAGGGGCCGATCTCGAGGTGATCGATCATTCGGTGATGCTACGACTCGTCGATGCTTTCGTAGAATTGTATTGGCTCGATATTTTGTTGAGCTCTAATGGTTTTCCTATGTGTCACGTACTGGTTTTTTGTTACTGTTAAATGATATCAAATTTAATATACTTGGATCTCAATTAATTAATATGTAAATGCTATAGTAAATGTAGAGATACTTTTTGTAGCTATTTATTACAGACAAAGAGTTTCATATCAGCGCGTATTCCATAGATTCTAGGAATTTAGAAAAAGTCAATTTAGAACCTTATTACTGTACAATGTGATTTGACGAAATAGTTATCGAATACTTATCATTCATATCTAGAATATCAATTCTAATAACAACATTCGCAGCAATGTGAAACTTTTTCCAAGTTATTTTTTGTAAGTTATTATAAACGAATCGTTGCGCGTTGATTTTGCTGAAACGTTGCTGGATTGATCCGCGTTCGCTTAATTGATGTTTGAGAATAAATAAATAATCTGGCCAAGAATGCTACGCTAAGAAAGATGTTCTATCATCGATTAATCTAATTTCACTTTGAACTCGATATACAAATAAATTGATGGACGTATAGGAAGAATCTTGTCAAATACAGCATAAGACGAGTACAATGAAGAAGAAATACTCAAAGGAGTATTCATTGGATTGCCTGTGAATTGAGATCCAAGAATAGTCATCCGACAGAAACTGCTTCGAATCCTCTTCTCTATAGACACCAATTTCCTGTCTGAAAAGTCACCATTGAACGGCTTATAGTAAGGTAGACTATGGTGTCGATCTTCTATAGCTTTCGACTATCCATAATAGTCGATTGAACTCAAATTCTGCGCAGTGCTGTGCACAAGCATCGTCGAGATATTGATTTTAACAAACGTGAAATTTGTATGCTGTAACACGTAGATTACAATAGATGGTAGAATAAATTACGGTGTCAATCTTCTGCAACATCGAACAGTTCATGATATGTTCGGTCTATATGACTTAGAAATTTCACAGCCGCTATACGTTGATTTTAACGAAGCATGGTGTACCGTAGATACGAACTACAGTTGAGAACGGTGTGCCGGTTATGGCCCATTTATCTGCCGCTGTTTATCTTACTTGCATATCATTCTATCGTCCCGGTAGAACTTTCGTTTGCATGTTGCCACTTTATTACAACTTTTCGTTGTTAAATTGTAAAATATCTAATTGAGAAACGACGCTACGTCGATACGTATGTGCGTGTACCTATAGAACTTGAGACTATAGAATTATAAATGGCATAATTGTCGCAGTATGACGTCTCTACTTTTACAATGCCAGTAATTACATTCTAGGTTTGTGGTATTTTTCTGACAATCAATCTAATCTTGTACCGTGTACTTAGCGAAATTAGGAAAAGGCGAGAAAGGAAAAGAAAATTTGTCGAGTTATTCGATCAAATTTCAATTCTATGACAATAGATAGTGTTGATTTTCTTTTTAAATTTAGCCACGAATCTTCTAAGCAATTCGATAATCTTAATTCCGGAACGATGTGGAAATTCTGATCTTGCTGTTATTATTCCTCGGTTCTCTCAAAGGAACGATTTAATACAATTGACGCAGTAGAAAAAGTCGAAACGAAGCAACTGCTTATGAGGTGACAGGCTGAGAGCGTGTAACGAAACGGCAGCATTTTGCTGCAACGTTTATTTCTTTCAATTACATTTGGCAGCTGCACCAAAACTCACCAACGACCGTTCTGGATTCTACACCGTTTGTTTATGGACTTCCATATATCAGCCTTACGAGCACTTAACAGAAAGAAATGGCCGCAATCTTTCGTCTCTAATTCAGTCACTTAACCATCGCTTATATTCGCTTAGTTGGGTAGACTCGTGTGAAGATTTTCCTGGAACGTCGAATGGCGAACGTTGGTACGAATAAAATTCGACAGTTCGGCAGTTAATAAAATTCCCTTCACAATTCCTAAATCCTCCGAATCCTAGATTTTGATGAATAATTCCTCTGAATATTAATCAAGACCCTTGGATTATCGAAGAATTACCCTTTCCAAAATCACTTTTTAACGTTTCAAAGTAACCTTAATATCCATCATTTATTATTTACGTCGCTTTGGTGAATTTTCCTTTCCAAAATTAATCACTTATTGATCCTTCGTTTGTTCTCAGATTTATAATAAAATTATTTTTTTAGAACTATATTCTTCCACGTGAACTTGAATTAATGAGAAGTGTAACGACTGTTCCCGACAGCATAAATCTACTACACGTGGAGAACGTTAAAGACTTTTTTCCTGTTGCACGCAAGAAAGTTTATAGTGCGTGAATTACTTCAAAGAGACTTACAAACGAAGAAATTACAACAGCTTCGTTTTAACACTTCCTAAATTCCTAAAACTTCCTAAAATTGGTAATTCTCACAACATTTAGAACGATGAAACAAAATAGTCGATGAGTATAGTGTAAAGTACATTGAACGACATAAACGTTATTACCATTATCAAATATACAATATCACCAAGAAATAATTCTTGCAATTAAAATTTTATCCTAGAAAACGACGTTTGATACGCACCTGTCTAACACCCTTTTCCGGTTTTCAAATATAAGCTATCATTAATCAATTGGAAAAATAAGATGTCACTAGGCCAATCGGAACGTCAAAGAAAATTAATCGTTGGTTGGATCTGGAGGGCGAGAGACAATCGGTTTGATGATTTTCAAGCGAAAATGCGATCTGACGGCTGTCAAAACCGGCACACGGCTCAATCCAAGCCCGACTCGCTCGCCATGGCGAGATTCAACGGTAGGAAACGTTATTAACGCCGCGGTTCTGCGAGATGTATCAAAGTTGGGCCAATTAATACGTCATCAAAGGACGCGGCACGCTGGAACGGTCGCAATTTCTGAGCTCTCGAAGACGTCCCGCTGGGGCTACTGTTGCCCTGAACGCGGGAAACAGACAGACAAACGGTCCAGCGGGGGATCTGGGGAGCTGCACGATGAAACAATTAGGCGGAAATACCTCTAATGACGTACCACAGCTGCTGAAATTCGCCCGGCAAGATTCCACGTCGCGTTCCTCCTTAATCTTCATCTATGGACCGTCTAACGCAACGAAACGTGTCGTTCGGTATCTTTGAGAATACGTTCGATAGAGTTACGATCTCTGGCTGTGTTATTTATTTGAATTAGCTGTAGACATCCTGCAAGTTTTGAAACGTAAAACGTCGCGAGGTAAGGAACTAGCGTAGCATCTTTCAATAGGTTCCTAACTAGAAGAAATTGATTAAGAATTACATCGTGATTCTGAAAATCGAACGAAATCTTAAATTCTACTCTGAGGAAGAATAATCTATCGAGTTAAGCCAAGATAAAAGATACCAAAGAATTCGCTTTTACGAGCGATCGTGATCATTTGTGCTTCGAAAGAACTTTGTCTGTAGAAAGAAAAAGATTTGAGTTTGAGAAAAAGAGCGAGTATTTTGAAAAGATTGGCGAATGTTTTGATAATCTTTGAGCACTTAAGAACCAGTAAAAAATGTTCGCTATATCCAAAGAAGAAAACCATGGAGATAATGCCGGCTCAATTCAGCCAATGATGATCCCTCTGCAAGCTAAACTCTTGAAGAGAGGAACACGAAGAAGCAGAAGATCGACGATAAAATCGCGGCGGACGCGTGGTGTCGTTAAAGGGAATCGCGGCAAGTAGAAGCATCGCTTTATCTCGTTAATTTATTTCGCTGTTTACCGATCCCTGCGTCGCTTAAAGATTACACGGTGGCGTCCGCTTAGAAAGCGCGGACGAGACGGTCGCAGCAGCGTGCAAGGTTTCACGGAGATCAGTCGGATAATTCTTTTCGACGGTAATCCGCTTGCAGCGTCGCAGAAAAGAAGCTTAGGACAACATCTGAGCGTACATTGAGAACGCTTTTCGCCCTTTAAACGGCGGATCAACCGAGTCGCCGCGATCAAGAACAATCAGGTACTGTCGTTTCGATTATGACAGCTCTGAGTCTTCGCTCGAGTATCTTTACCGTTCTCAGAAAATTCGTGGAAATGATTATTTAGCAAATGACACGTTTGTATTCCTTCTTAATGATGTTTGTATGAAATAAAATCTTAACAATGTTCGTGTTAATAATACGCTGTGATAATTAAATAATTCAACCTTCGTTCTTGCTCTTCGCTTATAATCCAGTAAACATTGAGGATTGGTTGATGATGATCAGAATATTTGCATATAGTTTCCACCTTTGGAGAAAACTTTCAACCGAGGACGGTCACATAGTTCACAAAGCTTTTTTAACCGTCGTACCTTTACGTTTTAAAATAAAACCAGCATAGTAGTCGGATCGAATAGTCGATTCTTGTAACCAATCCTCTTATCAAAAACAGATATCTACTTAGACAATCATATAGTTCAGTTGAAAGATAGAATCAAACCATCATAGTAGTCGGATCGAATAATCCGCTCTTTTATTCGCTTATTTTATCATAGTACAGTAGAAGTTCATTTCTTCGAACGAACTTTTAGTGGAAGACCGATCAACTGAACCTTTGCTGATTGAATTCACTTATCTAGGTCCATATGATTTAAACGAAAAATAAATAATGTGGCGAATTGGTGAATTCTAATTATTTATTTATTTATCGGAGCCGTTGCCAAGATGATATTTTCATATATTACGGAGAAACTTCCCTCAGAAATTTTTGAAAAGATTGATATATCATGTGAAACCATGTTAGAAATGTTATATCAAAAAATGGTGCAGCTAACGATACCGTTTCTGAGATGAAGAAGTACGAAGTATGTAATTCAATATAGTTTTGGACGAATGTAAAGCATGCGTGTTCACGTAGAAGTTTGCGAGCGATTATACGCGGAAAAATATCCAAAAAATGAAAAAGAACCTACTCACGGGCCGAAAGATTCCATCACAAATATTTCAATTTTTATCAAGACGCAAGATTCTCGAAAATTTCCACAAGATACAGAAATCTCGCGAGTCGGTTCGCCTGCGCTTTTTTATCGATGGCTTGGCGATTAAAAGCCTTTTAATCAACGCGTTCTCGACCGGTTGACTAACGCGAGATCAGCTCGCACGGGCTGCTTGATAAGCGCGATTCCGGCGACGTGCCGATAATGCAAAGTTGTGCTCGAAACGGCGAAAGAGGACGAGGTTATCGGTGAAAAGGGCCAACCCTCCACGTTGCATATCGGCCGCGTTTACATCGATAAGTGTCTCGACGATCGCGCCGCGACCAATCGCCGCGCTGTTTGAATACCTAAGCACCTAAAAACGCTTCGAGTATCAACGTGTGCGATCATTCGAAGCACAGGACGACCACGTTCAAAGGTAGAAATCCACCCTTCCACCAATACGCTGATATGCACGCTAAAATCGTGGATAATCGGCTTCCAGCGGACGTCGCGTTCGTCGTTAACGTTCTATGAAAGATAATGATATCGTGGAATGGAACGGTGTACAGTTCTCTGGGGAGAGATAGAGAAGATAAAGAGCCTGCTTTGTGTGACAGAGGTGTGTGCAGGTTCTGCAAGTCTGGAGAATAGGTAAAATTGATTTTTTAGGGAAATGAAGAAGGATGAAGGATAAGATTGGTTTTTGCGAGAAATCCGAGAATTGAATAGAAAACGTGATTGATGTAGGTTTGTGTTGGGGTACACTGATCATTGTGTAGAAGAGATTTTGTAAAGGTCGACGAGCTAATCCCTTGAGCACATGCAACAACAGATTAGAGAATATTATCGGAATGCTTTAAAGTATCGCAGTATCAGAATATTTGGAATAGAGTATTTAGATATGAGTATAAATGGAAATGTTTCAAAAAAACGCGTGTACTTTCATCGACTGTTCTGTTGTTTCTACAAAGAACGCACGTTGTGTCGAAATTAGTTGTTCAGGTAGTAGCCTATTGACTCTGTGTAATTGAAGCTGCATTCGATACTTTGTCTCAATTTATTCGTACTCGGTAAACCATTATCAAAATCGATACACATGATGAATTTTCATGTATCCGTAAATTAATGAAATTTGTACACGTATATTCTCAAAATGTTCAAAATATTCCGTATGCGTAAAAACGAATGAAACAGAATTCCAACTCTATCCTAAATTATTTCCGTTCTAACTTCCGCTCAGAAAGATCCCTGTGCTCAAAATCCCAATCGATATCTCTCGTACAATGCGCACATGCTTTTCGAATCGCATACATAACAACGAACGAGTTCTTGCCTACCAAATGCACTACTATAATCCATACGACGTATATCTATCTACCGGTCATAAATATTTCGTACAATAGTAACGATGTACGCTTCGGGCTGTGGCGCGGATTTTCCTTTGAAAAATCCTCCATCGACTTTTTGTCGGACGTTCGTGATGAATCGGCCTTGGCGAAGGGTTTTAGCCGACAAAAACGACTTTCTCGCCCTTCTACGATCGAAAGCAAGCCAACGACTGGAAAAAGGGTTAAAGCGAGAGAAAGAGAGAGAGAGAGAGAGAGAGAGAGAGAGAGAACGTTAGAGCACAGGTCGATACGTTTCGAATTGTGTCGAGTTGATGTACAGCGTGCACAGACGAGAGGATTGCGACTAGAGGGTGGAAGGAAGCCACTGGACGATAGACAGATGCAACTGCTATAACCGTGCAGCGAAATGGAAGCCAATAATTCTTTGTGCCCGGACGGGGACGCGCGTGTGCGAGTAGAGGAGGCGCGTGTGGGCGCTGATAGCGGCGCGTCTGTATAAATTGCATCGTTTCCCTTGAACGGTTCATCACGGACCAACGATCGCATTCTATTGATTAGCAGTCCAATTATTGGGCCAGGTAGTTGCCTATTTTTATCTTTGCTCGTCTCCTTTCACCAGAGATGCTCATAAAGTTTCTGTGCGAGGGAATGTATCGGAAAGTGGCGGGGAATCAAGATGAGAATTTAGGGTCTGGATCGTTTTCAATGGGGAATTGTAAAGGTATTAGGAAGTTTCTCGATGATTTATTCATACAAAGCGAAGTATATCGTAAAATAGAAATGAAAGGGATGGAATAATTCAGAGATTTTTAAGAGAATCATTCTTTAACCGGTTATTTGAAAGCCGTAAATCGTTGGATTTAACGCGATGCTGTGTTTTATGGAGCAAATGCAACAAACACGAGTATATTTACGACGAAATCCAATCTGAATTCCGACTTTAATCTTAATATAAGGATTCGAAGATCAGGTGATATAAATATCCTTCGGTAATTATTTAAAAACCACAAGATCGAAGAGTTCGTTCGTATTCGCTCATATTACACTTGGGCAACATAAAAATATATAAGACGTGCTAAATACGTGTGCTAAATTGAATTCTCGTCGAAATATGCAGTAGATCTTCGTTAATCGGAACAGGACGTCAATTAATGTCCGTTTAAATATTCCAAATTTAATATCGCTCAGAAAAATCAAATCGCGGCGAATTTAGAGCTTGCTAAATTGTCCTAAATTCAATTTCTCGCAATGTAATCGCAAAAATCAATTCATCTATTTCAACTGGATATTCTCGTAAATTCTTATTCTCATAAAAATTCTTTTATCGTCAACAACGACGAAGTATCATAAAGAAAATAGCATCAGTCAGACAATGGCGTGCACGTTCATTGTCGCGCTAGTATCAAACGGCACGAGGAGCGTAATATCGCGCATTCATCCGCGCCTATCAGGATCGCTGCACCACACACATATATTACTGATTATTGCGACGAGCCTCGAAGATCCGCCGGATACGGCGGCTGCAGTTTCAGTATCAGCTCGCACATTAGTTGCATCGCGGCGAGTGTCAGATAGCGCGCGTGCGAGCGTTAAATTTACCAGCATGGAATGTCTCAAGGATTTCGGTCAAAGTACCAGCGATCAAGAAGCAATAACAGGATGATGATAACGACAAATGGAGAGATTCGTGTCGAGGTCGTGATTCGACGCGAAGAAATTTTTAAGAGATCTGCCTTTCTACAAAATTCTGCGCTCTGTATTAAAATGATGATCACTTCCGTATCGCTTTCTATTTTCTACATTTCGTTGCTTGGCAGCGGCAGTGGTGCAATTGAAAGAGAGAAAATTTCATGGCAGAGAGGCTTTCCCAAATTTACGAAAACTTCTTCGTGAGTCGTTTCAACAACGTTATAAGGCTGACTTAACGCAAGATATGTCACTATTCGCGAAAGTAGTACGACCCTTTCACTTGTAGCGTCACAAAACAACCGAAGACGACCAAGTGTTGTTGTAATACTAACGTAGCTAAGGTTGATAGCGACGCGGGTAATAATTTTGCCCTCTGACGCAAAATTTGAAATTTTTTGAGTTGTGTCACAAACGCTGCTAAGCAGCGAGCCGATGTAATATAACTATGGTCTGTTTTTTTGTTAAATATTGGTATTAATAATAGCATGGGGATAATACCTGTGTCGACAACTGACACGTAGCCGTTTTTGCTTTTTTTTTTTTTTTGAACGTTTAAATAAAAGCTTTAGGAAAACGAAAAGGGCGCTGGATAGCGCGTTGGAACACATATTGTTATTGAATGTATTTGTGTCATAAAAGATGGTGCACATGCAAGTGAAAAAATTGCAATGATTTTAATGAAATGAATGTTTGATGTATTGTTAGAATTGTAGATATCGAATAGTTTACGAGACATTTAATAAAGAAGAGGGTGTTTTATGTAGCAACGCATAAAGTATGCAAAATTTTAGTACTCACTAAAGTAGGACGGTAATGTAGGAGTAGCGACTCGGAGTTTGTAATTATCTCTTTTATCTCTGAGTTTTAGAGTCTCTAAAGATAGTTGTATTCTTTTCATTAGCGAAATAACTTCATAATAAACCGTTGTAACAGATATAAATGAGAATAATTTAAGGCAAATGTAAACGTGTGATAGCATATTACAGTTTTTACAGAGATACAGGTGTTAGGAGAACTTTAAATTATAATACACACAGGTATATGTACATATATGTATAAGAAAAGACTTACTTTTATAAACTTTGCATGTATGAAACTAGGCGTAAAAAAGATACAAGTATGTGTGAGTTGCAAAACCAAGCCCATTTCCAGGTCGTAAAAGCCGAAATTAAATACAGAAAATGACACATATAAAATATCAACTGACTTTTTGACATCCTAAATTAATCCGAAACAGTTGCATAAAAATAATTTGTCAGAATAATTTATAAAGAAATAATTTATTAGAAGAAGTTTTGAATTCGTGATAATTTAATTTTCAAAATTAAATCTTCTAAGTCTAATGTATTATCGCTATAAAACTGATAAATTTAAATATTTATATATCTTTATTATTATATATATTTTCAAGTAAAAACCTACTCTACCGATAGAAAATCAGAATAGAAACAAAATATGCAAGCGCAAGAACCAGCGAGACTACTAAACGTCGTTTAAGTAGAATAAGATTACGTTGCCAGACAATTATTCTACAAAACGTCGATGTTTTCGAACGAATATTTCCAAGAAAGATATTTCCAAAGATATACTTGGAAAGATTAAAGTTGGTGAAATTTCAACGGTATATAGACTCTTATGGATTATCCGATGTTATAGAAGATTGACGCTACAATCTACAACATTGTGACGTCGATATTTTGGTAGGATACTTTATATAATATCTATAGGAAACTATAGCTCGTCGAACTCGATGAACGGCACTTTGTGAACTTTGTGTTCCATCAACTATTATCTATGGATTGTCTGACGTTGTAGAAGATTGACGCCGTAGTGTACTCTGCCGTAAGTTATGTCAATCTTTTGGAAGTATATCTCTTTCGTACGAAACACTATGCTTCGTTAAAGTCAATGGAGAATAAGGAACAGAATTTTCGAAACTCAGTATTATGAACTCTTAACGATCATTCGATGCTATAGAAAATTGCTGCGATATAGAAGATTCATATTTAAAAAGGAAAGAAAAAAAAAATTGAAATAATCGACGATCATCATTAATCGATTTCAATTCGAAACAAGAATATATCTTTTTAAATTAAATTAATTTCTAATTTTGGCTATCCGCTAAATAATTTACCCGTATGCGCTGTATTTACTTTATCGCAGAATGTTAATTATTATAGGAAATAGAAATGAAAAATTCTCGATTCATCGAAATCAATTAAACACAGATGAATTACTTCTCATTCTTTCGTTAATTGCCACCATGTAATATCAAGGTATTATTTACGCATGACTTATAGATTCATTATGATACTATAGTTTTAATTAACGGGATAATAAATAGTGAATTTAGAAACTAGCAAGTGCAACTAGAAACAAGATAAAGTTAGATAGATCAGTGACATGGGCCAAGTTTTAATGGATTTAAGCACGAAGGATCTGAATCTCGATGCGTGACGGATTTAGAAACGAAACTCTAATTCCATTATAGTTTCGTACTGATGCCATGAGTTCAAAGAGTCGCCGAATTAGAGACCAACTGATATCTGCGATTTAGATTACCCTTCTAAAAGCTCTCGGAGATTGAGAGCCCTTTGATCTTCGGTTTTAATGGAATTAGATCAAAGATTGCCGAGATCCTAAACAGACATAAATAATCTACGAAATTCAAACACGTCCAAAGCCTCGAATTCAACTTTTTGCAGAAGATTAAAAAAATTATCGCATAGAGATTTACCATTTTCTCGAATATTCTAAAATATTCATAAATTATCAC
This sequence comes from Bombus impatiens, assembly GCF_000188095.3. Taxonomy (NCBI): domain Eukaryota; kingdom Metazoa; phylum Arthropoda; class Insecta; order Hymenoptera; family Apidae; genus Bombus; species Bombus impatiens. The sequence goes on from NT_176510.1 coordinate 1,126,594, forward strand.
GAACAGATATATCCTGAAAATATCCTCGAACTAAATTTTTCATTAATTTTTCTATGAAGATCTTTTCAAATCCAGTCATTCGTCTATCTTATCATTGTCATAGAGCTCGAGGTTTGTTCTTTTGAATTTTTTGCTTCTTCAAGGGCTTAGGGTTTCCAATTTCCAACGTAACGTATCCCTTTCCCAAAATTCTTTCATCAACGGTTGAATCTCTTTCAATCCCTAAGACCGGACCACCAACGAATCTTATCAGCCAGGGCTTTATTAACAGACATTCAACTTCGTCGACCCTGGTGACCGTCCAATTTTTCCACCGATTCATCCGTACTCTTATCACCAGCGTGTTTTACGTTCCAGGCAAAATACCAGACAGTCTTGTGGCGCACAGAATGTCCCTGCATGATGAATTCCTCTTCCTTCGGGGCGAACAGAATTGAAACATTAAAATGGTAAACGATGCTATTACCGAAAAAATAAAAAGATCTTTTTGTGGCAGAAGATTGAAGTATCAATAAAATAAAAGAACTTTCTTTTTACCGACAAACGATTTAAATTTTATGTGAAATACAGTAAAAGGATTATTAGCAGTGAAATAATTTATTTTAACTTTTATTTCTATCGCGAGATAGAATCATCCTGAAATTTCACGGCTATATTTAATATGTGAGAAAATTTTATTGAAATATTTCAATGAGTATTAATGTGTCGAGTAGTACACGGAAAAGGTTCGTGTAGAGCGGAAATCTAGTTTTGGTTTATTTTAAAACAAAATTAATGAAAACACGCTTCCTCATTCAACTAAAAATGTTCACTTCTGTCACTCGCATCGTTTGCCACCCCCTCTATCCCATAAAAGCCATATAAAAAACCATAGTATTGAAATAATAAATAATATATACAAATACCAGAATTTAAAAGACACGTGTATCTCGTTAGTATTAAAACTTCCTACTCTTGCCATTAACATTGTTTAACATTTCAACCCATCTATCGAGGAGACGCCATGTGTCTTCTAATTCCACGATGATTTAGTACAGCATCGTCCTGGACCGTTTTCACGCGATATCCTCGCTGATTCGTCAAAGTCCATACGCTGAAAGCTTTCACGCTCGCGTGGGAAGCTTTGTCGAGGTTCCGGATTCCAGACGAGGGCGTTTTCAATGGAGCCTCTCGTGCAGTGAAGCTTTAGAGCGATATTTGTGGACATAGGTATATCGAGAACTGGTGAAACGCGGGTAGGAAACGAGAATGTTCGTTACACGCTGCGGATAATTCATCGAAGTGCGCCTGGAGGGTTCCCCGTGGATGTATTACTGTCGTTCGCTCGGTAGATGAGCGAAAATCGTGGATTAGCCATAGACAACTTACTCTATGACCCGTAGGTCCGATAATCTCGTGCGATCGCGTGTGTCCACTAGATTTGTAAGGTTTGCTTGCGCTTGTCACGCTATTGATCCAGGGGATTCTTTTTCGAGCCATAAACGGTTTATGATCGTCCCTACTGTGCTTCTCGAATTTTCGTACTACAAACTCGTTCTTGTTTCAACGATAAAAGAAAAAACTTCTAATACATTCAACGATTACAAGAAGCATTTCTACATGTTGTATTTATTATATCTAATCAATTAGGTCCAAGTATATTAAATCTCGTGTAATTTAGTAGTACGTCGATGTGGCTACGAAAATTTCTATGAAATATAGAACATCATAAAAAGAAACGCTTCATTGGAAGATGAAGGCATGTAAAAATATTTTCTGTTGCTACTTTATATATAGAGAGAGACAGAAAGATCGAATTGTACAGAATCAGACTTACACTTTAGATGAATCAAAACGTTCGTGTATTGATCGTCGTGCAGGACTCGTTGAATTATATGAAATATGCATATAGGTAGTACAAAATAACTGAAAACGCACACGATATCGGCAAACAATTTAGTCCACAAATTTTCTTATTAAACTAATACCACGTTGGAGGTTAGTTAGAAATTTCTACAATTGAGACGTACAATATACGTAGGAATACAAATTAATAGTAAAAACCATAAGTAGGGAAATATTAGACGAACCTCATTTTTGCTAGGTGTATACTTATTTCCAATTCACCCTGTATATCTCATACATAATATTCTCATACAAAATACAGTTCGATCATAAGGCCTCACAATTTCCTTCCATCGTTCGAACAGCTCGTTCACAAGATAGCTATTAATTCTTTCGAGAAGGTTATCTGGTTCCCATGAAGCTGTATTCAGTGTATCGAAGTATGTAGCAGCGGCCGTTCCCTTTGTACAGTCTCGTTCCTCGACGATTCGTGTTACACGCGGTATATCTAGCGTAACGGAAATCCTGCACGGTCGTATACATGTTGCCGGGTATATTTACACCGGAATCGATGAGAGTTGCAAGTTAACATCGCAGACCTCTGTTGAGTAGCCTCGTGGACTAGCCTCAGAATTGACAGAATTGGGCTCGCTTCTCACGCAGACCCTCCAAGAGCAACAGGACAATGTTAATGGGCCACTGATCCGAGAGCACATTGTTCCGCGGCAAACTGATCCAGAAATGCGTCACGTTGCCGACGTTACTGTTACGTGACTGGCGTGTGTCGTTTGCCACAGTCAAATGGACTGCCATCCTGGCACTATCAAAGCTGGATTAACGCGAAACTTTGATAGAATTCCGGATTGAAACGCTCGAATTTGCCGAGGAACGTTCCTAGTCAGTCTTTTGTCTTGGTAGAAGGTTGAAGGATTTTCCAAGTTGGAGGAAATTCGTCGAGTTCATTATGCAGTTTGACAATTTTAGGATTGAGAATAGCGATCAAGTCTGGCTACGCAGGCGCTGGAATCTGAGATTTTTCCTCAATTGTGATTAATTGTTTCACTTTCAAGATGACGTTTCATAAAAAATTTTATTTAGTGAATCAAGAGTAAAGAAATTTACAAAAATGTCATATCGTTCATGGAAGTATCACGAACGTGTAGATGGAGAAATAAAATTATGAGCGGTACGAGACACTACTACTCATACAGACTGCCAGACATATTATGGTATGGCTTGTGATATATAACGTGCAATGATATTATATGAATTCTGATTTTTAGATTAGTAGATATCATACAAGGAACAATTATAAAGAATTATCCAACAAAAGATTAAAAATTATATACGAGTGCGAGTAATTAAAAAAATAATTAGTCCTTTCGCTACAGAGTTGGTTATCGCAAATACACAAAGGGTAAAGTACCAGGTATAGGAAATGAAAAAGTAGATGGGAAAGATACCGTAATTTTGCAATCAGTGTTTGAAAGCTGGTGTACAAGAGCATCGGCTTAAGACAGATTAAAGAGAATCAAGATACAAGAGCTTACGAGTTTTAGTCACGAGACTTGAATGTCTTCGAGAACAACTTCGCAATTCACCGCAACGAAATCCCTCTTTTCCTACTTCCAAATTACATCAAACATCTGCAAACAATGAACACCTTCCATTATCTTCCTCTCAACTTCTTACTATCGCTTCAAACATTCACTTGCCCTTCTTAAGTAGAAAAATTGTCCGAATAACTAAATTGTTCAAAACTTTTATAATTTTGTGATATCTCAACTTCCTTCCTTTCTCTTCTGGTAAAAAAATGTCGTTCTTCTTTCTCTGTCGTTCATTTTCAGTAAAATAATTTGCAAATATATTCTTAGTCATAACACGTATCCTGGCTGATCTCCACGCTTGTTCTTGCCCTTTGCATCTCTCTAAATATCTTTTCTTTGCTACATTTAACCCACAAAAAGCATGGAATACAAAAATATACAATAAAATCACATTGAATATCAAAAGAAATTCTACTTTGCTTAACATAACGATCGTTGCACGTGGTCATATCTTAGCCTTAAAACAACCTAATCAGTAACCTATCAAATTATCCCACTAAATTAACAAACGACTAAAATTACAATTTCCTATAAATATTAAATAGAAAAATGAAAAATCCTTCGGATAAAGTGCGTCACTTTTGTAAATGCCGTAGACGTTATAAATACTCGGTCTGGAAAGCGTAGTGACGTTGCATGACGGAACGCATCTACTTTTTGCGACCGTTGGCATCGTTAACGAGGCCTGGATCTTCGCGCTTTTCCCCGCTGCGACGCGGAGAAGCGCGCGTGCACACGCGCGAACCAGCTGAAAGTGGATAAAAAGCGAGGCAACGGGGCCAGATATTGCGCGCCGAGACACGCAGACACGTTTTTCCCTTGAACGTAATTACGGGCCGATTGCGTCTGCGAAACGCGCGCTGGAATGCCAGGGATCGCGAGGAACTCGTGCTGCGACTGGTGAAAAAGGCGGCGATTCCGTGGCTCGATGAATTCCTGCCGAAGAACATGTTAATAGCGGAAAGAAGCCGGAGCAGGGGTGAAGTTCCGCTCGAGTTCCCCGATAGAAGGATCTTTATTCCCTTTGGTGAGCTTCGAGTCACTTGAAGCGAACGATTCAACGGGAATTGGAGCAAGAAAGAATTTGCGTTTCTGCATGTAAGAGGATTTTAAACGGACGTCCTAAGAGTGTACTTCGGAAATACTCTTAATTTTTCGAATCAAACGAAGTCTTTGATTTTTCTAATTGGATTTGGACAGTGCAATGAGAAGTAAATGGATTGTCCAAGGGCAGAGCGACGTTTTCTTCATTTCGATAAACGTAGTTTAGAATTTTTTTGATTTTCGAGATTGAACGAGTTTTCTGTTACGTTTGATCGGGCGTGCGTGAAGACGGAATTCGGAATTTTCAGTGGTCGTTCGTTTATGGCACGGTCAGGTCCATTCCCTTCTTTAGGAAATTCCGAATTACATGTCTTCCCCGAGCTGTAAATCTAATGACTCCGAGGTCAGGTAAAAAACCCCTGGAAAGGACCAGCCTGAAGAGCACGATGGACAGACGAAACTCAATGGTTGTTAGGGAGAATCAGCAACGTAGGAGGACAGTTCATCATCAGACATCGTACCGTGCGGGTGAAATACTTCACTCCCAACAAGATCTTATCACCGCCGTGTTCATAACATCAACGTTACTTTCATACAACAAGTGCAAATACAGTGCTAGATTACTTTAACACTCGATCGATTAAACCTCCTCCACCTTGAGCGTTAAGTTATTCGAGGTACGCGATATCGACCGATCGATTTGACCTGACCGGTTGCTCCTTAGTCGAGAATTGGGGTGAGTATGATTTGTATAGTTGATACATGAATTTATCGAGAAAGAGTATAACGGTAAGGAAACTTTCCTAACTTTGCAGAGTTCGATTCAGAAATGTTCTAATTTCTAGAATTGAATAGAATTACTTTCCATTTGGATCTTGCGTTTCATGTATACAGGCAGATAAAAATAAAATGTATGGGAAAATGAATGTGATGGAATGGTTAATAGACGAGCATGTACAGTATAAGCGCAATGACGAGAGAATTCTTTTAATCCTGCAAAGTGCAGTTTAGAGTTCAATGAACTTTTTGATTCGGCTTCAATCATGTGTCTATAGGAACGTAAAAATAGACGTTTTTTCAAGGGGAAAGCATGATTGAATAGCGGATATGCGAATTTGTGAAGTATAAATGTATAAAGAGAAACAAAAATAAATTACATAAGAGCGAGGAGGTGTCTATAAAGAATAATTTGACAATTTAAAGAATAACCAAATAAAATGAATTAAACGATTCTAATGTAAAAATATGTAATCGTAAGGAGAAATAAATTAATCGACACGTTCATTTGTATTCTGGAAACCTTCGATTCCTATCTCTGTTATTAGAAATTATTAACGGTGTTATTACATACGGATGAGATATCGACCCGTTTCTCCTATCTGCTGCGATTATTCTTCGTGCGAAAGATACACAATAGCTACACTGCTCCGCAGGATATTAGACTACTGGAGGAACAAACATACCGAAATTTGCAGAACTTGGAGAATTATGTTTGTCCGGAAAGTATCGTTTCCATCCGGTTTCAAACTGTTGCCCTTGTCATATTGAGAGTATTCGATATTTCAGTCGAACGATACTTTGTCAACTTGCACGTTTTCTTCAATTGCAGTTCTCCCATAGAGAATTGTATTTTTAAACGAAAATAACTGATCGACGTAGTCGGTAATATCATAAATTCGTTCAACTTTTACAGTTACTATATAAACGAAGAAAATGGAACGAATATGTGTGACTAGTGACATATTAGTGGAACACATCGTCTCAATATCGTATTCAAATGAATGCAATTATTATTGGATTGAAGTACCTACATATAAGGTATTTTAAAATTCTTATTTTTTAAATCTAAAATTCTTCTGGTCTCACGTAATGGAAGAAAGTTAGTAATTAAATGAAAATATTGAAATTTTTCGTATACATAAAATTTAATAAAGAGATCCACCTATTATCTCGCTAACCCGTGAAATTCTTGGGATTTATTCGAGTGTATTATATGAATTTTAATTATCCATAAGCTCAAGTGAGTCATGTACTTAACACGATTCGTCCCTTTGTTCAAGAATAATCAAAGCTAATCACTTAAATCTAATTTTGACTCTCTTAACACTAGAACCGACCTGCAATGTATACCTAACTATAGTATGCACATAGATGATTATAATTAACCTGTTAACCAGGTCATCCCTCACCTAGAAACTTTTATAATTACGAGCTTGATAGTTAATAAAGGCAAATCAATCTTACTCCTTTAGCCCTTCTAAGTATAAATATGCTTCCTTAACCCCCTAACCTTAAAATTGAAATGATACAATGGTTCTATTTTAATAAAAATCGACATCAATTTCGTTCAAGGTAATCTATTTATGGATCTCTTTACATTTTGATGCAACGTTTTATTCCCGTTAAAAGTCAGTTGCGTCGAACTTAATAGGACTGAAATCCATCCATTTTAAATTGATTTGTCTTCGTTAATTTTTCGTTTCATTATTATAAAAAATTCTGATTAAGGTAGTAATTACAGAAACAAAAGGTCTGGTAAGGTCTTCGAGGTTTCTACTGTTCAACGTTTCAACGTTCAGCGGTTCCTTCTAAACGCGCGATGTGTTATCAGGAACGTATCAAGATTAGAACAATTACGCAATGTTAAAAATCGTAAAAATAAAAAAGTTCGAAGAAATGTTCGGTAATTCCCGTGTTGAACGTTTCAACAGATCTCTGTGCAGTGTGTCTCGGGGGAAAAAAGTAGAAATAGTGCAATTAATTTTAGAAATTTAAAAAACCAGCAATTGGAAAAAATATCTTTCCTAACTCTAGGTAGCGTTAAATAGTTGCCTGTGAACAGAGTGTCATCGGAAACGTATTAGAAAACGAGGGCGCGCGCACGCATATCGAAAGCGATACATTATTCATCGCGGTTGTTCGCCAAGTTTGATTATTCCGAACATCCGTCTTGTCAAGGTAATATCGAGTTGTGTAAACTTGGAGCATAAATGTCGGTCGGAGCACACCGAAATATTCAACTTTTCCAAGTTTCGCGCTCCGCAGCGTCCTGTACGCAATGTATTCGCTCGCGAGGCACCATATTGTAAAGCCGCTGTTGCGGTTTCGTCGAACGAAATTAATGGGCTTTCTCCATCTCGCGTGAATTCGTGGATGAACTTCATCGAAACTCCAGTTCCAAGACTGTTCTCGCTGCTTTGTTAAAACTTTCGATAGAACGCAATATATAGCTCTTTAACGATTCTCTATCAACTATCAACTATAGGAGGTCGCGAATGACGCATGATCGTGATTCATGATTTAATAATTTTGCTTTGTCAGTTAGAAATGTTTCATGACGTGCGTATACATCGTTAAGCCATCGAATTAAATGGTACAAGCTTGAAAACTTTTCCCTGAGATATATTATGATGCTTGGTATAATTTGGCAAGTTAATATAATAATACATGTGATAAGTTATGATAACTCTCTCACAGTACAAATATATTGTAATATAATATTGAAATGTAAGACATGGTACACATGTAAGCTAGAAAATTTACATTGGAAACACTGCAACATAGATATAAGTAACAAGTTAAAAAGCGAACGAAATCTTCTAAACGTTGCACTTATGCCAATAAGGATTGTCCTAGGCTTTGAATCTTATTACAATAAATAATATACGTACGTACATTAATCTATTCAGATTAATAAATTATACTCTCCATTTCGTAAACGAAGAAACTTTCAATGTCATATTAAATTCGTATGAAACAATTTTTGAAAATTGAACAACAGTGGCGAAATACAATTTTAAAGATACAGGAGACCTTCTGACCTACGTTCGCAACCGCGTGGAATTCAACGATCACAAGTATCCTGAAAGATTGCACGAGAGCGACAATGAAATATGACCAAAATATCAATGTCAGAAGAAAATTGGCCCATTCACAGATCTGGTGACTGGACGTTTCCAATTTTCTTCGAATTGCCGGCTCGGCAGCAAGATGCGTCACGCGTCGTGTCGCAGAAGAAGACGCGACGACATGCGTCTGTGGCTTAGCGCCGACGTAAGGGAACTGTCGAGAGGAGAAGCTTGAATTGGCGCTGATTGGGCGTGCGACAAACATCCGGCCGCATTTCGCGTCCCACGACCGAGAATGCGCTTGCACTCTTCTTGGTGCATGGCATCTGCTGCAGAAGCATCTTCTAATCCTGTATCTTTCATCACCTTCTTCAACTTTGGGCGAAAGTGTCGCGTGGGTATCGAAACAGAGACTAATGGGCTATACCACTCCAAAAAAAAGAAGAAGAAACAAGAAGTTGTCGAGAAAAAGTCAACCTTAAAATTTTCTCACAGTATCCAAATAATAGACGTTCCATTGACAGAGTGTGACAGATATTTGCAGGAGTTTATAGCAGATATTTAACAGATTTTTTAAAAGCTTACAAAATATAAATTCGTTGAATCAACCTTAAAAAAACTGTGGAAAGATATGTTCCTTAACAAATGTTAGGTGCTTAAGATTAGGTGTTTAAATTGAAATATTTAAAAAATATTGAGACTGAGATATTTTAAAAATATCGCAACCGAGGTATTTCAGACTATAAAGTAACAGAAAGTTCTACGATAAAACAGGTCTGTATCGTACCAATCGTTATTCTCTATTCGTATACGCAGTAATTACACTGTTCCTCTTTTAGGTAAAATATTACAGTCGAATTAATTGGTAGGTACCACGTGTAAGGTTTCGACGATATTCAGGCAAATCGGAGGATTTCGAGCAAGCGTGATTCGGAATATTGCACCACTCGAGGCTGCAAAGGGCTGGAACGCAATACGGACAGATTCGTAGCCTGGCCACATCGATGCGAAATTACATGTCAATGTCCACGCGAGAGTATTAGGTTTCGTGATTGACGACGGTTTACTCCGAACCTACAATTGCTTGCAGAACGGTCATAGGTTATCTATTAAGATTGATCCGTGTCGAGGCAAAGCACTATATCAATTAACCGAAAGGCGTGTTCATCCGGCGGCTGGATCAGCCGAAGGCGATCAATCGCGATCTCAAGATATCGATCGATCTGATCTACCAACGATCCAATTTAATCTGTTACGCTCTAGATATTCAGCCTTGGAATTTGTTACTGTTGTGCGAAGTAGAACGACGTTCTTAACATTGAAAAATTACATAGAGTTCCTCTTGCCGTTCAAATTACACGGAACATTCTAAAATTGAACCTATTTAACTCTTTTAGAAACTTGTAGTGCAAGCTTTGAATCAACCAGTAATTTGGACGAATTGCTATTTAAACACGTATTCTTAGAATTTGTCAGTGTACGATAAGTCGACCATTATTTGCAGTAACGTAACGACGAAGATATTAGGTCGTCCGAAAAGTTTCTTTCGTTTTATAAAGAAATAGTGGATGCACGATATTTTCTGTTTTATATTATTTTATCGAACTACGTATGATCCATTTTGTTCTATCGAGATGAAGATTACAACGTTCGACAGATTAGGTTTCATGTTTGTATAAAGATGCGTTGTTGTAAAAGACGGGTCTGTAAAAGAAAGACACTTTTTGGACAACCTGATGTAATACGAAGTTATGAAACCTTGTAAAAAGAAGAATCGAAACTACGATTTCTGTCATAAATATGATTTCACGTTAGAAACCAAGATTCAGGAAATCCACTTAAATTCGAGCTAAAAAGAATTACAAATTGTATTGCTAAATTAGAAACTAGAGATCCTACTCGTCACTTTACAGATCTACCTGCAAATTAGTCAAATAACCATACACGTAGACTCTCTTAAAGCGTGTATCACGAAAAACCCATGGCACGAAATTCTAGCGATTGCCAACAGCGTACCTCATAAATGGAAACAGAAGGAAAGAGCGTGTGGAACACGATCGTTTGCAAATACTACCGGACGCGTAATTAACTTTAAAGGCTGGCCAGAGGAGAGTCTGGCTCGTCGCATACTATATTACCGCGCAATTAAGATATAGGTCCCCAAGGAAACCCAGGAGTCAAGCAACTGCCAGCAACAATTTGGTGGTACGTAATTACGCCACCACGAAATAACGCGGGATTTCCAGAGAGCTCTTTGTCTCTTTCTCTCCCCCCCTCTCTCTCTCCCTTGTTCTGTTACTAGAGGGTTTGCAATCGCGGGGCCATTGCCTTCAAGTTATCCGAACCTAAATTGGGTCCATATCGAGCCGAGACGAATAGTTCGGCCCGTAGGGTTATTCGTCTTGTCGAATTAACCGTGCAACTAGCCGGTAGAGTCCGAGAGCCGTGGCGATCGTTTGCCAAGATTGAGGAAAATTGAGGATGAACAGGCCACCGATTTTGGGAAACGTAGGATTACAAGATTCATGGGAGGTGATAGAGTGTACAGAAGGCGATTTCGAATCGGCAGAACAGATTTTAGGAAGATTCATGGCTCCAAGTAGAAATTCAACATTTTGAGCTTTCTCTCGATTTGCAATTTTGTTACGGTCAAAATTAGTGAACAATCGGCAAGGCAGATTTTACGAAGATTCATGACTTGAAATGGGGAAGTGAATACTTTGTGCCTTCTGTTGGTTTAGAATCTTGTTATGAACAAAGTTTGTGAAATGTTGGGAAATTTCGTAGTTTGGCATGGGCAATTCGATGTTTCTGTTAATGAAATATCATAATTATCAAACGAACGAAAAACGAGGAATTCAATATGTCATATTTTCTGTTGGAATTGTCTTGTTGGTAGAATAAAAATTTAGAGAAATGAAAAGAGCAACGGGGTACGGGATTTCGTGAAATACTATGAAAAGTATGCAAAATTCGTTGTGGATGATAAATTATGTGGAAGGTGGTTGATAAAATGGAAGATCGATCGAACAATTGCAAGAACAATTCTATACAATCTCAAACTTCCGATCGTTTCTTAAATCCTAAACGTCATCAATCAAAAGTAAGCTTTGCAGTAGCAACGTTCTTAAATTTAATCCGAAATTATCCCCAGTAAGATAACAAGCACGCGACAAGAACTTCAAAGAGCTTCAAACTCGCAATCAGCTGATCGCTGGCCGAGATATTTGATTACGTATCAAAGGAATAAATCGTTCCCGGGTGTTTAGCGAGAATCTTTGTCACGTTTCCCATTCATTACACATAATAGTACGTTTCGTGTGTGGCAAATACAATTTATCGCTCATAGTCATGAAATTCTACGGCCAGATTAACCGATCCTGATATTCCTGATACTTTTACGTCGACGATTCCCTCTTTCATTTAGGTTTACACAACAGAAAATATACGAAAAATGGTATAATTATAATAGAATAATGTTAAAAGTACGACAAAACGATGGTACCGCAAACGATGTAACTGCATAACGAAGTTGAAACTGTGGATCGTATAAATTATATTCGACAAATCGCCGTTGGAACGTAAATGATCAATTAATATTCGCGTTTTCAACTTGTTATAGTTTAAACATAAATCTATTATCAGGAAACATTCGGTACAATCAATGTGTTTTTACGAAGAAAATGTAAGGACATATTTGTTCACTTTTTAAAAAGTTTCACGTGTTTTTGAATTAATAAATCTATCAAAAGCTTTAATTATCAGAGTTGCCGTGCCAATGTTTTTCCGACTCGAAAAATGAATTTTAATTCATCGAGTTTCCAATAGCTTTTAATAAACGCGGATGAGCGTTAACATATCGGGCAGAATTATACTTCAACTAACGAATTTTGTTCAAAAGTATGTAAAACAAGCAGCGTACCATATTATTCTGCAATTTCCAATTTTCTATATGAGAAAAAAAAACCGCTAAATTGCAATCAGCTCGACAATCGGTCGTTTATTTTCCTCTAGTCAAATAAAATATTCCGCGTCCCTTAAGTCTCGATCTAAAAATTGCCTTAATGAATATTTTCTATGAACACATTTCGCTCTGTTCGCGAAGCATATCTTTCGTACGTTACTAATTATGCTCCATTATTCATCAAACAGAGAGTGTGCGTTAGTGTATTATGTAACTAAAAATAACATAGATAATTAAAGAAATAATTGACATTTTAACTTCGAAGATATATTTTTATATGCTTTAACCCTAAAAGAAGTTTCCACGATTTCAAAAGAAAACACACAATTTTCTCAAACTTCTTGGAATCGTAGGATTTAGTTTGCAAGAGCTAAATAATTGACCATGTTTTTCATAGCAGAATATCCAAAATAGCAGTATCCAAAGCAGTATCCAAAATAAAATTACGTTAATTAACAAACGCGACGCCGATGCGCTACCACGTGTGTTCATTTAAAAAACGACTGTATATTTCACGCGAAGCATAAATCGTTGGAAAATTTGATAATCTCACCTGGACAGCGGGCTGCTGATGATGTAATGCGTGTAGTAAAATATACTGGCGACGGAGACGAGCAACAGCGCCGCGACGCATCGTTTCACCGTGGCCTGCTTGACGACGCAGCGCGGACCGACGGCGCTTAGTAAAGGAACGCCAGCCTCGACCGCGGAAATCTTCATCACCATCGTCTCATCCGACGAGGTAACGGTTTGTCTCTCAGATTAATCCTGGATCGTTCTACTCAGCTCGTGGAAACGTAAAACGGACCGTGAGCACGCCGAATCGTGGTCGCAGCCACGCCGACAGTCCCTGACTTCCGGAAACAAGGATATCCTTTTCTTTCGCTGGGCATCGGCTCTGCTCATAGTCGTCCACGCTCTTTCTCGCCGATATCTCTTGAATATCTTGCCTCGAGAGGATCGAATCTGTCTGCGAGAGCCACTCGAAACCTCGATCGAATACGCTTCGTCGAAGATCAACGTGGAACCAATCCGGTCTTCAAACACGATCTCGAATTTTCGAGAATTGTCCAGCTAAAATCGAGGATCTTTTGGAAAGAGGAATGACCGATCGATAAATCGAAAGTTTCCTTTGTCTTTTCTTCGTTTCAGAAAGAATTTATTCCGCGTTTCCCGCGTAACGCAATATTTATTAACGATCGAAAATACGAATAAAGTTCCGGCCTTTCGTTATTCTTCGTTCTTCCTTTTTTTATCTTATTTTCTTTCTTTTCTTTTTTTCTTTTTGAGGGTTGCGTCAGCTCGAAGCTAGAACCTCAGTTCGTGAGCGATGGGTCCAGGATCGAATCCGACCCGTGCTTTAAAAAACATCGATGATAGCTCAAGGATAAGGAACAGATCGCCACTTGTTGCGTTTCCACGACGGCAGCACGATCACCATTTTGCGAGCAGCACGGGGTCGCGCCGTCCATCGCAGTCGTTTTTAACCCATTTGGCTAAGGTTCCCTCCGATGGATCCACTCTTCTTGGTTTTTCAGCGATCTGTGCCTCGGATCCTCGACATTCTTCTCATCTGCGTATCGACGAATTTTCTCGATATTGTTCGTTCGAGACCATATCGCGACTTTCGTCGGACGATTATCGTGAAATACGGCTCTGCGCTACTAAGAAGAATACCTTAGATGAACGTGAGAGGATCTCCAAAGTCCAGAAAGTCCAAGTGAAACCGTGTTGGAAATTCTTCAGCCGGCACGGCTGGAACGTTGGTGAAATTCGGCCTCAGCTTCTAGCTTCGGTTGTACGGTTAACTGATTTCACGGTACCGCCATTTGTTACAGCGTACGACTGCTTCAAGATATCTTTTGTCTCGTAGACGCGCGTGCAAAGCTATTCACTCGTAAATTTTCGAGACCTTCTTGCTCTTCTAGCTTCTGTGCTTGTCTCCACCCTGTTCTTAACGTGTGTCGTGCACGTCGTTCCTTTCTTTCCTGGTCTCCGAGGTGGCCCAACCCTCTTTCTACCTGTCAATTAGGGACGATGGAAAGCTACGATGCTCCCCAGTTGGAACGATTTTCGAGCGTTACCCCATCGCCTTTATCGATCTCGTTCGTGCTACGTTCCTGGCTTCCCTTGTTTCGCTCCTTCTGCAACAGTCAACGTGGAATGTCCATTGAACGAACGATGAACAACAAACGGGACGATTATGCTTCTCTATTGGAAGTTGAAGGATCGATTCCCAATGCTCGAAGGATATTCTTGTAGAAGGGATGGTGAGAAGAAAGGTGAAGATTTTGAGAATTGCATCGTTTGGGAACAAATCGATACTGGGATGATTGGGTAGGTCAATTGGCGTTTTATACGAAACAATCGTATCGCGATTTGTACGGGAATCCCTCAGAAGCGAAATTAATCAACTTTACTTTTTATAGACTTCTCAGTTTCTCAGAACTGAAAGTATTTATATTCAAAAGTTACATAAATAATGGTAAATTGCAGGAAACTTTGGAACAATCGTAATATTCGACGATTGCTATTCTAGAGTTAATCAGTACAGCTTCTAAGTAATTTATGTAAAACAACGTATACGCAGTAGGTGACAGAAGAGAGTTTAAAGGACGAGCAGTATAAAAAGCACCACAACTGTAGAAAAAAAAGTTACAATTGCAAAAAGCTTGGTACAATAAAGTCACCATTAATGTATTGTGGTTGTTGTACACAACGATGAATTTTAAACTTTCTTTTTGTCTGCCACTATATAATAGATAAACGCATGGTATGGGATATAAAAAACGTTCCAGTACGATTATTTGTTTAAACAGGTCTAAGAATAAATATCATAAGAAATCGTGAGAAAATTTCACGGTGGATATCCGTAATCGAAAGTAATTTTCAAAAGAGATTTTACAAAACTCTGTCCATAGCGTCACTACAAAAGCGTAAAGAATTAAACAAACTTCAAATCAGTGAAATAATAACATTAATATAGTAACAATATAGCATTAGTAATACAGTAATATATGATATATAAAATAAAATATATAATTCCCAGAGAATTCAAATTTTTTTGTACAATTATTTACCCGCAACGTATCTAAAAATCTCATTTGTAAAAAAAAAAAGGAAAAATCACAAAAAAGAAACCGAGAACGACTCGATATGACTCCAATAATCACAAAGACCACAGAAGAACTAGGACGTCGATAACGAATAACTGATACATCATCGCGCAGCAACTTGTCTCTGGAGTCCGATAATAAACCAGTAGAAAGGGGGATGCAAAAATCGAGGCAGACCTGGACATAATCGAGCGATCGGTGAGGCCAGCCCCGAGACCGCCATCAAAAAACGATTAAACACCGCGCAACGACAAGCGGAGCGATCAGGTCGCTCGACAACTCCAATTAATCGATCGTACTTCCGCGGAATGGCGTTGCAATTTCAACCGACTCGGTCCAACATCGCAGGTTCGTCTCTTTTCTCTCTAATTTTTTCCCGTCGATCGTACATCGGTCGTAGCAAGAAGTCCATTAATCAACTACCCCCGCAGCGATGCGAGTCTTTGTCATGGGGACCGTGCGCCTCTATCTGTATCGTTTCAAAGAGAGCGTTCCCTTCAACTTTCCCCTGGAGGATAGCAGGAAAAGGACAGAGAAGGATTCGGACAAAAAGAAAGAGAAAAAAGAGGAGGCGGGAAAGAAAGGTAGGAAAATAAATTGAAAATGATCCGGCGAAGGGTAGAAGGATGACCGGGTTGGCGAATGGGGTAGAATCGACGCCAAGAAGATTCTCTCGAGAAGAATATCGTCCTTCGTTCGTCGCTTCCATGTGCCCCTTGAGAGCTGACCTAACATTTTTCCAACCGAGGAGTACTGACGCCTCTCGCGAATAAGAACAGAGTTTGCTATTCGTGGATGAATGTAGAATTTAATTACGCGAGCTTTTAGAGGGCGGAGAATATTTGAGAGGAAAGAAACGAGAGTTTGGGAAAATTTGAGAACGATTGGTTGAACAAGAGTTTGACTGTTTGATCGTTGTAGTAACTTTTGTGACGTAACTCTTCCTGCTATTTGTTTGACGCTGAAGTGCTATTTATGCTCTCGTTTTACTTTCCTTATAACTGGAAAAAATCTCGTAGGAAATATCTATTTACTGCTTCTTATAAATTACACTCGTAGATTATTAGAGAATTACGTACATAACATTCGATCACGTGTCTACGAAATTAAATTTTCATCGATATATTGTTTTCTAAACGTTTATGTATAAATGAAATTCTATCGATTTGTCGTGTAAGCTACTACAATGCACAGTATACACACAGTATATAACGTACTACAATGTAGATAGAAGAACAAAGGAGAAATTAATATTGAAATCAATACAGACGTTATATTAACTAGCTCGTAGAATAAGCACAAAATCTCCACTCCATTCTACTACTCTGATTTTTCAACTCTTTCGTTTCATTCATATATTCTCCTATTTCTTGAAAAACCAAACATTCGTTTCCGATCAATCTCGTTCGCAATCTCATTCTTGAAACACCATCTTAAACGAATACACTGACAAAATTTCAAGTATTTCTAGGCTACGCGTAGAAAACTCAGTGTTCCAAATAATACCGATCCCCGAAATGATAAACGAGCCCAAAAAATGCGTCTTATTAAATCCCATCGGTGCATTCAGCAAAAATGTACCGAGGGGTCCGGTCGAACGATTCACTAAAAAAAAAAAAAAAAAAAAAAAAAAAAAAAAAAAAAAAAAAAAAAAAAAAAAAAAAAAAAAAAAAAAAAAAAAAAAAAAAAAAAAAAAAAAAAAAAAAAAAAAAAAAAAAAAAAAAAA